>NC_092873.1:489878481-490215481 GCF_028372415.1 Notamacropus eugenii
ATGTTGCTCTAGACAATAATAGGAAAGTTAGAAAGAGGTAAAGATTTAGGTGGGGAAATGATGAGTTCAGTTTAGAGCATGTCAAATTTAAAATGTCTACTGGACAACAGTTTGAGGTATCTGAAAGACAGTTGGACATGCAAGATTGGTAGTCAGTAGAGAGCAGGTTAAATAGATTTAAGACTTATCAGCACAGAGATGAGAAATTTAATCCATGAAATTTTTTTATTTTTTGATTTCATTGATTGTATGGCTCTCTGCATTGATATGGTTCAGTTTTTCTAAGATCATGTTAATTTCTTAGCCATTGGACAAAGATCTCACATTCAAACTAGCAACAATTAACTTTTTTGGTTATAGAAGGTTTAAAAAGTGTTTAATTTTTAGCACTCAGCAACTCATTTTCTACCAGTCAAACATCATTACCATGGAAGCAGAAGGAAGATAGACACATATGAGAACATTTTAAAATCTTTTCCTTGCTTCATGAGATGCCATATCTAAACCTAATGACCAACCAACTGATGATAAATTTCTCCATTTTTTTCTAGTTTGGTCTTCAGCAGACTCAGTCCATTTCTAGGATTATACTGGAAGGTGTTTCATCAGAGTAGAGTTTGCCAGAGCTAATATTCACCTTGCATAAAACTAGTTTTACCACCACAGCACAAAGAGGCATTTGGGTAAGACTTTTCTTTAAAATCCCACATATGAAGAAAAAAATTAGATAAACCATTTATAATGATGCTTAGAACATTAAGTGTAATACATTGTTATACTCAAAACAAATAAAAAGGAGACAACTTGGGATAGTGGAAAGAGCTTTGGTTTTGAATCAAAGGACCTGACTTCAAATCCTAAATCAGCCATTTACCATCTGTGTTATTTTGGCTGTTACTTCGGCTTCCTTATAAAATGGAGGCCTCTAAGATCCCTTTCAGAAATAAGAATATGACCTTACAAACAAAATTCAGTCAATCAACAAACATTTATGAAACCTTGACTATGTTTTAGGTCCTGTGCTAAGTGCTGTAAATTGAAAGGCAAATACTGTCTGTCCCTACTCTCAAAGAGCTTACATCTTAATGGGGGAGACATTATAGAGGAATAGGTATATGCAAAGAACAGAGTAGATGAAAGGTAGATTTAGAGGAAAAGGAGAATGTAGTGTGGAACTATCAAAGTGTAGTAATATGACTGTTGGCCTCACTCTGCCCCACCTCTTCTCACTACTTAAACTGCAATCTCGTAAGCTTTCCCAAACTGGTTTCCGTATAACCACAGGGCAAGAAAGAAGTTTAAAGATCATCTAACCCCACCTCCCTCGCATTTGCACAAATAATTTCAGTAGATAACAATTAGGACTCAAATGGTAAATCTCAGAAATCCCTAATTCACAGGATTATAGGGTCATATAGGGACTATAACTCTGTTAATGCTGCTCAAGACTGAATTCTCTCATTTTTTTTAGTAGTCACATGACGTTTGTTCTCAAATTAAGCCACTGGTTAAATATAGAATCCAGAACTTTTTCACATAAATAGCTCCTAAGTCAGGTCTCTGTTGTTCTGTACTTGAGCAACTGATATTTTGGGGAACCCTATATGCAAGATTTCATGTTTATCATTATTGAAGTTCATTTTGTTTTATTCAAGTGTTCTAGACTGTGACATTTTAAATTGTCCATCATCTCTTCACTGCTAATATTCATCCATTCATTACTAATATTTTCGAATAGCCCAAAGGTCAAGGACAAGGACAGTGCCCAGTGGTAACACAATTGAGACATCCCTCTGGGTTCACATAGTACTATTAGTTGACACTATTGAAACTGATTTTGCCAACTAGTAGTATAGTTACATAACAGTTCTAGAGACCAGTCTTCAACCCAGTAACACATATCAACGTTTTATCCTCAAGGTGGACAAAATGGGAGATTCTGTCAAATGGCATGATAAAAATTAAGATGTACCATGTCTAGGTTATTCCTCTGATCTGCCAACCTAAGAAAAGGGAATTGAGGTTAGTTTGGTATGACTTCTTCTTAGTAAATCTACTTACTCTCTAAGTAGGCATTCAGTTCTTTTCAAAATGTTCACAAGCAATCCATTTAATAATCTGTTCTAAAATTTCTCACCAACCTCAAACTAACTTAATAATAACATTGGTCAGAAGTAAATGGTGTCTTCTAGTCTTTGGACTTTTACCATCTTTCAAATGTATTGGCCTCTTTCCCAGCCTCTTTAACTTGCAATGTAATTATTTGCAATTACTTTTTTTCTTTTTTATAGTAATGTTGAAGGAGAAGGTAACATACACCATAGGCCAGGGGTGGGGAACCTGCAGCCTCAAGACCACATGTGACCTTTTAAGTCCTTGGTTATAGCCTTTTGACTGAGTCCAAGTTTTATAGAACAAATTCTTTTATTAAGGGGATTTGTTCTGTGAAGTTTAGATTCATAGTCCAACATTTTCCATCTTTTCATATGTATATATGTGGACATATAGATGTGTGTATATGTGCATAACACATAACAAATACCTGTATATGTATGTGTGTTTATATACTCACATATGTTTATATGTATGCATATACACATTGATATAAGTATGCATATTTATATATGTACACAATACTTGTGATCATTTCATTAGTATAGGAATGAGGAACTGTGAGCAACACAAGTCATCATCCACACTTTATTATCTTAGAAACTGCCTAGAACACTAAAAATTTAAGTGAATTACCCAAGGACACTTAGCCAGTATGTGTTAGAAAGGATATTTGTACCACGTCTTTTTGAATGTGAATTTTTTTCTTCCTCTCTACTACTCTGTGTCACTTTTCTATTACCAAATTATTAATTTTATTTTATTCTTTTTGACAAGGGGGCAAATATATCATCTAATTTATATTTAATAATTTAATTTATAGGTTTCTATTAACTATTACATTCCCAATCCAGTGGAAAGCTTCCCAGTTTCAGGTACTGGATCACCTAACCCAATTTCTTCATCTGTAATACTTCCAATAGAAGCTCACCTCTGCCACTTAGTACCTGTGTAACCCCAGGCAATTCACTTAACCTCCCTTTTTCTCAGTTTCTTCATTTGTAAAACGAGAGTTGGGTTACACGGCATTTGAGCTGACTCTTGACAGGGGTCAGGGACACTGAGAGGTGGAGGTGAGAAAGAAGTACATTCTGGGCATAGGACCAACCAGTGCAAAGCATGGAAATGGAAAATGGAGTACCACATGGCTGAATCACATAGTGTGGGGAAGGGAATGATAACATGTAAGACTGGAAAGGGAAGAAGGGACCGGGCTGTGAAAAGATTTCAGAATTTTTTTTTTAACTGAAAATACCCTATCCCTCTTCTCCTGCTCATTACACAGAGAAGTTCATGACATTTCAATGATAATATAATTTAGCAAGTGTCTTTGCTAAGGATAAAAATACCCTTCAGAATACAGTAGGATTTTGATGCCCCAAAAGAAAGTGATGGAAACAGAGAGCCAAAGGGACCTAAGAAAATGATGGTTTGAAAATTGTGGGTGAAACACTCTTTCCCCTTTAATTTTTAAGGCACTTTCAACACCCACCTTCTGGCAGAGGGGTAATGGACTTAAAATGTAGCATGAGACATACTCTTAGGACAAACAACATTTTGTGGGAATATGCATATTTGCTACAAGGATTTCATTTTTCATTTCAAAAAATCGTTCATTGAGGGTTCAAAGATCATAAACGTTTATAAAAACAGACAAACAAATAAATACATTTAAGGCTGTTTGCCATAAAAGCCTTAGCAGGTGAACATCTAGTTATGAGCTACAGATAAATGTTTCCTTTGGGGAACAGAGATTCATTCCATTCAGTTCAACTATCATTTATTTAGGGTCTACTAGAATTGTACTAGGTATTAGGGATAAAACTGGAATAGCCCTTAGCCTCAAGAAGCTGAAATTCTATGGAGGGAAGCAACATATATCCAAGTATATGTATGTGTATATGAATATATATATATTTATGTGAACATGTATATACACATACATATAAACATGCACATATGCATATAATATATACCATTGTATATATGCTATAATATGATATATAAATATGTATACATACACACATGTTTATGTATATATCATTTATATAATATATGCATTGACATATAAATATATATACACACATGTATTTATATGTAAAATGTGGAGAGAGAGTTTAAAGTGCATCTGTATGTTCAGACACGCATAAGGTCATTTGAGAGGGAACAATACATATTAACTGCAATGTACCCAACCCCACTGTCTTTAAAGTTCCTCTGCCCCTCCCTGTATGACTTTGACCAAGTCCCTCCACATTTCATCTGGATAAGGACAGACTTGGACCAGGTGGCTGCTGAAGTCTATTCTGGTTCTAACCTAACTCTTTTGGTTCCTATGTCTCCAATATGTATGATTTTTTGATGAAAAGAAAAAGAAAGCACTAGTTTTTCTTCCTTTTCTAAAGCATTTTTCTAGCTGGCTAACTGGGCATATCTAAGTGCTTTCTGAGTGCCAGATGGTCTGAGTGGGACATGAACTCTTCAAAAACCCTCATGCTCTGAGGGACTTCTGTAGTGCATGAAGTTTTAAGATACTATGAAAGAACTTTTGGCAGCATCCTGGTTCCTGTTATGTGACTCAAGATTAAGATCTTAACAAGGAAACTTCTAAATAAAATAACAAAGGATTTTTTTTTTTCAACAATCACAAACTAAGATGACATAATTCCTTCTCTTACAAGAGGTTCACATCACTTTGACTCAGGCATCAGCAATTTCCTTATATTCATAATCTCAAAATTGGTTGCTTTCCTTTATCTTATTCAGCAATCTCCGTGCAGACGAGCATTCCCCTAAGATGTGCAATTTTCTTTTCAACTTTTAATTTCTCTGGGTACAGAAAAGAAGCTCTGGACCCTTAATTGAGCAATTATTATTTTTTAAGTGAATCTAGAGTGTGAGGATAGTGCCAAAACCCTCTTTTCATCCACAGAATGAGCAGAGCTGAGTCAGTGGCACAAGTTTTCTCCTGGCAGCCTCCCAGTTCAAGGTAGAAGGGCCAATTCAAGCGTGAAAGGGGAGCCCAATTTTTTACCCCCCTGCTCCCTCCTTGACATCTACCGAGTTTCCTGAATGAGTGCCAATTAGTAGCAACTTACAAGTCTCTTTGGAGGTTTTAGATGACTTGACTCTAAGAACTATTTGTATTTCTCATTTAGACTCTTTCTGTAAAATTGACTTGGCAAACTCCCCACACCCCCAACTATGTGGCTTTCCCAATGGCTCAGAGCAGATCTTTCTGTAAATCATTATTTCCCTAAAGTCATAAGATGCTCGTATTAGCAACATGGTTCAGTGGAAAGAGCACTGGATCTGCAGTTGGAGGCCATTGGTTCAAATCTCACCTCAATGACTTTGGACAAGTCATTTAACTTCATTGGGGCCCTGCTTCTTCATCTGTGAAATGAGGGGGTTGGATTCTCTGGATCCTTCTATCTGTAGGTCTGGTGACCCCACTAAGTACTAGTTCAAGGGCAACAGCTCAGTTTCTCATGGATACGTATGCAGAATGGATCTGTACCATGTTCTCTTATGCCTTAGCTACCAGTTGATATCCCAGAAGTCACATGTATAGAGAAAATAAATAGGTTAACAGTCAATATCCCATCCTGACTTGTTGATTAATAAGGTTACTGACTCACAAAAAGATACGATTATCTTCTACTGTTACAGAGTTCCCCAGCATCTATCACAATGTCTTGTACAGAGTAGAAATGCAAACAATGATTTTTCATTTGATTCATAGAATCACAAAATTATAGAAAAATTAGAGAGTACTACAGAGGTCATCTGATCCACCCTCTAACCACAGCATGAATTTTAGTTAAAAAACTCCCAACAAGTAAAAGCACTGTGGTATAGGAGAAAAGCTTCTGGATTTAGAGTTGGGGGATTGGGCTTCAAATCCCAGGTCTGTACTTAAGTTCTCTAGGCCTCAGTTTCTTCAACTGTAAAATGAGGGAGTTTAACTAGGTGACTTCTAAGATCACTTCCAACTCTTTTTTTGTATCTCTAGATCTTAGCATAGTACCTAGCACATAGTGGGTGTTTAATAAATGCTCATTGATTGATTTAACCCAGTGCTATCAGTTCTGCCCCCTAAAGTCAAACAGAACAAATCAGATTAATTTATTGATGAAAATCCTTCAAATACTTAAAGACAGCAAACATGTTCCACAGAGGTTTTCTCTGGTCAATATCTTTCTTAATTTATGGAACCCAGAATGGCATAGAATATTTCAGATGAAGTCTGATCAGAGTAAAGAATACAGCAAGAACTCTTGCCTCTGTCATTTGAGACATTATATTTGTATTCATGCAGACCAAGATTACTCTAACCTTTTTGGCTGTCACGTCACCTTGGTATCCTATCACTGAACTCGTAGTTCCCTCAGATCATCAGATTTAAAAAAAACATACTTTATAACTCATTTCCCTCATCTTATGCTTGTACATTTGGTTCATTTTTATCAGTCACTGTTATTAAATCGATTCTTGTTAGCTTCAATCCGCCTTTACTGCCTTGAGATCTTTGTTTTTTATTCTGCAATTCAATGCATAAGTAATTTCTCCAAGCTTTGTGGCATCTGAAAAATCAACAATTATGTCATCCATGCATTCTTCCAAATATCCGATAAAAATGCTGAACACAACAAGGCCAAGGGCACAGAGAGTAAAGATTTTCCTCCAGGTGGACATCATTCCATGAAGCATTACTATTTGTGTGTGGTCAGTCGAGAAGCTCTGGACTTACCTGATGATACCTAATTGTATCATCATTCAGGATACATCCCATCATATTGTCCACAAGAATACTGAGAGATAGTTTGCTGAAGCCCAGATATGTAATATATATATATATCATTCCTTTGACCTACTGGTACTGGCCCCAAAGGAGATTACCTTATCCTGTCAAGACTTATTTAAAATGTGTACTTAAACCTTGTGGTGGTCAACTTTTCCTTTTCTAGGTCTTCACAAGCCATCTTTTTATAATGAAAAAAGTTTTAGGGTTTTTTTTAATCAGTAATCATCATCAAGCCCACTAGTCAATAATCTGAAGTATTCAACTTCTTCTACTCTGAAAATCAGGACAATATTTACCCACTAATCTTGAGGTACTTCTCATTTTTAATGACTCTTCAGAAACAGCAGTTCAGCAATCACAACCAGCCGTTCATTCAGCAACTGGAGATCTGGATCATCTGAGTCAGGGAACCTAAAATCACTGAGAAAAGCAACACTCCCTGCTCTTGTTTCCTGTCACTTGCCTCTCCCTACTCTCTTTAAACACCCCCACACGCACACCCTCACTAAATCCATTTGGTTGTGAAGTCATGTTGTTTCTCCCTTTGCAAAATTTTTCCTATATGCCCCCCCCTTTCCCCTCTGTCATTGCCAGCACCCTGGGACAGGCCCTTATTACCTCACACCTGGACTGTTGCAGTAGCCTACTGGTTGGTTTCCTTATCTCGTGTCTCTTCCTTCATTCAGCTACCAAAACAATCTTCCCAAAATGCAGGTTTCACTATGCAATCCCCTATACAATAAACACCAGTGACTCCCTGTCACCTCTGACATCAAATATAAAATCCTCTGTTTGACTCTTAAAGCCCTTCATAACCAGAACCCTTCTTGCCTTCCTCATTTTTTATACCTTACTCCTCTCCTTGTACTTTGCAGTCCAGTGACACTGGTCTCTGTGATGTTCCTTATACATAATACTCCCTCTCCAGATGCCAAGTGTTTTCACTGGCTGACTCCCATGCCTGTAGCTCTCTTACTTTTTTATTTTTAAAATATTTTTATATTTATTTATATTTAACATATTATATATTTACTTTTGTTATTTTTATTTTTAATTTAATTTAATATTTTTAATTTATGGAATAAAACAGGTATTTCCATAATTTTTTAAAATGATTGCACATGAAACAGCTAATCCATTATATACAACTTGCTTGTCCCTTTAAATACACAATAAGCTTATCATGTAAATTTCTTTTTTTCCCTCCTTTTTTTCTTACCTCCCTCTACCCTGCCCTAGAGATGGTTACCATGGTTATGCTTATATATACACATGCTTACATACACACACACACACACACATATACACACACACACACACACACACACACATGTCTTTTCTCATCCTTACCTCCTGGATTCCTTTAAGTTTCTTCTTGCCTTCCAGAAAAATATTTCTGCTTCTTCCTTAATCTTAGTGTTCTACCTCTGAGATGATCTCCAGTTGACCTGGGATGTATCTCATTTGTATACAGTGGCGTGTATGTTGTCTCCCCAATTAGACTGTGAGCTCCCTGAGAGTAGGGACTATTTTGTGCCTTTCTTTGTATTCTCAGTGCCTGAGCATAGTACTAACGCAGCATAAGTACTTAATAAATAAATGCTCATTGATAGAACTGGACTTATTTATTTAGACGGAACTGTCATTTGCTACTAACCATTTTTCTTCTTTCCACTATATAAATGTAATTTTTGATAGAATAAAAAAAAAAGAATCAAAAGATGTTGAGTAATTCAACCTTTTCCTTGTTATCCATTATCATCTTTTCATCTCCGTGAAGAAGTAGTTCTTCCTTGATCTTGCTCTTGTTAAAAAGCTCTTTTTAGTGGCTTTCGTACTTACCATAAGACTCAGCTCTTACTTGACTTTCGTCTTTTTGACACTATTTTTAATAGGACCTTGCTCTTCTTTACTATTTTACCTGTTACCTGTCCTTTCTTTCATCTCCTTTTAAAAAAAATCTGATTTTTGTTGATGACCTCTCCTTGAAGCTACATATATCTCTTAAGATATATCTTTCTTTTCTTCCTCACTGGAAAAAAACTGTGAATGTGTCAATAGAGTGTCATTCTTGAAAGACTCCTCATCACTCTTGGACTTTTTTCCCCTATATTCTCAAACTATGTGATCTTTCCTATTCTATCTCTGAGCCCTTTTAAATTCACTGTCCAAACTCCTAGTGTACATCTAAGACCACAGTTGGCATTCCTTTGCTTATTATTTCAATCTCTAAGATGTCAAGGTAGCTACCTTCCAAGGCTCCCATAGTTTCAATTCTATCGGTCAGTTCCTCTGTGATCATTAACAGTTTTCAGTAGACTTTGAGATGCCTAGCTTGAAAGACTATGCCCTGGAAGCCATCTGTAATATTTTCATGTATTTAAGAGCAGGAAGATGGTGTCTTGGTGTTGGAGGCTGAGTAATAATAATGATTATAACTGCAATAAGAATATTGTATAATGTTTTAAGGTTTGCAGAGTGCTTTACATATGTTATCCCTCACCATAGCCCTTTGAGGTACGTACTATTATTATCCTCATTTTACAGAAAAGACAGTTGAGGCTAAGTGAGTTCAGGTGACTTGCCAAAGATCACACAGCTACTTAAATTCAGAGGCAGGATTCAAATGCACATCTTTGGGACTCTGAGTTCAGTGCTCTGAAAGGTGCCAATCTAGCTCTCAGCAGTAGGCATAGTAGTGGAGAGACTAACGCTAGAAAGGCTGAAAAGGCTAGAAAGGGATTATTTTGCAAAGTTTTTTATAGGAGATTAGATTTCAAAGAAAGACACTGTCTAACAGTTGGTCAGTCAGTTAAAATTGATTAAGGTCTTACCTGTATGCTAGGCACTCTGTAAGTGTAGGAGATGCAAAAAACAGCAAAAGTAGTCCAGGCCCTCAAAGAGCTTACATTCTATTTGGGGGACAGAGAATATGACATGTAAAATCAATAGATTCATACAAGATGTATGAGTAAAGAAAAGGTGATCTTGGAAGGGAAAGCACTATCAGCATGAGGGATGGAGCAAGGCCACCTGCAGAAGGCAGGATTGATGCCTTAAAGGCATCTATGGAAACTAAGAGGGAGAAGATTCCAGGCACAGGGGTATATAACCAGTGTAAAGAAAGGGACAGGGATAGAACTTAGAATGTTGTGTATGATGAATGGCCAATGAGATCAGTAGAGCTGTATTCTACAGAGTGATTGGAGGGGAGCAAAATGTGGGGGTCTAAGTGGACCAGAGGAAAGTGAAATCAGCATGAGTAGGAGTGCTTCAGTGACGGTTTTGATTAAGGACAAAACACTTAACCTCAACCCTTCGTTGTATATTATGGCAAGTGACTTTTCCTTTTTAATCAGACCTGGGATTTCATTGGTATTAGGAGTTTCCAATGAGGAAACTACCTCTAACAATGGCAGATCAGCAGTTACTCCATAATGTTTCATCTCAGAGAGTTGTCTTGAGCACTGAGCGTTTAAGTGATTTGTCCAGTCACACAGTCAGTATGTGTCAGAGTAGGGACTTAAACCCAGCCCTTCCTGACTGAAGCCAGCTCACTATGTACTACAGTGACTTTTAATGATAGTGATTTCCCAAATTATAGGGTGGGTAGGATTTTTTTTCTTCTGTCCTTCTCATATGTATTTCTAACAGAAGGATCACCTTGACATGAGAACTAGTTCTGTTCCATGAAGTGATCCATCAAAATCTTTTATTGGTGGGGGATGCTATTTCCGCCCTGTCAAGAAGTATTCTCAATATAAGCATTTTCTTCCTGGCTCTCAGCGTCTGTCAGCAAATATCACAAATTAGGGACTTACCCTATGTCTAACATTCTTAGGAACAACAAAAGCAACGCAGAAAATATTTTCTTTGAAAAAATGCTTGCCTCTCTCTGCCTCAAGTCTCTCACCATTCCGAACCATTCTCCATTTGGCTTGCAAAGAGATTTTCTTAGTGGTGTGGGGCTGACCCTGTCACTTCTCTTCAATACTCATTAAACAACAGTGGCTACTGATCACATCCAGGATCAAATATAAAATCTTCTGTTTGTTGCCTGCTACCTTTCCAATCTTACATTTTACTCCCCTCCAATCACTCTGTAGGATACAGTTCTACTGATCTCATTGCCCATTCGTCATATACAACACTCCAAGTTCTATCCCTGTCCCTTTACACTGGCTATATACCCCTGTGCCTGGAATCTTCTCCCTCTTAGTTTCCCTAGGTGCCTTTAAGGCATCAATCCTGCGTTCTGCAGGTGGCCTTTCTCCATCCCTCATGCTGATAGTGCTTTCCCTTCCAAGATCACCTTCCATTTACTCATACGTCTTTATGGGTCATATTCTCTGTCCCCCAAATAGAGTGTGAGATCTTTGAGGGCCTGGACTATTTTTGTTATTTTTTGCATCCCCCACACTTACAGAGTGCCCAGCATACAGATAAGACCTTAATCAATCTTAACTGGCTGACCAACTGTTAGGCAGTGTCTTTCTTTAAAATCTAATCTCCTATAAAAAGCTTTGCAAAATAATCCCTTTCTAGCCCACTCCTCCAGAAATGTCTTTGTCATGTACCCTAGAGTCCCAGGCACCGTAGGGAAGACTTGGATACCCTATGTTTGTTTGGGGGACAGCCATTGTGGATTGGCCACAGCCATACATGTAGACACTTTTTGTTTGCTGACATGTGTCCAGTAGGCGTTAGGAGTAGGGGGTGATATTGAAGAGTGTAGGAAGAATTCATGGGAAAATGTACTGTATGTACAAAGACTGAAAAATTGTGTAAGCTTCTTTTCTTGTTAGAAAAAATATCAATATGGTCCTTTAGGTTATAAGTAACATTTTCTATATATAGTATACATTCAAATTGGTTGATGGTTTTACTTTCCTATTAGATAGTCAAGCCTAAAAGCCTATTTGTCTTTCATAATATTATGAATTAATAATAATCAACATAATAATTAGTAAAAATTTTTTGGAATAAGAGACTATAAAAATCTATGAGAGGCTGGGCAATACAGGGGGCTAGAGAAGTCTTCTTAAAGCCCAGATGATCTGGTATCAGCTGTTGCTTCTGCTACAAACTGACGATGATTTTGGTCAAACTCTAAGTGGTTGAGGCAACTCTCTAAGACTATGGTGCAGAGGTGACAACTTATATTAGTAGAGGAAATTTCCTTACCTGGGAATTCCCAATCCCAATAAAATAAAAGGCCCGGTTGCTACTCCTCTCACCCCCTCCCCACGGCCCTTTTAGAATGTATTCTCATTGGGGGCACAGAAAGGTTATGCTTTTTCTTTGTGTCCCCCTTTCAGAGTAAGGGCTTAATAAGTATTTATTGGTTGACTGATCTAATTGTTAGTCGTTCTTTTTAAATTCACCTCCCTGTAATATTCACCCATTTGGTTCTTAGGTTTGTAATAAGGAAGAAGGCAGATCATGTCCACTCTTGCTTCCACATGTCAACTTGTCAAATATTTTAAGAATATTATCATGTTCCCACTTAGTCTAGACCAGGGGTGGGGAACCTTCAGCCTTGAGGCCACATGTGTCCCTCCAAGTACTCAAGTGTGACCTTTTGATTCAGGCACAGTTTCCTCACCCCTGGTCTAGACACGTAGCCCTCATTTTAACACAAACTGAAACTTGACTTTAAGGTAAGGTGTTCAAGTGTAATATGAAAAGAAATTCCTGAATTGTATATTATTTTAAAATTGCATGTGTCTTAGATTTAGATATCCTGTTAACTTTCATTTTGTGCTGTATAGTAATTGGCAACAGTGACCCAGTTTCCTGATTTGTAGGCATTGTGGTCCGGAGGTTACTCTGACTTTTGAAAGGTTACACTAGTTGAGTCAAGCTCTGGCAGATCCTACCAAGCTGGGGAGGATTCAAGTATATATCTTTAGTTGTCTTCATTAATAAAAATTTTAGAAATTGTCTGTGGTGAGTGAAAATGAATGACATGATTGACTGTGGCTTTTTATCCTTGAGGTCAACATCTCATTATGAGGCCTTGTGGAACCCGGATTTTTGAAGGCTGTACTAGCATAGTGCAAGCCCTGGTAAATGCTACAACCCGGACAAGAATCCCAGAATTTGAGAGTTGGAAGGACCTTGGTGGCCATCTAGTCCAACCCACAGCTAAAAGTTCACTATAACATTTCTGATAAGTAGTCATTTAGTCTGTTTGAAGGCTTTCAATGAAGGGAAACCCATTACTTTGTATGGCAGTCCATTATATTTTTTCACAGCTCTAAGAGGGAAAAGAGTTTTGTTTTGTTTTTTCTGACCTCAAGCCTAGGTTTCCCTCCTTGTGACTTTGTGACCTGTTTCTCCTGGTTCTGCTTTTTGAGGTGAAGCAGCACAAAATTCATCCCTCTCATACAAGACAACTTTGTGTATGAGTTCTTTTAGAGTGGAGCTTCTTAACCTGGGGCCCATGATCTTGCTGTGTTAAGTATTTTGACAACTACAGAATTGTTCTCCTTTTGCATCCTATGTATTTTATTTTATGCAGTTAAAACTGTTATTCTGAAAGGAGTCCATGGGCTTCATATTGCCAAATGGGTCTATGATAACAAAAAAAATTGTTCAAGGATCCCTGTTTTAGGGACTATGTATGTATCTCTAGCCCAAAGACCAGTATAACTAATTTAAGAGAGGTTTACCATGATGATGTCCACACAATAATTAATGTTTCAGTTATAATAACTTTCAAGGACTATATCCTAAGTAGAGAAGGGATAAGATCTACCTCAGTGGAGGGCATAACCATGCTGTGGATGGTAAACTTACAGACCTGTGAAGTATTACATAGAATCACAGATTTAGAGCTAAAAGGAACTTCAGAATTTATATGGTCAGTAGTCAATAAATATTTATTACATGCCTACAATGTACCAGACACAATGCTCCACACTGAGCATGCCAATGTTAGACTAGATACACCATTACTAACATTTTGTAAAAAATGCAAAACATACAAATATGAGAAACAAAGACATTCCCCGACCTCAAGGACCTTACAAAGAATACCAGTATTGCTACTACCAAAATCCCAAAGAAGGGACATATGGCATTTAGGTGTCAAATATACCACTGGTTTATGAGGATGTTGATTCATGGTGATGATGATAATGGGGATGATGATCTAATCCAAACTTTTATATATACTCTTAAATTTGCAATAAATTATTAGATCCAAGAGAAAGAACACTGAATTTGCTTATGAGAAAGATACACTACAACCAAAGAACAAAATATAGGCTGTCAAAGTATATCTTACAAGTGCCACTTGTATGGGAGGGGGAAAGCACAAAAGAAAATTCTTTGATATAAAGCCAAAGGTGCTGAAATTAATTTTTAGTACTTTCAGATTATCATATGCTTTGTAGTTCTAATTTTTGTAGACATTTTGTTATTAGGAAGTATCATTTTCTAAAAAAGACCACTAGCTATGCTTAGAAAATACCCAACATTCCTTTAAATATATATAATTAGCTAACACTGTCAGACTTAGAGATAGTTTGGAAATTTGTTATGTTCTCATAAAAATTTCTCTAGACCCTTTTACAAAATGTTAGTAAGGGTATATCCATGAAGTTAAACATTGGCATGCCCAAAGATGATGGCTCTAGTTGAATGGATTTTTGTAGTTTTCATGAAATTCCTATTTAGTTGAAAATTAGCCAAAATTCCCTCATGTCCTGGCCCAGAGTTGCTTTAAATTTTTCTCATGTATTTGCTTTGTCTTCAACTACTCCCCACTTCCTCTTTTCCCTTTCAGGAAGTTAAAGAAAAGTTTGATGTGTTAATTTAACAAAATTCTCCGATAGAAAGCAAATAATCAAACAGACCTATTAGGAAGGAACAAGACCCCAGTTAAATTTTAAGGTTGATTTTTCTATTTCCTGAAGTTATCAGAACCTCAGTAGAAACAAGATAACCTGTTCAGGGGCATGCTGAAGATGGAGTTCTTGAATAGGTTGGAATCACACAAAAAGGAGTGAGAGCAGAAAATGAATAGGAATAAATGAAAGAGAAAAGATCCAAGTATACTCTTATCATCATGCCTTATCCATCATTTAATGGCCAACCTCCCTGGAAGGGTTATGTGTTTAGGGGTGGACCACATGTGTTATCAAATTCATAGGGGCTGAGGTATAACTTGACTGTTATGGTGGATATTAGAATGGAGAAGAAAGATCTGATTAAATTGTGCATGGCTGCTGAGGCAACGGAATGTTACCATAGCGATTGAGATGAAACATACAAGAGAGATAATTAAATCTAACCCTTGTAGTAGTTTGACAGCCAATGCACTGCCAATAGGAAAGCTTACCTACGATGTTAAAGATAAAATGCATTTCTCAAGGAAAAGAGCTGTACTCATATTCTGTTTCCCTTTCCAAATACGTTGCTCCAGGTGACTAATTTGAATGTTCTTGTCTATAATTCAATACAATTATGCCCTTGGTCTGCAGCTGCCTAAAACTTTTGCTTGTTCGTTGTATCATGGGAACTGTTGTCTACAAAAAGATATCCAGTGTTCATGTCGCTGTGTGTATATATGGGTGTTTTAACTTCTTGTTAGCTAAAAGTATAGTAAAGCCTAAATTGTCACATTTGAGCTTAGAATTCAATAATATCTAGAACTTGCTGCCCTCTTCAGGAACTAGTGATTAAAAATATTTTGATTTTGTTTATCGATTCAGGAACTATAATGATAAAATGTATACTCTGGTATCCAAGGTTCTGTTTAGACTCTAATGCTTCTAATGCTTGGGAACTGTCATAGGGTAAAAAATAAAATAAATTGATTTTTGGAAGAATCTGTGACCACTAAAAGTTTTCCAGTAAAGCATAAATTTTGATCTAAAAGTTTCAAAGTATCTATTTGTGCTACAGATGAAATAGAAGTGAGTAGCTATTCTAATTTCAGAGATTTTTTTTTTCCATTCTGTAATGGATTTGGTGTAAGTGGTATAGCAAAGAAAAGAAAACAGCTTTTGAGTCTGAGGATCTGAGTTCAAAAGTGACTCTATCACTGGTTACCTACCTGAACTTGGGCAAATAATTTTATTCTTCCATGACTCAGTGTCTTCATCTAGAACATAAGAGGGTTCTACTCAATGGCCTCAAAAAGTCATTCCAGATCTAAATTTATGACCCTATGAATCCTGTGAATTAGAGAATTCTGAGATTTGCCATTTAGGTACTAATTGTGTTTATCTAATGAAATATTCATAATGGATATAATCATTATTAATATTCTTTATTAATTCTTAATTAATTAATTATTCTTGATTAATTCTTTACACAGACTAACCAACTAACATAACACTAGATCCATAGCTAAGTTCAGTCCCTAAGTGCACCCATAATATTGATAACTTTGTGATTACTTCTTGTTATAGCTTGACCCTTTAGCATGCTTAGTTTAAGGCAGCTTTAGTCTTTCTACAATGACTATTCTTCCATGAAGAAATGCAATGCTTTTTCCATCAGATTTTTATAAATCATTTCATAGGATAATAATAATAGCTGGCATTTATATAGTGTTGTAAAGTTTGCAAAGCACTTTATACGTGTTCTTTCATCTGATCTCCACAACAACCCTGGGAAGTAGGAGCTATTACTAGCCTCATTTCATGTATGAGTATGTTGAGGCTGAAAGAAGGCTGGAGATTTGCCCAGGGTCATATACCTAGTAAGTTTCTGGGGCAGAATTTGCGCCCAGGTCTTCCTGACTTCAGGCCAATCACTCTATCCACTATACCACCTCCCTTCTTATATAAGATCAAAGATTTAGAGCTGGAAAGAAACCTCCAATACAACTCATCCTTTTACAGATGAGGAAACTGAGGCCCCAGGAGATTAAGCAACTTGCCCAACTCATGTAGGTAATAATGTTCACAAGCGTTATTCTGACCACAGAACTAGTACGTGTTCCCATTGCATCATTTTCAAAACTATTATTTTTTTTTAAAGTATTGGCCTTTGAGATGAATCATATTGAAAGTAAAATATTTACCTCTTTATTAAGGTAATACCACATGGATCTACAATTTTCCCACCACGGGAACTTTCTCCCTCTGCCATGAGGATTATAATAGAGAGTTATTGTATCAACAAGTACCCTGGCATTCACAGGAGGGCTGCTGTACAGGTTCTTAGATCTGCTTTTCTAAAAGGAAGCAACTTTTGAGGGGTCAACAATCACTTTAATCAAGCACTTAGTTCAAGGAGAAAAGTCAGCACCCTGAACTTCAGAAAGAATAACAAAGAAACAAAGATCAACCAACAGACAGGGCTTTTGACAGTCTGACCATAAGCAATACATACATCACAGATCAACAGACATATTCAACTGTTTGACCACACATAGATAGTTACCAAAGAGAGAAGCACCAACATCTTGGTTTCTCAAGACCAGGGAGGAGCTCCTTAGTGGCTGCCCAGAGTCTCATCTGGCCAAACACTTCCAATGAGTAAGCCCCAAAGTAAAACCTCACCTCAGAGTATATATACACTTCTCAGAGCCAGAAGGGGCATTGCAACCCTTGAGAACCAGTGCATTAGAAATTAACAAAAGGTGTGAGCCTCCCCATCAATGGGTGGGGAAGATCTTTAACTCTCTAATTGACATTGTAGTTATTAGGAGACTTAATACAGACTTATGAAGGGATTCTTGAGCTTCAGTGAGGATGAGACTTACCATTGCTCACCTAGCTAGACAGCAGCAGGATTTAAACCCAGATCTTGCTCCCTCTGAGGATGAAATTCCATCTCCAGTGCAACCTGTTCTATTATATATGGAACTGGACCTGTGATTTCATTTGTATAAGGGAATCTCTAAAAAGAAAAGCTTCTAATACCACTTCAGATATGTACCTCTTCTGAAATTTATAGTCCTTTGAGAAGTTAAATGTTTTGCTCTGGAGTACACAGGCATTATGTGTCAGAGTTGGGATGTGAAATCCAGCCTTCCATGACTCAGAGACCAGCTTTCTATCCATTAACACATAACACCTCTCTACTAACTAATACATTTTATTTGTGGCATTGAGGTACAACTGAATTGGGAAGGCTTTTCAGGGAGCATTGTAACTTGAATACTATCTGGACACCTTTTAAGATATATTATTTTTTTTTATTTTTCCATAATTCTAACTCATTAAAAAATTTCAACTCATTTAAAATGTCTTTCCAGATCAGAAATATGCAGGAGTGAGGGATACTGTATCTTCACTACTTAACACAAATAAAGAATCTTGTATTACTATTATACTAGAAAAGGGAAAGATCCCATGCTTAAATTTGCTTTTCAGTTTGGCTGCTGACTTCCTGCTGGGAAGATTCGTATTTAGCTACATATTTAAGTCTAGTGCTGACTTTATAAAGATATGGTGAATCCTAAAAAATACCACAATTAACAACCACCATACCTTCTGCATCCTTGGTAAATTCTTCCTGAAGTGAAAGCATTGTAAAAATTTAAGAGAGAGCTGGCTTTAAAGACAAGATAGACCTAAGTTCAAATCTTACTTCTGACATCTATTTTCTCTGTGACCCTGGGTAATTCATTAACTCCTCTGCCTTAGACAACTCTCTGGAGCTATATGTTTCGGAGAAGGTTCTACATTGCAGTTTCTTCACTTAATTTCTTCTACACTAAAAAAATCCCAAGACTAGTCCCTATCCCTACACAAATTTATCAAAAATATTCTCTTAATCCTGCACTCTCACTATTTCTGTTCCTATTCTCGAAAGCACCCATTGAAAGTACTACTTAATCTGTAGTTCAAGATTTTAGTCAGATAAAATATCCTTATCAGATCTCTAGGGCAAGAAATACTAGGGTGCCTACTGTCCCAGTGCCTAGAACATGCTCTAGTCTACATTAAAATCCTGATTTGTGTTTTCTACAATAGATTTGTTTCATTTTTGTTTTGCTGCTGATGCATTGTATATGGCAGGTGGGATCCCTGTGGATGAAGGTATAATAACTAATAACATTTTCTTTGCTTTCCAGGATATTTGTGGCACAGTGATAAATTTCATCTTTCCTGGAATGGTAAGTAAGGCTTTTTCTATATTTGATAGTACTAAACACAAAGGAGAGAGTGAATTGGTACTTTAAAAAAAGAAAAAGACACCTAAATGATTTGAACAGTCTGATAATTATAAAGTGGCTCATACATATATAAACATATGAATGCTGTATTCAAGCCCTGTAAGCAAGCCAAAAATTCTTACAAAATGGTGTGATTCCTTCAAAAGGAGAATAAGGACTTGCTTTCCCTGTTGGATTACATTTGAACCTGGGGTGTTCTACGTTGTGTTTCTAGCATAATTTGTTTTAATACATACACAGACACACACATAAATATGGTTTACATCCAAGAGTAAAGGGGAAAAGTGTATCTTCGGTACCTATTGTTGAGTAGGGGAGTAAAATCAAGATTCCTATGGAATTTTTACAGTTGTATGAAAAAAATTGATCCTTATTTATGTTTGACAGAGGCTCTGCTTGCATCTGTGAATTTCAAATTGTTTATTTTCTAAAAGCATGTATCATAACTTCTGAACAAACTAGCTTCTTTGAAATTTTTATTTAAAAACATAGTTTTAGTCATCTTTCCAGTATTTTTATGACTGAAAAGGCAATATTTATTTTTAGTCCTGATCGTAACATCTTTACAATCAAATAAAAATAAAAATTCATCATGTTGGATAGAGAAAGGTCATTGTAAAATTATATGTCTCAGCAAGCTACTCTTGAATCCTTTGAATGTGTAGTTATGAAGAGGTTTGCTGAGCAATACTTTGATCTTCTCCCTGCAAAATAAATAATAATGTCTTCATAAAAATTCATTTTGAAATGAATCAATCAATAACTAGAGCTACTATTATAATAGTATGGAGATAGATTTGTACGTATATCTGTATATAGATATACACCCAAATCTAGCTCTATTCTATTGAAATAATAGTTCTAATTTTCTGTGTGTGTTTGTTTGTGTGTATTTTTTTGTGTATATATATGTATATATATATATACACAGATATATACATATATATACATTTATATATGCATACAAACACATATGGGGACAGATAGACTCACTGAAAGATAGTATCTTACTGTAAGAAGAGCTAGGAAGATGCTCGAATCCTATTTCTGAAATAAGCCATATAACCCTTGGCAAGTCACAATTAAGGTCTCAGGGCTCTAGGCTTTAGAAGATGCATAGTCTTTGCTAGACTCTATGTTCCATTGGTACCATTAGTGCCCTCACCTGGGATTTCCCTATACCAATGAAACCACAGGTCCGTCCTTGTCTCTGTCTTCCCAGGAAAAAGAAGTATTTGGCACCAAATACAAATTTAAAGGCTTCTTACTTTGTAGTGCCTGTCACAGTTGTAAGGCCTTGCAGTCCATTCCAGAAAGAACCATCATCTTATTTTCAAAAATTACTCTGAGCTGTCGTGTACATATGCATAAAACAATGGATTTCTAAAATGAGGGTAAAGCTGAGAGTCATATTTATTTCTTTCATACAAAACAGAAGTGTTTCCAGAACTCAAGAAAATCTGTTGAAAAGCTCTTCCTCTCTCTCCACATATAGATATAGATATACACACATACACACACACTTTTTAAATTAAAATAAGGTTTTGAGGTAGTGCTTTTGTTTCTAGTGAGGGACTTGTCTTTAAAGGACGTTTTCTTTTGTTCCCTTTTTTTTTTTTTTAAACAAAGAAAGAAAAAAAACTCGAGAAGGTCAAACCCTGCAGGTGAGTCTATTTTGAACTCATTCTTTCAACAAGTAGATCAAGCTAGTGGGTAAAAGTTTTTTTTAAAAAGTCCTTTGGTGAATTCTACAGGGCATTTTCCCCTGCCTGCCAGCAAGTAGACATCCCAAAAGCATCGATACCAAGAACTCTTTTAGGGTCCAAGGTGAAAAGAAAAAAATTGTAGCCTGAAATCCCAAAAGGATGCTAGTAACTAGAACGAATCTTAACCTTGCCCAAGTTCTCAGATAAATTGTTGGGATTGTTTAGGTTTTTAATAAAAAATGAACATCACAGAATCATAACATATTAGCATTGGGAAGGATCAAAGAATGATAGACCTTTGAAAGGGACCTCACCAGTTATCCAGTTCAGGCCATATCTGAAAGGAGTCCCCATTATAATAAACCTAATTAGTGGCCATTCAGCCTCTGCTCAAAGACCTACAAGGAGGTGGAATTCATCCCCTCTTGAGGCATACCATTACACTTTTGGATGACCCTAACTGTTAAGAAATATTTCCTGACATCAAGTCTAAATTTGTCACTTTATAGTTACCTGATGGTGATCCCTCCAGGGTCAGAAAAAAAAAAAAAATCTAATCCCATGTCCACGTGAATTATTGAAGAAACTGGTCATCTTCCACCCCCCCTCCCCATCTCCCACCTTTCTCTTTTCCAGGAGAAGCAGTTCCTAGTTCCTTCAACCAATCTTCAGCTTCTTGTGAGCAGGGATTGTTTTATGTATTGTCTTCATATCCTCGGCTCCCAGGACAATGTCTGGCACGTAGTAGGCACTTAGTCAATATTCATTGATTGATTAATGCACTTGAAATCTTGTGCCATCCTGGTTGCTCCCCAGCTTACCGATTCTTTTTCTTAAAATGTGCTGCCCAGAATGAAACACAACTGGATTACAATAATCCTCCCATAACAAAGCAGGCATTTGGTCATCCAGCTTTTGTTTGTGAGTCCTCCAATGAAGAAAAGCCCACTACCTCCCATTTCTGTTACTCTACTTTTCAGGAGGTTTCCCTTAAAGAGCTTGGTTTATAAGTAGTTTGTTAATAATCAAAATTTAGTGAAAGGGACAAATACTTCACTTATTCATTGGCTAATTATCTAGTAACTTTAACTACCCATAACATAGCCAAGAAGGTGGAAACCCCACAGGCCTCTGCACAGTCAAAACTGATGTCATAAAGTCCACGTGCTTAACGCTCATAGACTTTTCTCACGGGTGATCCTTCCAACTCTTTCCTCAGTGCCTGTTTATTTTCACTTGACATACAATACTGACAAGATTGGTTTTTAGTTTCTGTGGTCCACAGCAGATTAGAAGCAGCAAATTAAAAGTGGGAAAAGAAGGGAAAGGGAAATATTTTTGGTGGCAGGTATGCAGTCGATACAAAGAAATGACAGAGGATGCTGAGGGATTTTAGGATTATAGATTGTTTTGCAAGAGGCACTTGAGGTTTTGGACTCCAGCATCTAACACATAGGTCACACTGACTACGCCATTGTAAGACAGCTAAATACAGGAGGACTGCTAGCAGGTGTCCTATTCTTGATCCAGGCAGACAGGAAGACAACTTCAGAAGGGTTAAATAAGCTTGCTTACTTTATTATACTTCATTCTCCTAAGGAGAGGTTGCTGATAATGGGAGCACTGGCTTCTACAGCATTCCCTAATCACACTTCTCGAAGGGGTGAGCAAGAAGGTGGGACAGTCACTACCGCTATATCTCAAAAGGGTCAGTCAAAACAGGCACAACTTGTACTTCTCCTAAATCCCCTCAAGCCTCAATGGGGCCAGTTGAGGCACACGCAGCATTACACTGACATATGCCCCACTTGCTGACCAGTGCCCACTTAATTTATAGGGCAAAAAACAAAGAAGGCATTTTGCCAACATGAAGCTCACAGGTTAATTTTAGAAATATTGTCAGTCAGTGCAAGCATAGTAAATATTACTTATGTTATCCTTTTATCTCACTGCCCAAGCATGGTGGAAATGCTTACAAGTTATAAGCCTGAGAAATATTATCTAACACCTGGGAACTATGGCCATGAATCCTGGAAACTGCCATCTAAAAATGATAACAAAATCCTCCTTACATAGACTTGGAGCTGGAAGGGACATGAAAAGTCAACTAGTCCTTACCTGTCATTTAACAAATGAGAAAATGGAGGTCCAGCTAGATGAGAAGACTTCCCCAAAGTGTCTCAGACAGTAAGTGGCAAAGATGGGATGTGAAGCCAGATCCTCTGATTCTAATGCACGGCTCTTTTTGAGGTAACATCCTGACTGTAGAATAGGAAGTGAGGGAGAGAGAGGGAGAGGGAGAGGGAGAGGGAGGGAGGGAGGGAGGGAGGAAGGGAGGGAGGGAGAGAGAGAGAGAGAGAGACAGAGAGAGAGAGAGAGAGACAGAGAGAGAGAGAGAGAGAGAAGAGAGAGAGAGAGAGAGGGAGAGAGAGGAAGGGAGGGAGAGGAAGGGAGGGAGAGGGAGGGAGAGAGAGAGGGAGATTGAGAAAACCAAACCAAAACTAACCTTACTCATTCTGATTCTTGGAAAACAAATAATGAAACATACCTTCCCTACTTCAGTGCCCCCTGTGGACACTGCTCTAACTTATACAGCACAGTTCCAGAATTGAGGGAGGTATTATAGCAAAAAGAGAACTGGATTGCTAGGAGGAGATGGGTTCTAATCTTGCTCTGCCATTCTCTAACAGTTGACTTTGCATAAATTGTTGTACTTAGGGGCAGCTATGTGGTGCAACTGGCCCTGGAGTCAGGAGGACTTGAGTTCAAATCCAGCCTCAGACACTTACCAGTTGTGTGACCCTTAGTAAGTCACTTAATCCCAATTGTCTCCAAAAATCCCAAACCAAATAAATAAATTGCTGGACTTCACTAAAAATCTCATTTTTCCTTTTCTATAACATGAGGAGGTGGAGCTGAATTAGATTATCTCTGAGTTCCTTCCTGAACTAAAATGCTGATTCTTAGATAAAATATATGTCCCTGAGTCATTAGGAAAACATCCTACTATGATCATTAAATTCTCTTTAAGAAAGCAGAGAAGTGTGGCAATATTTTTAAAAAATAAGTTTTATTTAAAATAAGATTCTTTTACATCATAGTCATTCCTGTTCATTAGTATCACCTTTAAAACCCTCATCATACGCCCAGAACTGTAACAAAGAAAAGAGGTTAAACATAAACAACCAATAGGGTGACTGTGTCTGACAGAGCATGCAGCATTATTCCCCAGTAGACCCCCACCTCTCTACTGAAAGAAGAGTTCTCCAGGACTCAAAGTAGTCATTACAATTATTCACGGTTTGGCTTACTTTCAGTGGGTTTTTTTCCCCCTCCTTTTATAATGGTAATGTATTTTAGTGAGCTTTTAACAAAAACAAAATTAGAAAAGTAAAGCATGCATTTCAATTATTTTGAGATATCACTTGTATGGAATAGACCATATAGGATAAATAAATATGGGGTTACTGTATATAGATTTTTGTCAATTTATATGATATGGCCTATTTACATTCATAAATCCATCTAATTCATTCAATAAATATTTTGAGGGCCTATTATGCACAAAACTGTCTTTTTGAAGAAAAACAAAACATAATTCCCCCTCCTCTCCATGGAATGTAATGATTTATCCTTTTTTCTCCTTTTTCTGTTTCAAGGGACACAACTACGAGTCTTTGGGAACTGTAAGAGGTTTATGCATCTAGGCATCTGCCTTGTGATCTTTTCCTTCCCTGATTGCTTAGTCTTAACCTATTCTCTTCTGACTTCACCAGCTCAGCAGGGTTAAATTCAGTTAGTCCGTGGCTAGGAGCTTACCTGGAAAGAGAGACACATCTGCCCTTGGGAGGCATCGGGTATAGTAGAAAGATCATGGACTCTGGGTCTTGGTTCAAATTCACCTCTGATGCTTCCTATCTGTGTGACTTTGGGTCAATCACTTATCCTTTCTGCGCTCCAGTTTTCTCCTCTTTAAAATGAGAGGGTTGAATCAGGTGGCCTTTGAGGTTCCTTCCAGACCTATATTTGTGATTCTACATTTTTCTGATATTTTGCCTGGCCCTCTCCACTGCATTATCACACTTTCTTATAGTATAGTTATAAACTGGCACTTTCTCCCTGCTAGTTTGTGAGCTTTCTGAAAGCAACGTCTGTGCCATATGCATCTTTTCAGCCCCTAGTGACTAGTGAAAACTAGTGTTTTTTCATAAAACAAGTGTTTAATAAATGCTTGTTGAATGGAATCTGAGGGGTCAGAGAACTGTGTGTTTTTAATTCATCATTTTCTTGCTTATGTTTTCTAATCACAAGTCAACCTTGGGCTTTGGAAATAAACAGATGTAGAATCATAGAATCATAGATTTAGAGCTGTGGATCTCAGAAGGCCGATTCATCCAGCTCCCTTACTTTATACAGAAGGTAACAAGTCCATTGAGGCTAGATGACTTGCCCAGGGTTACACAGGCACTAAATGGCAGAGCTGGTCTTTGAACTAAGGTCCTCTGTCTCCAAATCCAGGGCTCTTTCCACACTATACAATAAAAAATTTAGAATTGTTCTTATAATCTTAGGTCTTACTCCCCCAACCTACAGGCACACTAGCACATCAGGTTCTCTGAGTTATGTTGGCTATGGTGTATCTCCCTCCTCTAGGAGAGTTCAGAGGTCTTACACATCTTCATCTAATGTCACCTTCAGCCTCCATTTTAATGTTCTTCCCAGTGTGATTCATACTCCAGGATCATTTAACCAATTGATTCCAATTGGCTTTTTCAAAAGAATATGAGAACTTAAAGTAAGGGCAGAATGTGGTAGGAGCCTTGTCAGCACCTTAGTTTTTCCTTAAAAGTTACCCAATCCAATAAACATCTATTAAGCACCTATTATGGGTCAGACACAGTACTAAGTAAATAAAAAAAACTTCCCTGCCCTCAAGGGGTTTACCATCTTCTGAATAGGCAACACCCAAAAAGATGAACTCATCCTCACCACTTGATTGGTTCAGGAGACTTAAAGGCTTCAACTGTTGATGTCTCTGGGTAGTTGCCTGATTACAGAGCAGCCACTAGACTCTGATGCTTGCCTGGTGGATTCCCATGGGCAGGGCAGGAAAGGGAATTTTATTCAGCTGAATCAAATGTTTTCCATACATATCCTTATTGAATATCCTTCTCCTGCACTGGCTGAGTCAGTCTCCTCTTCTTAATTGTTGAGTGACCTACTAGTGTCTCATTTCATTCCAAAACCAAATAGAAAATGCCAGCGGGTTGGCCTGAGGTAGGCTCACCCCAGAACTGTAGTATAAACATTTTATCTTCAAGTGCAGGGACCATTTCTCTCCAATACCATCTCAATCCCTGGAGAGAGGAGGCTCAGACTTAAGGGGTCTGCTATGACCATATGCCCCATCACTATCTTTCTGAATAGATTAAATAATAATAGCTCCCAAATTATTCTCAAATAGAGTACTTTGAGGTTTACAGAGTGACGTTTGCACTTCATATCAGTCTTGCCAGCTTGCTAATGCAGGTTTTGAGACAATGATCAGATTACTCATTACCTATTTTTCATGAGTAGATATTTTATTCCTTTCTGATGTGGAACTTTGAAAGCCTGGGAAACTCTAGAGCCACAGTGCAGTGTGACCTAAATTCATATGTCGTCATTCACACGCCTCTATCAATGAGTCCCTATTGCCCCTAGGATAAAATACCAAGTCCTCAGTCTTGGCTCTACAAAAGCCCTTCATGATCTGACTCCTTTTTTTCCAGGTTGATTTGATGTTTCCCTCTTCATGCCCTCTCTGTCCCAGTGAAACAATCCCCTCTTTAGCTCTTCTCCATAAAAGGTATTCTAGTGCTTTGCATAATTGTTCTCAAATCAAGCATTTGCTCTTCTCTCATCTGTTTGGAAGAATTCTAGCTTTGTCCAGGTGTCATCTCCTGACTTCTGATCCTTGATTCTCATATTCTCATATTCTCATATTCTCATATTCTCTCTCTCCCTCTCCCTCTCCCTCTCCCTCTCCCTCTCCCTCTCCCTCTCCCTCTCCCTCTCCCTCTCCCTCTCCCTCTCCCTCTCCCTCTCCCTCTCCCTCTCCCTCTCCCTCTCCTCTCTCTCTCTCTCTCTCTCTCTCTCTCTCTCTCTCTCTCTCTCTCTCTCTCACATCTCTCTTTCTCCCCCTTCCCCCCTCTTCCTCCTGCTTCTTCTTTTTCTGTATTTGTATTGTATATCTCTATTTGTGAGCATGCCAGAGACCCTTCCCCTCCAGTAGACCTCAAACTTCTAGAGTTCAGGGGTAGTTTTTGGTTTTTGTTTTTTTTTGGTCTTTGTAGCCCCAGAGTCTGGTATGTAGTAGGAACTTAAAGAATGTTTGTTGAAAATGTAGAATCCATTGAAATCAAACTTTTAAATTGTGACTATCCTCCCTATTGTTAGATTTTTCTCAAAGAATAGTGATAAAATGCTAGAAGTCGGAAGAAAAGCAAATCGCTCGGTGTAATTAATCTACGCTTTAACAGAATAGACTCCCTTGCTCATTCCCAACTCTGGCTGTGCTTAATGAATAAAGATTAAATGCACATTACTATGAATAGTCACAACATCTAGCCTTCAATCAAAAAAAAATCTTTTCCCTGTATATGTTAATAAATGATTTGTTACTTTAACAAATTAATGACAAAAATTATGTACCGGATTTCACTAAACCCATAGCCCATTTTGTCATTTACTTTTAAAATTTAATTCCATAAATGTTTTCCATCTACCACATGTCAATTTTTAGGTCAGATGACAGTCATGTAAAAGAATGGTTAATAACACAGCAGAGTGATTACTGTTCCCTTTAAAAAAAAAAAAAAGATAAACAGAGTCCTCTATTTTTCCTTCAATTAAAACTCCATGCAATTATTCTTGTAGATTATAGATCTCTTTGGGGACTTGGGGTTTCATACAACTTTTTGGTTCATTTCACAGGAATAATATTCATCTTAATTAGCAAAAACAATTGATGGGCTTTTTACAAGAGGGAGTTCACTCAGCGCACTGATTATCACCACTAGATTATCCTGATAACGGAAAAGTTCCTGCTTTTCCAGCAGTTTGTTGAATATGTTATCTCGTGTAGTCACTGCTTTGTTAAGGACAGGATGGCTTTCTTGATGGGTGGCTGACCCATTTTGTCTAGCATCCTAACATCACTAGGCATGATGCCAAGTTGGCTTCTGTAACTATTTTTAACCATGTGTTCAAGATTCAACTATGCAAATCACAATTATTAAACAAAAAGACATCATTGATTTGAGACTGAAATGTATTACCTAGCTTACAAGGTCAAGACACTTATTTTCTTCATTTGTTCAAATGAAATTGAGTCAGGAGTGGTCAAAGTGATAGAAAGGAAATTATCTTTTAACTTTTAATTTAGATTTTGATGAAACATAAATACCTCTTTTTCTGCTATGTTAGGATTTTAAAGTATGACAGTCTTAGTATTTAAATTAGAATAATATAGCTAAGTAGAAACAAAAAACTACAAAATGTTTTAGCTTAGAGTTAGAAAAAATCAATTCAGCTAATGTTTATGAAGCCCCTACTATGTACTAGGCACTCTGCTGGCAGCTGGAGGTACAAAGACAAAATTGCTCTTACCTAAAAGAATCTAATGTTTCACTGGCAGGACAAGGGGTTTGGGGGAGATAAAGATAATGTGAAATGTACATGAAATAATAATGATGGAGGAAGGAAACATATTTATTAAGCACCTACTGGGTGCTAAGCACTATGCTAAGTGCTTTATAGATATTATCTCATTTGATCCTCTCTACAACTCGGTGTGGTAAGTAGTTATTATCCCCATTTTCTAGCAGAGGAAACTGAGGCAGACTGGGGTTTCTTGACTTGTCTAAGGTGACAGTGTCTGAAGCTATATTTGAACTCAGGTCTTTCTGACTCCAGGCTCATTGCCCTATCTACTGTACTATATAGTGACTTAATAATAATGATGTTGATAATAATAAGTAACATTTATATAGTGATTTCCGATTTGTAAAGTGCTTTACACGTCTTCATTCCTTTGATCTTAATTCAATAGCCATTATGATAATAATATTAGCTAACATTTATGTAGTGCCTACTATGGCCCAGACACTATGCAAAGTGCTTTATATTATCATCTCATTTGATCCTCACAACAGCCCTGGGAGGTAAGTGATATTATTATTCCCATTTTACAGATAAGAAAAATTAGTTAAAATGATAAAAACTCATTTAAATAGAGAGAAGGGAATATGTATTTAAGAAGCACCAACTATTGTGCTAAGTACTTTACAGAAGTGCTTATTATCCTCATTCTACAGCTAAGAAATCGGAGGCAGGTGGAATTTAAGTGACTTGTCCAGGGTCACACAGCTAGTCAGTGTCTGAGGCTAGATTTGAACTCAGGTCTTTCTGAGACAATACTAACAAGTGGGAGACTCAGAGGGGACTCTATGTAGGAAGAGGCATCTGGGCAGGGCGTTGAAGGATCAAACACTATGAAAACATCTCAGATGAAAAGGAAAATGAAAAGGCAAATTTGCGTGTAGGCTGAAGCTAGCAAGTAGAATTGTAGAGAAAGATAAAATTATGAAAATAAAAAAAAATCTTAGTGGTAATTTCATACAGAGGAAGAATCTAATATTCTTTGCAGAGTAAATATGTTTACCTTTGGATATCATTTTGGAAAAGGGTACATAATATTATAAGAATATCAAATACTCATTGGAATGGTGAGATTTGAATGGATGTTGGATCAAAAGTCTACAATGCTTTTGCACATATTGAGGGCATCTCTCAGTAGTCATTCCTGAATATTTGGGCTTTCCTCGCCCTCTTATAAAATACAGAAAAATCCAATAGTTTTTAGCCCCCCTTTCCCACCCCACACCTCCCTTCCTCCTCCTTGTCCAACAACCAGCCTTATAAGTACTAGGTGGCTATATTAACTTTCCTTAATTATGCCCCAGTGATCCCTCGTGAGGGGCACCATGAAGTGCTGATTCTATAATACAAAAACTTCATGGATAAACTTCGAGAAATAGGCTGCTTTGGAGCCTTCTAATTCCTCCCCACCTACTGCAGAGTTGGCTTCTTTCCCTAATATTGAAGGGAAACTATTTTCTCAATTAAGTCAGTCAATTGTTATGCTTTTAAAGTGTTTTAGACACTGAGGATATAAATTAGAAGGTGAATCAGTTGTTGTCCTTAAGTAGTTTATATTCTATTAGGGGAATATAACATGTACACAGAGCATATCACAATATATACAAAATTAAGGCTTTATTTATATAGTGCTTTTAAGATTTGCAGTGTGCTGTACTTTACCTATATTCTCATTTGATCCTCACAGCAGTCCTGAGTGGTAGGTGTCATGATCATCCCCATTTCATAGATGAGGAAACTGAGATTGAGAGGTTTGAGATTTGCCCTGGGATTACAGAGGTTGCTATGTCTGAAGCAGGATTCAAACTCAGGTCTTCCTGATTTGGATTCTGTCCCCTCTGCTGCCTCAAAGCACAGTGACTTAGAGGTGAGGGCTACTGGGAAAGACCTTTTGAAGGAGGAAGCATTTGAGCAGGGGATCAGAGCTAGAGCAGCACAGAAGTGGGAAATGATAAGTTGTGTCTAGGGAAGAGTGAGTTGGCCAGTTTGCATGACAGTAGTCATGCATGTGTCATGTGGAATGTGGAGAGACAGGCTAAAGCCACTGTGTAAAGCTCTTTAAATGAAAGAATGGTTTGCATTTTGTCCTAAAGGAAATGGGGAGCCACGGAAACTTCTTAGCAGAAGGACATGATCAAACCTGTGCTTTAGAACATAAATTTAGTACCTATGTGAAGAATGGATTGTAAAGGAGAGAAACTGGAAGCAGGGGACTAATTAAAAAGTTATTTTAATAGTCAGGGCAAGAAGTGATGAGGGTCTCTACTGGAGTGGTTGGGTGTGAATAGAAGGGGTTGATGCATGTTTGTAAACAGCAGAGTAGGAGCTGATTGGATAAGGAGAGGTTGAAAATTAGGGAGAGATTGAAAATTAGGGAGAGAGAAGGATGATTAAAGAGGCAAGACTCTGGAGGGGATGAAATGGGGTTTGATCAAGGACTTAAAGAGAAGGGTTGGCAATGATGAGAAGGTCCAGTTGATGCCCCATGATTGGAGCAAAGAAGGAGCAGGTGGGTGATGGCTTTGAGGTGATAAGAAATAGGGAATTTTGGTGGAACATGTGGCTCTGCTCCTGAGAAGGAAGGGGAGGTGGTGGTGTAATTGGCGTGAGAAAGGAAGACTTGCTATAGGTGGTTTGATAGAAAGTCCTTCAGGAAAGGGTAAAAGGACCTTGCTGAGACTGTATAACAAATTGATAGGTAGCACCTGAGCAAAGTCAGAGAAATTGGATGGAGGGAGTAATCCAAGATGGAGGTCTGAAAATAGAAGAACAGTGATGGGAGTAGGGAACAAGGGACTGAAGGTTCAAGGACTGTGTCAATTTAAACTGGCTAATTAAACGGTAGTGATGTTAAAGGACAGAAAGTGAAGAGAAGGCAGGGGAGAGGACCTAGGAAAACAGGGAGGAGAGGAATGACTGGACAGAAAATGGCTTTAGGAGTGGAAGTAGGTAGCACTAGGTGGTCAGGAGATTATGGCCAGATACAGAAAATTCAGAATTATGGATTGTGGGGGTTGATCACCCATGAGTTAGTCAGTCCACTAGCATTTCTATTCATGTGCTAGGCAGTTAAATGCTGGTGATGAATTATTGTAAGATTATGAGCATGATGGTCCCTGTATGTAGCTACAATGGAGTGAAGGTCCAAGTCATAGAGATTAAGGATGCTGATAAATTAGGCAGGTCTGGGGGGGTTGTGGGTGGGAAAAGAATTAACTTGTAAATTGGTATCCACAAGTATAGGGGCAGAGTTTGAGGGTCAAAACCAATAGCTTTTTTCTCAACTCCTATGATCCTTGATCTTTCTAAATCATTGGACATCCTTGTCTTGATCCTGTTCTCTCTTGCTCCTCCTAATGTGTTTCCTACATGCAAATCTGAAATCTTCTTGCTTTCTCCTCTCTGTCTCTCTGTCTCTGTCTCTGTCTCTCTCTCTCATATTCCTCTTTCTCCTCCTACCACTAAAGTTTGAGTGTTTCCCAAGGCTTCCCTAAGTCCTAGCAGCTCTTCTTTTCAATGCAATTATTTATTTTCCTCTAAAATGACTCTGAACTTTTTCTGCCCAACTGATCAATCAATCCATCAATCAATCACTGGGTATTTATGAAGTACCCACTATGTGCCTCGTTGTATTCGAGGTTCTGGGGACACAAGTACCAAAAAAATATGAAGCAATCTCTGTTTGCAAGCAACTTATGTTCTGGTGGAGAAGACCACAAGGACACATATAATAAGTACACCCAGAATATCTATAAGGAGGAAAAAACAATTCAAAATGCAACGCCATTTGGGAAACAGGGCACTAACACTTGAGAGGAATCAGGAAAGGCTTCATGGAGAAGGTCATGCTTGGGTTTCATATTAAATGAAGAAATGATGGGAAGGGGGAATACACAGACTATTTTTTTCTTAAGGCAAAGTAACTAATTAGCAAAGGAAAGGTGGAAATTTTGTAGTAATCTATATTTTTCATAAATAAAAGTCTGTCACTTGCTTAAAGGAAGTATTAAGTACTTTGGGGGTACTGTGGTTCCATCTTTTCTATTTTTGGAGAGGTAAGGCAAGGCAATTGGGGTTAAGTTACTTGCCCAATGTCACACAGCTCTAAGCGTCAGGTATCTGAGGTTGAATTTGAACTCGGGACCTCTTGATCAAGGGGCCAGTGCTCTATTCACTGGGCTACCTACTAGTCCAAGCTGGTTTCAACTTAAATGAAAAGAAGGATTCTGTGTCAGAGGGGAGGAGGAAGGCCTTTCCAGGCATTGTGGGGAGTATTGTATCTCCTTCAGAAGTCAGAAGAGCTGGGTAGACCCTAGCTCCAAGAGTCTATGATATGAAGTTGCAACGACTCTCTAGGACATTTTTAAAAATGGGAAGACAAAAGAATACAGTTTGAATTTAACTAAGAGATCATGTTTGTTTCGAATCACAGTTTCGCATAGAAACTAAACATGAATTTAATGGCACTAGAAACTCCTAGGTGAAGAAACTACCTCTATCGTTGAAGGTCAGAACCTTCTTTGTTACTTGCATAGTCTACTAGTGATTTACATTGAGCACTGAGTGGTTTGGAAAATTGCCAGGGTGACACAGCCATATGTATCATGGGTGAAACTTGAACCCAGGCCTTCTTGGGCAACTTTTAATCCACTATGACATGACCTTTCTCTTCATCCCAGATACAGATACACACAGACATATATACACTAATACACACACATATATGTGTTCTTATGTATGTGGATTAGAATAGAGACCCTATATATTTAAATATAGAAACATATTAAAACAAAAATAAACAGATGAATTTATAGATAATAAATATAAATGCACAAAAGATTGAAGCAAACATAAAATATTTAAAGCATCTCAGAATGTCAACCAGAATTGATAAAATTAACTCAGTAATAGAAGTTATTTTCTTATGAATACCACAATGTAGAAATAGTACATAATCAAAAAATGGTTAACTTTAACTGGTACAGATGCTGGGGCTTTTAAAGAAGTCCCTGTTTATTCTTTTTAGAAAGCTGAACAGATCAAATGTCAAGCTTATGCCTTTTTCTTGGTCAAGTGAATTTACCCTTCCTTCTCCTTGGTAGGAAGAGGGGGAAATCCACAGACTTCATTATTTTTTTCTTAAGGCAAGGGGAATAATTAGCAAGGAGAGGTGGAACTTTTGTTGTAATCTATATGTTTCATAAATAAAAGTCTGAGACTTCTTTAAAGGAAATGTCAAGTACTATTTCAAAAAGCCAGGGCAAAGTGATTTCAGATGGTGTTTGCCAAAGTCTTCACTACACAAAATTGCTTATTTTTAGCAAGAGTTGAGAGCAAATGATTGGAGCCCTGGTATGGCCTTGCTTATTAAATGCTTATTAAATACCATGAAAGCCAGTTTCACAATGTAAAGTATGTGTTCTGGCAGAAATGAAAGGGTTATTGGAAAATAGATTCGAACATTGCAAGATAGACCCAGAGTAAGTTAATTAACCTAAATTAATCAGATAAAAGTCTAATTTATCTGAGTCATCTGTCACATCACTTTCACTTTAATCTGGGAGGAGAGCTAGCAGGAATGAGAAAGGGTTTTTATTTTTTATTGTTTTAGAAATATACATCCCAATATGCATTTGTAGAAGCTTATGTTTTTATAGTTCAGAATACCTTTGCTTGATATACAGAAAAGAATAAAAAATATCACCATCAGGAATGCTTGTGACCTTGAACAAGCTTCCCAACCTTTCTGGGCCTCAGTTTCCTCATTAGTAAGATGGGACCACATGATCTCTAAGGTCGTTACCAGCTGTAAATACCATCCTTTGATTTTATGATTCCTATCATATACTCTAACATGAGTTTCTAGGTTATATGTGACAATTACTTTGCTACAATGATTCCCTTTAAAATGGAGGGTTTTTTTCTTCTATAATCACTAAATGAAATCTGCCTCTGTTAAAGATACAACTTTTTATATATAATGTTGATTTGGGGCATTTCTGTAATAGGGTGATGTGCTGGTGGCTTTGTGCTCAGAAATACAATAAATAAAGCCAACAAGGTCAAGTTAGTTCCAAATTTTCTCTGTGTATGTAAGAGCAATAACCAACATTAATATAGCACTTGAAGGTTTGCAAAGCAGTTCATACACATTATATAATCTGATCCTCACAACAATCATGTGAGATGTGTTCAGCAGATGTTATTATCCAAAGTTTGCTGATAAGAAAATAGAGTCTCACAAAGGTTAAAAGATTTTCCTGTGGTCACATAACTGATAATTCCAAAGACAGGATTAATATCCAAGAGTCGGCTGCCTCAAAGTCCAATCCCTCCTTCTCTCCCTCTTGTTTTCCCTCTCTGTCTCACTCATTCTCTCTTTCACTCATCCTCTTTGTCTCCTGTCTCTCACTCATTGTCTCATTCTCTCTCTTTCTCTTTTTCACTCATTCTCTCAATATGTCTCTTTCACTCATTCTCTCTGTCTCTCCTCTCTGTCTCTCTTTTCACTCATCCTTTCTCTCCTTTACTCATTCTCTCTCCTTTTGTCTGCCTCTCCCTGTGTCTGTCTCTCTCCTCATCTCCTCTCCTCCTTTTCCCCTCAACTCTCACGTGCACTTTGTTCAGTATGGTTACTGACTACTTTTTCTACCAATGACCTCTGATGCCTTTCAAAACTTGCCACATCCAAAAAATTCCTCATGATGGGTCAAACTGGTAAAAAATCAATCCATTTTCCACATAGCTGCATAAGAGATATTCCTAAGGCATGGGTCTGATTGTGTCACTCCTTTGCTTACTCAGTAAGGTCCAGTGGCTCCCTCATTACCTCTAGGATCAAGCACAACCTCCTCTGTTTGGTGTGTAAAGCCTTTGACAACCTGGATCCAATTGGCTTTTCCAGACTTATTATAAGTACATTACTTCCTTTCACTCACACTACTGCCCAAACTGGTCTTCTTGGGGTTGCTTTCCTGGGACACTCCATCTCCTATCTCTATGACTTTGCACATATCCTCCTTCCTTAGCTCTGTCTCTCCTTTGCCTCTCAACCTCTAGAACCCCTGCTCCAGGAGACCTTTCCCCCCAAAGCTGCCAGTGCTTTTGCTCTCTCCACACCCAAATTACATCATAGGTACCTTTCATATAATTTGGACCTTCTCATTTGTCGGTATTATATCCCCTCTGAGAGAAGCTTATACGACCTCAAGTTCAGGGACTGGTTTCTTTTTTGGTTCTATATCCCACACCTGGAACATGGTGGGCCCTTAATAAATGCTTTGATTGATTAACGATTCTTTCCTACTCTGGTTACACTCATCTTTGATGTAGATATCACTGGGTCCATTGTACTCCACTAACATAACAAGGTAGAGAGGTGACATTGTAGATAGTAGTGCTAGACATCAAGTCAGGAAGACCTGAGTTCAACTCCTGCCCCACACACTAACCTAGGTATGTGGCCTGGGGGCAAGTCATATAACTTCTGTCAGCCTCAGTTAACCCATCTGTAAAATGGAAATGATAATAGCACCCACCTCACATGGTTTTTGTGAAGATTCAATGAGATGCCTCTGACTTTAAGTGAAAGGTTTAGCAGACTTTAAAGTGGACTACATTATTACTATTACTATTTTTATGACCATAAAGCTTTTGAGATTGCCTTACTGCCAAGATAAGGATTCATATGAGCACTTTAGCAGAGGTATAATACTAATTCATATATGTATGGAAAAAATAGTGAGATTTCAGCAGGGTCCATAATAATAGTACAGTCACATAAGAATGAATTAATAAATGAATATTTTTCTAGAGCAGGAGATTTTAACCTGTGGTCTGTGGATAGATTTCAGGGGGTCTATGAATCTGGATGGGAAAAAAAGTATACATATTAATTTTCATTGACCTTTGGTTTCCTCTGTGAGCCCATCTATGTTACTTTACACATTTAAAAACATTGTTCTGAGGAGTCCATTGGCTTTAACAGGCTACCAAAGGGCCCCAGGACTCAAAAAAAAGGCAAAGAAACCAAATTCTAGAGGCATATTTTATAAACTTAGAGATGTGTTTCCCAGGAAAAGTTTTTCCTCCTGAATGCTAACTAGAAATCATTCTATAGGACATGACAAACCTCCTAAAGTCACATATTTAAAGGGGAAAAAATTAACTATTCCTGACTAAATATAAATATTATTAAAAGTAATTAAAGATAATTGACTAAAGCCAAATGTTACATCAGAACAAGTTTTAGATTTTTGTTTTGTTTTTATAAAACACTGTTAGAAACTGCTTTGTCTTGCTTCAGATAAAACAGATTGTCTCTACATTGTCATTGATCAGACCTATTCACCAATTACTGCTGTTCATGAAAAAGCCTTAGTTACTTGGTTCAAAAGGGTTTGTGTACAGCTGTTTATTTTTGTTTGTTTTCCTCAATATTAGGATTCCTTAATTGTTTAAGTAAAGTGTTTTTAACACCAGCTCTTTTAGAAATTTACAGACACTTGTTTTCTTGCTGTACTCCTTCAAATAAGCTTGACTCTTTGCATGTGTGGTCCCCCTGAGCTAGAACAGGTGAGCTAGAACATAGGCTTATTAGGTGGTATGAAACTGATGGAGTATTTACCATATCTGTATATTTCCATGTAGGTGAACTGAGAGAGCCAGAGAGACTAAGTGTTTTGAGGCAAGCAATATGGTGACCAAAGTGAAAGCTCCCTTACTTGCTCTCTTCAGTCACTAATGCATTAGTGGAGAGATGCCTATGGAATGAGATTAGAAAGGAGATGAGAGCCCTCAGCCACACTTGAAGGTTCCAAAAATAACGTATCATTGTCTAATCACCCATGAGGCACTGCTAGTCAGTTTTTGTGAATCAGGGAGGACGCTCATTGGCTCTGCCTTTTCATTCAGTCAAGCACATGATTCATTACAAATGAGGAGTTAGGATTTGCTCCTCTTTGCCAATTCAATCCCACCACCCAGTTGATTCATATATTGGAATTTTATTCTATTCACAGTATAAAGGGAGAAAAAAAACCAAATTGGGATGGATTTCTTAAAGTGGTCCCTGCCCTCCTTGAAAGGTTAGAGGGAGGGCATGAGAGATAGGCATTTATCAATTCTGACTCAGTCTTTCATAATAATCATATTTTAAATGTTAAGCTTAATGTCCCAATTCCCTAAGTTAGTGGAAAGTAAAGTGGTTAGGCTGATTCCTTCCCCTTTGGCCCCAGAGACTTCTCCCCTTTTATAAAGTTCCCAGGGGCAGAATGTAGGAAAAAAATGGTGAGGAGAGGGAGAAGACAGCCATGCTTCCTGGTTCCTAGGGGCCCAAAGGAGCCATATTAATCTACCATGATTAGGCCAATGATTTAACCTCTCTAGGCAACAATTTTCTTTTCTGTGAAATGAAGGGGTTGGGGAAGATGGTGGTGAAGTCCCTATGCAGCTTTAAAATTCTATGTGAAAGTTCTCTGACAATTCTTGAACACTATAGAAATCTAAAGTATTACTATGTAATTGACTTTCCCCTACCCTCTCTACCTACCTTTGTTTATCATCTTGTACACTGAGAATTGATATTAATAGCATGCATTTGTGTATCTCTATAAGGGAAAGCACTGACCTTACAACAACCTCATGAGATGGGTAGTAAAAGTGGGATTATCTCCATTTTACAAATAAGTAAATTGAGACTCAGAAAGATTACAACTAATCTCATAAATTATGGTGGGCAGCATGGTAAATGATGTCTTCAAATCCCACGCCAACATGGAGGCCATGATGTGGAACAGGTAACCACAAATAACCTATTTACAGATGAGTTTCCTCATCTGTAAAATAAGTACAATAATACACGTGCTACCTATCGCACAGGTTTGTTAAAGAAGCATGTGCTTTGCAAACCTTAACCCTCTAGGTGAATGTCAGTTTGTTGTGGTTATTATTGTTGTTCATATTTTAATACTCACAACAGTTTACATAGCCTATAAATGGCAGCACTGAGATTACAATCTAGTTTTCTTCATTCTAAGTCCAGTTCTGTTGCCATCCCACTATGTGGCCTCTTAATAAATGTGATGTTCATGTTAATGATCCCAAAGTATTACAAAATTAGTCTTAAATTATCTAAGAAAAGTTGTTACATCCAGAATGCTGTACTTAACTGACAGGAAAATGTTTATATATTTTGAAATATGTAAACATATTTTTAGTTTTGTATCCTAAGTGCCTAGAACAAATGGAGCTGGGGTTCTAAATTGGGGGTGAGGGGGGAATGAAATTGAGGAGATCGGATAAACAACTAATTGAATGTTGCAGGTATGGGAGATGGGGCAAAAAAAGCAATCCAAAAATGCCATTGAGGTTTTGAATATGAGTGACTAGAAGAATGTTGGTAAAATGAATTCCTGTGGAATGACCAGTTTAGTGGGAGATATAAGTTCAGTCTGGGACAAGTTAAGTTTGACATGCCATCAAGGCATCCAGGTGGAGATAGATGTGCAGTAAGGAGTAGCACAGGAAAGAGGCTGGGTCAGAGACAAACATTTGGGAGTCATTATCAAGGATGAATTGATGAGATAATTAAGGGAGAGAAGAGGGAAGAGAATGTCTTCATTAAAAGAGTAGGAAGAAGGGACAGGCAGAGGAAGGAGAAATGAGAGGGATACAGTGTCACTGAAACCAAGGAAGGAAAGATTATTCAGAAGGAGGGCATCATCAAGAACAAGGTCTACCATCTTTTTTGTGTGTGTCATGGGCTCCTTTGGCAGTCTGGTAAAGCTTAACACTACTGTGGTTTATTACTCATATCCATTCATTGAAGCAAATGCTAAATTCAGTTAGAGGTTAGTGAAAAAAAAATTTTTTTTGTCCAAACCAAGTTCATGGACACCCTGATATCTACTCCCAAATTAAGGTCTTTGTGATTCACAATGTCAAATTCTACAGAGATTTAGAATAGGCGATAATAGGTCAGTCAGTAGCTGATTCCCTTTGCTTCAGTAGGATTAGAGATGGAAATCAGATTGCAAAAGGATGGAGAATAGAGGTGAGGAAGTGGAAAAGAATGAAAGGAGAAAGGCATAGTTGATTCTTAAGAAAGTTCTGTCTTGTTTTTGTAGTCTGGGGGGATGTGGGTCTGTCTATGAAGAGTGAGGGAACAAACCAGTGGAAAGAAAAAGATCAAAGGAGTAGGGGAGAGGAAATTGATCTGGTATTTCAATACCATGATGGATCCATGATCTCATCAATATGAGTGTCCCCCCCAGTGATGCAGACTGTACCTCTTTCCTGCCCTAAATTACTTTTGCCCCTGTCTTTTCTTAAATTCTCCGTAGAGATCGACTCAACATGCTAAGGGATTTCCTCTTGGTAGCTCTATTTCTCTTGACATTGTTAAATAACTAATTGAGCAGACCAGGAAAATGTCACATATACAGAATCCTTGTATTTCAGCAAAACATTTCATGAAATCTTTCTGGATATTCAAATACACAATATGGTTGTTGATTCAAAATTGGTTATAGGATGACAACAAAAATATGAATAACAATAGCTACCATTTATAGAATGCTTTAACATTTGCAAAGTTCGGTATAAATTTTATCTCATTTTTATCTGAAAGTAGCTCTGGAAAATAGATGTTGTTATGAACTCCAATTTACAGATGAGGAACCTGAGACAAATAACTCTTTGGTGATTTGCCCAGGATCACACAGCTGCTAAGTCTGTGAAGAGGGATTTCCAATCAGGTCTTTGCAGCTTCAGATTTAGTGCTCTACCCAATGTGCCATCAGGCTAGCCTAGGTAGTTGATTAATGGATTGATATCAAATTGGAGTAAGGTCTCCATTAAAGTTTTGTATGGATTTCATTTTCTTCATTTTTGTCAACATGTTTATAGTTGATGTCATACTTATTAGGTTTGGAGAAAATATGAAGCTGGAAGGAATAGCTAATATATAGTGGATAAGAGAATTAGAATCCAAAATGATCAAGATAGACCAAAATAATGGGATAAATCTGATAAAATAAGATTTAATATAATTAAAAATGACAAATCTTAAGATTAGGTTCTAAAAGGCAACCACAAAGTCATTAGAAATGATCAGAGAAACATGGGAAGACTTAAGCTAACTGATGCATAGCGAAGTAAACAAAACCAGGAAAACAATATACAGGACACTAATAATGAAAATGAAAGGACCACCCCAAAAGGGCCCTCCAAGCTCTCCCACTTCCCCAAAATGAAATCAAACATTGTGTATTTATAATCAACAAGCTTGGCCCTAGAGAAGAGTTGAGAAAATGCACACCCCTCCCTTCAGAGTCAGATAGGAATCTTGGTGAGCAAAGCTGTCAGGAAAATCTGAATTCAAATCCCAAACCAGGGTTTTCTTACTTTGGTGTGTGACCCTGGGCAAGTCCCTTTTAACCTCTATCTACCTTTGTTTCCTTATCTCTAAAATTAGGATAATAATGGCGGCTACTTTGCAGGGTTGTTCTGAACTATTTGAGATATTTCCACCATAATATATTTGTAAAGTGTTTTGCAAACATTAAAGCACTAGAAATATGCTATTATTGTTGTTGATCAATTGATTACTTGATTGAGTCAATTTACATTTTATTGATTTATTTGGGGGAAGATGAAGCTAATTGGGAGTTCATTTGGGGGTGAGGACTTGGGGGGGAGTTGTTCAAGATAAGTTAATAGTGTGATAATAGCACCCAAATAGCCAATGTGATTATGGTCTGTATTAACATGAGTACAGTGTCTGAACTCTGTTCTGCCTCTCTAGCATTCAGCTATCAGCATCCCATTTTAGGAAGGATGTTGACAAGTTGAACTGTGCCTACAGCAAGGTAGTCAGGATGGTTAGCTGGCTCAGCAATCAGACTGTACAATGTTCAGTTAAAAGAACTGATCACATGTAGTCTAGGTTGAAGACTTAGTGGGGATATGAAGGCTATCTTCAAATATCTGAAGAAGGAGCAGACTTATTCTCTTCTCCATAAAAGGCAGCATATTGTAGTAGAAAGAGTGCTCATTTTGTGGTCAAAGACTTAGATCTGAATCTTGGTTCTGCCTTTCACTCTTGGTATGGTCTTGGGCAAATCTCTTTGGGCTTCAGTTGTTTCATTGCTGAAACAAGGTGGTTGGAGTTGAAGGTTCCTTCTGCTTCAGATCCTATGAATGAGGCTGAATGAGTAGCACAATGCCTGGTACACAGCAGGTGATTAATAAATATTTATTGAATGCAATGAATGAATTTGAACTCAGGATAGGGGAGGACTCTTAAAAATGATAGTTCCCCCCAAATGGAACATGTTGCTTCATGAAGCAAATTCCCTAAATCCTAGAACAGGTTATTGAAGGAAGGCTGGATGATCTACTTGCTAGGTATGTTGTACAAAAGACGTGTATTTCAGGTAAAAGTGTAGATGAAATGGTGTCCGAGGTCTCTTCCAATTCTGAGATCCTAGGATTCTTCCACAAAAGATGCCTGGTTGTTTTTTGGCACCCTGATCTTCCTTCCTTCCAATTTCAACCCAGGGCATAAGAGTTAAGAGAGCTGGTAATTGTGATGGAACTAGATGGTGGCATGGTTATTCTTCTGTACATGTTTTCAGGTATGTGTGCTAGGTATATAGGGAGAAGGGGAGGAGAGTGAAAAAGGACATTTTGTATTATCTTCTCAAACCCCAGTTAGTTTGCATGTGAGTTTATATATGAACCAGTGCCCTAGATTAACTCAGATAGTAAAATGGTTTTTGTTTTAAAGCTATGAAAAAGAAAATGGTGTGAAGTCGTACCATGGAGTGTTAATTGCTGAATTTTCTGCATTTCTGCAGACCAAGCATATTTTATGGAACTATCTAGCTCCATGGAGTTAAATTAGTTTGGTTATTTGTTTGTATTTATTTTATGTGTTCTTATGCATTTTCCATATGTGTTTATCCTTTGTCCTTCAGAGATGGTATGCTCCCCAGGGGAGGGACTATTTTTACTCTTTTACTGTAGTAATTCGGGCAGTGAATAGTCCAAAGTAGGCATATGATGAAGGCTGAGAAACTGATTGGCCTCATCATCTCTTATCTATTTGCTTGCAAAATTTGTAAAAGATGCAAAATTAAGAAAAGATGAGAGGAATCTGGGCTCCGAAAGTCTTTTTGGCACTAAATCACCCTGGTGTGCCAAATGTAGCACAAATGGTCCTCCACCGGGAGTCCTCTTCAAAACAGTGGGTGATCAAATAAAATGTCAGCTGCAAATACTAAGTGAAAACGGTGGAGTAGAGGACAATGTGCTTGGAATTGGTGTTTTTCTTGCTTGAGTGATGTTATGCCTGAGTATCTATATATGAGATGTACACACATGTATATATGTACACGCACTCATGTATGTACGTATTTGCATATTCATACATGTGTATATTTTGTAGAATATAAATTATTCATCCAAATAAATTATTTAAGTGACTTAACATTTTCTTTTAAAGAGATCAATGGAATCTTGCTATTAAAAAAAAACATTTTCTATGACATTGCAAAAATTCTAAGGCTGAGAGAGCTTTTGTGGGATTAAACCTTTTAAGAATGAATACTTTTGTCTATACTTATTATATCACAGATATACCATTTTTTTTTACTGGCAAAAGTGTCCAACATTTCCTGACTTTTATTATTTGGGGGGGGGGGGTGAGAGGATTCAGAGGGCTACAAAATAACTTCAATTTGAGAAATTTGATTTTTAGGGATTGGTCTGGCAGAAATGGCCTGATTAATATAAAATACAGATTTTCTATAACAGTACTGTGATTGTTCGAATTGCATAATTTGTGTAATGAGATAAAATAAAGACTATTTTTTATTCAAAATTTATGTGAATCCAGTATTAGTTCTGTAAACTTTTGTATATCAGTGTGGTTTGCTAAGCTTAGCAATATATATTCAGCTCCCAAGTCCATCTTTATGGTGCATGGCTCTTAATCAGAAAGATGTTTTGCTGTTAGAAAATTATGAGGAACCGGTATTTATATAACAAGACCTTAAGACCCTGGGAAGAATTTTAAGGCTTTTTATGAAGCTCAGTATGCATTCTTTTGCTAAGTTTTGGCATAGTTTCAATTTGAGACTCCAGTGAAATTCAATTGGTTTATTTTATAATTAAAAACAAGGAAATCATAGTAACAAAAATATATAATGTATAGCACTCGTGTTTATAATAGAAACATCCATAAAGGAAGAAACATGTTCTAACTTTTCTCATTACCCCAAAGGGAATTGCATCTTTAATCACAGAAAGCACAACTGCTTTCTAATTTTGTTTAAAGTGTATCAGTACTTACAAAAACCAGATCAGGTTATTGTAAATCTAAAGCAAATTAGAATCATTGGCCTCTGCTCAGCTGTATTTAAGGGTACTATGTAAATCATAAATTTAATGGCATACTAAGACACACATCTGTTTCTGTTTTGTAGAAGTTAATAATCTAACTACGGAGTATTTAAACACTACTTTCATTAACTGGAAAATTGAGAAAAAAGATAGACTTGCTTGAGCCATAAGGTATTGTAGGACTGTACCCTAGAAGATGTTGGTAAACTCTGTCTAAACGTTTTTTTTCTAAGAGATCTGTGCCAGGGTCCACCTACTTCTTGCCCATGTAAGGTTTCTGCTTAGCAAAATATAGTTGAAGTAAACAGGTTAGCATTATCATTGCAAACTCACACCTGTGTGTAATAGATTTGAACTGAGATTTTTTTTCCTATTTTCCAGTGGTAGGCAAGGAGACAAAGAACAATAATCACATAAAATGACAAATGAGTGTTCAGTTTTTCATGCCTTCCAGTTTCATCTGACTACTTGAAAGTTTTTTTATTCAATTCATGAATAAGAAATCCTTTTAGAAACTGAATTGGAGATATATCCTCACTTAGGTTTCTTGAATATTACTGTTTTGTAGTTAATATTGGCATCTAATTTACTGTTATGATTTCAAATACCATATTTTATTAATATCATATGTATTATTTAATTAATATTTTTAGTATAAATAAATTTATTATAAATAATGATAACAAAATTTATTATAAATAATACATATTTATTTAATAATACTACTTAATAATTGATTTATTAATATATTTATTATTAAATATCATATTTTATTTTATCATGCCTTTTTATTCTTTTTATATTAAACTTATGACAGAACTATGTATGTGAGGTAGTGTTTTATGCTTTTTCATTTTTTTCATTTTGCATTCCGGTTATCAATCAAAATTAAGTATCCACTTTTAGGTAACTAGTGTTATTTTTTTTCTTTAGCATATTTCTTTGTTGTCCGAACAATTAGAAACAGGTAATTTCTTTTTGAGTTGTTAGCTCATTCGATTAGAAGATGTTGTTAAGGAGGTTAATGTCAGGAATTAAATCCCCTATAAGGACCAGTTAGCTTTACTGTGAGGAAAACTAAAAGCTGCACTCTTAACTCTCACTGGTGATTTTACAAATGAATGTTGTTGGTCACAAGGGAAACTGGATAAGAGTGTGGATGACTCAGTGTAACTTATCACCATTACTGGAAAAAGCATCTCAAAGCCTGTGGTCATTCTGGTAGTGATTCTAGAGTGTCACTGTATGGGAATGACTTCTCAATTTCTTGTGGGATTTCTGTTGTTTTGTTTTGTTTTTTTAAACCGAAATGTCACATCCTCTCTTTAAACATCCCAGTTTCCTACTGAATATTTTAATAAAATCTCATCATTCCTAATTTCACTTGAGAGCTCCTCTGAGATGGAAGATACATTTTTATGAGTTTCCCAGTCTACATCCCAAACTAAACTAAAGCTTTTCTGCATTAATGGTTTGGAGTGTGTTCAATAGTATTTGGCTGTTGCATCATCCACCAGCCAAAGACCTTACTGACTGATGCTTGGTTGTCTTTTAAGTGTACAACTTAAAAAGCTTTAGTAAATAACAAAATTCAAGATGAAGCTTTCAGAGAGGGAGATATTGTCTAACAGCTGTGTTTGGAAGGTACTTTCTTAGGGAGTTGCCACCCCAGCTTCTATATGTCTTTTTTTTTTTTTTTTTTACTAAAGCTTATGTAATACAAAAATTCCTTCTCACCCTCTCTGACACTGTTGGAAGGGACAAAAAGCCAGGACAAAATACTTCAAGCAGAACTGCAGTGGGTACTAGAGGCCTCTGTCAGCGATTAATTCAAGGAAATTTTATATATTTGGATATGTGTGAATGTGTGTCCACACACACATAATATAGGTATAAACTGTAGATATTTTGCTAAGACCAAGTTTCTCAATGAACAAAATACTAGAGTATATTTTATTACAGAATTTTAGACTTTTGGAGTCTTTTGGAAACTTGAAGGGTCTCATCTAGTCCAAGACCCTCAATACATTCACTCATTCAGTATTTATTAAACTCAACTGAGTGCAAGGCACTATGGATAAAACACAAAGATAAAATAATCCTTCCATTTGAGGAGTTTACAATATTAATAGACAGTACACTATTGTCAAGCAAGTAACTTAAAACTAATGAAATTTCATGTAGAAATATTAGAAAGTGCCATGTACTTGCATCTATAATGAATTCTCCATAATTTAATGCATATTTGCTTCTAATTTTGTTTCCTAATGCTTACAGAAATATTGTGCAATATTTACCATCCATGAATTATGAAGTGAAATCAAAGATGAGTATTCAAATAGATACCTTAGATGAATCAAAAATCCAAGTCTGGGTATATGGTAAACTGTTATTTAGTTGCCTTTAAGGATTAAGACTTGAGGTCTGCTTCTAGTAGAGTGTCAGCTTCTTGAAAGCAGAGGTTATTTCCTTTTTTGGTTTTGTATCCTTGATGCCTAGAACATGGAAGGTGCTTAATAATTGCTTATTGGTCGATGGATTCGTCAACATATCAGAACACTCATTACAAAGCGCTGGCCCAGGCAGTGGAAATTTTCCTTAATTTTCACAGAATCACAGTTAACTTTTTTTTTTCATGACAAATATAAAGAGAAAGATTTAGAATGACTCCATTTCAATGAATCTAGAAAAGCATGATCATGACAGTTATGAGACCAGAGTAATCCTTTTCTAAAATACCAAGGTCATTATTGCATTAAAAGGGAGGGAAGGCAAATCTGTGAGCAGTATACTTGACAATACATTTGATTACATATGTTTTTTAAAAATGAATAACAAATCATTACCGAAATAGAACCACAGAGTCCTTGAGTATTGAATATTAACCCTTTTGGAACAACCAATACGTGATCAATGTTATTGATGTTCAGTTATAGCTGACTCTTCATGACCCTATTTGGGGTTTTCCTGGCAGAGATACTGGAATGGTTTGCCATCTCCTTTTCCAGTTCATTTTCCAGCTGAGGAACTGAGGCAAACAGGATTAAGTGACTTGCCCAGGGTCACCCTGCTAGTCAATATCGGAGATCAGATTTGAACTCAGAAAGATTAGTCTTCCTGACTCCAGGCCCAGAGCTCTATCCACTGCGCCACCTAGCGTCCTTTCAATAGGGAGCTCCTATGGATCAAAAAGAGTTAAGATTATCTTTAGAAATGCATCTTCAGTTTTGACAGAAGAATGATATAATGGGATCCATAAGGCATGGAACTAGAATTGATCAGGGTCTAATACCCTCCTCACAGAGGTAAAGATTAATACAACACAGGAGTGATGTACACAGATTATGGGAGTTGGAGGATATGGTTTCATGGCTCTTGCTAGGCTCACTAACTAATGAGTAACTTTTGTTTCAGAACAGGTAAGAAGGCAGCCAGCAGTGGCCTTGGCAGAGCCAAAAGAAAGCTGTGTTTAGAGTCAGGGAAACCAGGCTCAGATCACAGCTATATTGCTAGCCATCGGGCAAGTCTTTGAACCTCTCTGGGTCTGATTCTTCCCATGAAAAATGAGGGGGTTGGAATAGATGGTCTCTGAACTCCCATCTCTAAATTGTATGGAAATTTAAAAAAAGCACAGTGACTTTAGTAGTCTAATGGGTGTCAAGGTGCATGTCTGTGAGCACATACAGGCAAAAATAGATAGGTATGATACAAAGTTGGGCATTTAGCAAAATGTGAAAGGCTAAATAAGAACAAAAACTTTCTTCTTTCTTCAGTTATAAAACTATGAGCCTTTAGTTACGTATGCAGTTACCAGAATTGGAACTACAACAGCATGAAGGTCAGTCAAGGAGCATTTATTAAGAGCTTCCTAAGGGCGCAGACACTGTGCTAAGCACAGAGGGCATGAAGAAAGGCAAAAGATACATTCCCTGCACTCAAGGAGCTCACAATCTAACAGAAAAGAACATAAAAATAATTAGGTATAAACAAAATATACACAGAGTAAATGGTACTGGAGTTTTGTCCCAAGACACCAAAATTTTGAGAGGGCAAAATTTATCATATGTTCCTTAAGCACTTTAGAACCCTCTAATACTCACTTCCTCTCTTCCCCTCCAGTTCAATACGACTTGTCTTAGTTATTCATTGTATTATTATCACATCACAAATTATAAAGTTGATTTAAATGCTATTTTCATGATATTTGCCCTAGCTGTATTTCACCCTGATTGCTCTGGGTGGTAAAAATGTTAGTTATGGTTCTGGCAACCATAAGCGACTAGAAAATCTACTAAGTATATAGTATATGAAGCTCACATCAATATTGTTTTTAAAATTTTTCTTAATGTTTGCATTATTTCAGAGACTGCATCTTTACATTTTGCACAAGGCTAGATTGCTAGGACCATCCTGGGCAAGATTTGTTCTGTACAGAGATATTTAAGAAATTGGTTAAACTTGTTGGCTTTGACAAATGTTTTCATATGTTTCTGCTCTTCTGGAAAATGAATTTTGGTTTCATCTGAACCTACATGGCAAGGCTGAAATGCAAAGCAAAACTGGGCTCCTTCCTTCAGTTCTAGTTAAGCTCAGAGTTCAAATCTAATTTCTCAACTGGCCCAGAATTACAGAATACAAGTTGTGAAATCTTTGCCTTACTTGTAGCAAATATCTCAAAATAATCATGAGTAAGCATGAAGAGCTAAGTTTTAGATGAAAATTGGCTAATTTCATTTCTGTTTCTGAACTTGAAACTAACTGAGCTTCACATGGTATAGGGTTTCATTTTTAAATTCTCACTTATCCCTCAACATAGGAAAAAAATACTATCCACAATGTAGACACATTTCCCTTATGAATGGGTCCCAACAGCAGCAGTAGCACCAATTTAACATTCCTCTTCCCTCTCAAAAATATTCTGTGCATGCATCCATGTAGGCATGTGTGTACACATATGTACATGCACACCTGTCCCCCCACTTCCAGATGAAACCACAATTGCATTGCATAGCTATCTCCCAATTTCTCAAAAGGAGTAAACAGAGATCTGCAAGGAAGATGTAAGTACCTTCATGTTCTGTTCTGTTATTAACTTCACACTATCCAGAATATTTATTAACCGTGTCCATTTTCGTTCCACTTCAGATCCTATAATTTAAGTTACCAAAAAACCCTACCTTTGGTTCACCTATTCATTTTGCCATGGACATAAGCTACCTCCCTTTAGACAAAGGTACTTAGATATTACACAAATTTTAAAATTGGCAGAAATTTCTGCATCAGAAACAGGCCCATTGGATGAAATTATCCTCAGTTTCTTGAAGTTACTTAAATTAAAAACATGAGTTTCTACAGTTGGAAAAAACATCCATGGTTAAAATGTTTGAAGCCCATCAATCTCTCTAACCACATAGCTAATGAGTTCCTTCTGTTTTCTTTGAATGAAATCACCGTGAGTGGTTAGATGTTGATTTAACATAAAACAAATGGAAATGGGTGTTTCCTTAGTCATATGTAGAATTTATTTTTAAAAACAATTAGCAAGTATTATGAATAAGTCAATGACTTTACCATTACTTAAATAATAATATAGATCAAGTCATTAAAATTGATTGGAGAGCAGTGAATGCATGCTGCAGATTTAAAATCTTCTTAACTTGCTAACAGCTGCAGACATTAGTACACCTCTCATTTTATTGATGGCTCTTATTTTTCCCCCAATTCCTGTATTAAGAGAAATAAATGAGGTGTCAGGCAAGCTGCATTTTCTGAACTTGTGGTCCTATTCTATATGCTGTATTATTTAAGTGTCCCCTTTTAACGCTGTTAGGGATCCACAGTTTAGTTTTACTAGATAAATGCAATTGAAAAAATTGTTTCTATCATCTCTCTACAAACAAATGGAAGTGTTCATTATTGTGTATGTTGGAAAGCAATGAAAAAGCTGATTTAGTATTTAATGTACTGTTATCCAAAAGGGAAAAGGGGAGAAAAAAGGGGAAAAAAAGCAAGAAAACCCCACTCCAGCCCCATCCCACCCACAAACACTTTTCTAGGCTTAATCTTAGAAGAAAACAAAACAAAAAAATCCCTACTGGATCACTTGAACTCCATCATCAGTGAAATAACTCCATCTTTCATTTCTTAATAAACAGATATTCTACTCAATCAGGTTGAGTAGCTTTCTATTTAGCCAAATATTTGTCATCTCCTGTACTACTAAGGCCCTCTTCTGTCTGTCCCATACCCTTCCTTCTTTTGGAATGTACTCTTTTTAAAAGCACATTGGAGAGTGAATCAGTGCATATGAGTCACTAGAACATCAAAAAAAAAAAAAAAATGAAGAGACCTGTGAAGTTTAGACTGCATTATCTCATATACTCTTTCTAAGAAACGTAAATAGAAAAAACCACATATGGCCTGGTCTGGGAGAGAAACTGGATTTGACAACCAACTATGACTACCAAATAAAAACTCCAGCACAAGTTGTATGTCCCAAAGGTATGTAGGATTAGGTATCATGTGAGTTTTTGGGAATCATGTGCAGAAAAGAAGGCAGGTAAAAATAGATCATTTGCTTGCATGTGTGCAAATTCCATTCTTATTACTTTCACGTTTTAAGTCTTATTTTATTGCACTAAAACTCTTTCAAAGGGCATTTATTTCGGTCCACTCTAAGTACCACTGTTCATACAGATGGCTCATTTCAGTGTCATAGATATTGCATGTACTGTCTATCAAATGCTACACATATTACTGTGAGATTTAAAGCTAGTGCTGAATAAGTGGGTTTTTTTTTTTCCTGTCTAGGTTACATGTAGCATTCATACTATCTTAATTATGTCTTCTAAGGCTAAGGAACCCCAAATGGAAGCAAGCTTAGTACAGAGCCCAGATGCTGGGGGTTCTGCGTGTGGCTTTAATGGTGACAATTCTTAGTTAGAACATTAACACACCAAGTGGAATGAAATCTGATCCTCAAAGCTGCTCATTTAGCTTGCTGAAATACTACATAAAAGCTTCATTATGATGATCAACCTTCAAAGTAAACTTTGTACCAACAGTTAGCCCGCGTTCTGTTCACTTTTAGATATAAACTTAGGAATGACAAAGTAGATAACATTCAACTTGGTGCTGTAAATATTTGGCACTGTGACAGGTTATATAAATTTCACTCACCAAACATCTGTGAAGCACCTACTATCCGCAAAGCATTGTAGATATTTAGAATTTTGGTGTCTGATGCACACCCTATGAGCTAAACTTGAAAATAACTGCTGAACACATTGTAGTCTGAAATGATTTCTCAACCGTGAAGACTGGCTGTACCCATAGGGATGAAGTTTTAATAACATATATGTGTATATATATATGTGTACATATACACAATTATATATCTTCTTTTTGGAACAAGGCAACTAACCCGAAGTATACTTCCTAAGTACTGTTAGAGCTTTGGGGCAGTCAGTTTTTCTTTAAAATAAATTCCAAAATACATGGCCACATTTCATCACTTAGAACCAGGTAAATTATTACCAAATACATCTTGAAACTATTATTCACTTCACGATTTTATTTAAAAACTCAGTCATTTTGAAACAAAAAAAAAATCAAGGTTTGACTTCTTTCCCAAATGCACAAAGAAAGTGTGCTTTGCATTTTGTTTTCCAAGGGTTATTTGCCATATCCTATCCTGTGCACTTCAGTCTGGGTCCCTGGCTTGTGGGGTTGGACTGTTTGCTGACACTGCTAACAGAAACGTGTTCAGCGGACAAGAGCAAGAGCAATTTCAATGTAAGGAAATGAAGGAAACAGACCCAGAAGAAAAAAACCCAGGCAGCGCTGAATGCCTAGGAGAGCCAAGCGCCTTGGAGTCTCTTTTCCTTCCTTTGCTTATCCTGGTGGGTTTAATCAGAAACAAACACAGCACTTCAGTGAAAAATGGTCCACAGTGGCAGAGTTTAGCCGGCTCTGCGTCACTGCAGGACAAAAAAAGTCATCGTGATTAAAAAAATATCTATCTTTCATGAAGGAGCTGGCCGGAAATCTCAGGTATCCAGATGCCATCAAGCCCCGGGCGTCCCCTGCTCGGGCAGCTCGCGCTGGAGCCCGACCCGGGCACACACGGCCACAGTACGTTCCCTTTGTCCTGGCAGCCAGACACACAAAAGGAAGCGGGGGAAGAAAACGAAAAGTTTCGGGGGCCTGGAGCTCCCAGCACTAGTCCCGACCCGGAGGTGGCGGGGGGATGGCGGGATGATAAGGGAGGGCACGGGGGTGTCCAAAGGAAAGTCTCGGGGAAGAGGAGCAGAGAAAGCTGGGGAGCTGGGGGAGCCCAGGAGGCCGGAGCAGCCCTCGGCTGTGCCCGGCTTGGCGCGGGGCGGGCTCTCCAGCACCCCCTTCACCCGGTGCCCGGCATAAAAGAATTTCACCCAAAAGCAACCGTGCGAGCGCGCAAGGGAAGCGGGGCAGTCCGGGGTGGGACGGCCAGGAGAGGCGCGGAGTCCCCGCTGCGGGGCCGGGGGGCAGGGGGAGCGCCCCACGCCGCCGCCCCCGGGACAAGTCCTGCGGCAGCTCCGCCGGCTGCGCCGGGGCCTGTCCTCCCGCGGCTCCGGCGGGCCGGGGCCGCTTCGGCTGGCTGCGGCCGCCGCCGCCGCCACTTCTGCAGCAGCCGCCGCCGCCGCCAGAGCCGGCTCAAGCCCCGTAAGTGTCGCCCTTCGGCCCTCCTCCCCTTCCCCCCCCCCCTGTCCGCCCCCGCCCCCCCCAGTCAAGCTAAGGCACCCCCGGCAGCAGCAGCAGCAGCTGCTCCAATGGAGTGGAAAATGGTCATTGGGTGGCATTGACTTATAGATTATCTGCTCCACGTTGGGTACTTAGCTGCCTGTAATCTTCTTTTGAGTTTGCCCGAGCCCCTTGCTGGAAAAATCAGGAGGGAGAGATTTGTCCTTTGCCGCTGTACACGATAATATGTTTATATGATTAGCTGAACTCAGAGGGTGGGAGGTGGAGACTGGAGGAGGAGGAGGAGGCTGGAGGTGACTCCAGTTCAGACCTTGTGGAGAGTCTGTGTCAGGACTTAGCACTCCCCCGTCTCTCTCTCTCCCTCTTTCTCTCCCCCTCTCTGCCTTTCTCTCCCTCTCTCCCTCTCTCCTCTCACACACGGAGGTGCTGGAGCGAAATAAGGAGCTGGTCACAGAATTCCTTGGGATCGTCGGGGGGGGGGGCATTTCCCCCCTTCCTCTGTGTGGGGTTGCGTGTATTAGAATTTTTCCTTCCCCCCTCTTTCTTTTTTTTTGAATTTCACTGTTGGCTTTCCTGGGCTCGATTCCTGGTCTTCAGCCTTTCATGGGGCAGCAGCACCAGCTTCGGGAGAGAAGATGAGAAATGCGAGGAGGGCTGGCGACTGTCTCCTGCCAGAGGCCAGCATGTCCTCGAGGGAGATGTAAATTAGGTCGAGGCCGACGACCGACGGAGGGGGCTTCGCTTCACCAAACTGAGCTGGCCCCTGCTGGTCGTGCTGTGGCTCTCCTGGTCCCCCCTCCCGCGATCTCCTGCTTAGAAGGGACTCCGAAGTCGCCTCACCTCTGATTTGGCTTGGCATCTACCACCACCCCTCATCTCCCTCCCCCCGCCCGTTTTTGGGGGGCTTGATTTTGCATTTTTTAAAAAAAAGACAGAGAGTGGTCGGGGGGGGGGTTATGTTTTTGTAAAATCCTTTCTCGGAGCGGCGTCTTGGAAACTGCAGGAAAATGTTGACTTAACCCCAGTAGCCGCCCGGCGCTGGCTGCTTGGGAGAAGGAAAAGGTGGAGGAGGAGGAGGACGAGGAGAAGGAGAAGGACAAGGAGAAGAAGAAGGAGCCGAAGCGAGTGTGTGTGTATGTGTGTGTCCCAGCTCGGCGAGCCGCAGAGCTGCCTCCCCTGGTCCCTACTCCAGACTACTCGTGCTTCCCGGCTGGACTGAGCCTCCGCACTTCCCGCGCCCCACTCTCCCCATCCAGCCTCGGTTTCTCCGGCTGAAGCCGAAGCCCTCTCCCCTCCTTCGCTGCCGGATCACCTCCAGGCTCCCCTCCGAGCTGCTTCCCCACCCGCCTCCCCCGGTGGATGGACCGATCTCCCCAGGGTCTGGCTCCCGAGACGGAGGTAAGGTCTGCGCGCTGCGAACAATGTGCTGCTTTCAGAGCTTCCATCCATACCTGTTTGCTTTTCGCCTCCGCTCTTAGGGGTCGGAGCCTTCCCTCCCTCTACTCCCCCCCCGCCCCCCCCCCTTGCGGTGGGAGCTCGGGCTTAGTTTAGATTCGCCTGTTTGTTTATGCTCGCCCGGGGCAAGGGTGAGACCCGGGACTCACTCTCGGCTTTTCTCCCCCTCCCCCTGATCCTGTCTGCGTCCCTTTTGGAAATCAATAGGAAAGGAAAAACTCCTCGGCCCCAGCCGTTGGGCTGTTTTTTTTCCTGGATCTGAGGATTGTGCGCTGGGGATAAATCACGGGGCTGGGGGTCGGATTGGGTGCGCAGGGTTGTTTTTTCTTTTTTAAGCGTGTGTGTGTGTGTGTGTGTGTGTGTGTGTGTGTGTGTGTGTGTGTGTGTGTGTGTGTGTGTGTTGGGGGGATGTAAAGGATGCTAGCCCCCCCCCCATTAAGCGGGGGTAGGAGGAAGTGAGCGGGGGGGCGTGTGGAGAGGGGAGAAGGAGAGTCAGGGTAGGGGTAAGTGGGAGGGCCTCGGGGGAAGTGGGGACCGGGAGGATAACTCCCCCCCCCCCCCCACCCGCCTGGTCAGAGTTGCTGGCTCGGACGGGCTCTGCAAAGTGCATGCACCGCTTAATCCTGGCCAGTAAGTAGCTGGAGAGGGACGACCCCGGAGGAAGGAGGAAGGTGGGATGGAGAATGAGGCCGGGGAGCTTGGGATTGGGGGGGAGCGGGTCAGGCGGCCCGGCCGACTGGCGGGGGTGGGGAGGCAGGCGACGGCGAGCTGTTGCGGGTTTTGGGGGGTTGTTGTTGGTTGGTTGGTGTGTCGAGAAGATGACTGGAAAACGTAGCCAGATGTGGACGGGTCGGGGCGGGCGCGGGTGCCGGGCATGGTAACAATTAGGGGGCCGGCGGGCTGCTGTTGTGGCTGCTGCTGCCCCAGGTGGGTGGGGGGTCTTGGGAACTCTCCGGGCGGGGGGGCTGAGGCTGGAACGGGGGCGTCGGGCGGGGAGAACGCCTCTTGGGGAGGTCTGGCTAACGCCGGGGTCTGGGGGGCAGCCTCGGCCTGCTGGGGACCCTTAGGAATGAGCTAGAGGGGACTCGGTTTGTGTGTGTGTGTATGTGTGTGTGTGTGTGTGTGTGTGTGTGTGTGTGTGTGTGTATCTCTGTGTGTATTTTGGGCAGGATGGCAGGGGCGGGCCTGGGGAAAGCCCCGCAAGCCCTAGGGGAGTTGGATTTTGGAGGGTGCCGGGCCAGGGGAAAGGGAGGGGACGATTGCGTTGGGCCGGGGGACACCTGGGCCTGGGCGCTGCAGGCTGGGGAGAACTTAATTGGCTGTGGTGCCCCTTCAGCGGCGGTGCGAGGGCGAGACGCCCGGGAAAGGAAGGCAAGGCTAGGCTAGGCTAGGCAAGGCTGGCCAAGGGGGCCCGGGCAGCCCGCAGCGCGCGGCGCTCGGGCTCTGGCACTTGGGACCATTAAAGTTTGTTCCTCACTCCAGACTTCGGGATTTGGGCTAGTGCACTGGAGAAGGCAGTAGCGGTTGGATTGCCAAGCGCTAGCCCCAGACTCGCGGGTCCTCCTGAGGTGACACTTTTGGGGGGCGATCCTCTTCCTCTCCTTGTCCCCCCCCAACCCCTCGTGTCGCTCTGCCCCTTGCGCCTCTCCTCCGCGGGCCCCGCCGCTGCATTATTCTTTATGCACACTGTTCTTCTGCTGCCAGGGATGGAGGGAGAGGGGCCGCTCTCCTGCTCCTTGAAAGGGATCAGGCTTCTTAGCAGCTCCTCCAAGGAGCCTGGACGAGCCTGAGCAGCAGCCACCATATGGTTCCCGTTACAAAAGCCAGGCACTGAGGCAGCCTTGTCTTTGCCTGCCTTGCCTTGCGTTCCCCCCTGCATTCTTTGCCGTGCGCACGGCGTCTCCCTCCCCTCTCTTCTGGACGCGGTTGGTTCATTCATTTGCCTGTCAGTCTGTGCCTGGAGCAGGCCTCACCGAGGCTGCTCGGGGGCTGGACTCGAGCTGCCCACTGAAAGGGAGTCACAGCCGATCGGTAAATAATTACCTGTTGGGAATAGCTCGGACCAAATCCAGTGCAGTGCCGAGTTCTGGAAGGCAGGGAAGGAAGGCAAACAGAACTGCTGGATGGACTTCAGGTGGAGTTACGAAATGGTGCACTTTTTTGTTTGTGTAATAGCGAGGGAGACTATATTTAAGGAGTGATGGGACACCTTTACTGTATCCTCCTCCTCAGACAAATGGCAACTTCGTAACTTTACATGGAGTGTTTCTCTAATAGAAGGAGTGCTAATAAGAAAATCTTATGTTCAGGTGCTTACTCAGGCTTGTTTTTTTCTCCCTTTTGTCCGTCTCTTCTCTACCCCACTCACATTCCCCCCTCCCCCCCATTCTATGCTTGATGGAAAGAATCCTGCAGAACAAATGTTCTGTTGTTTGGTTTGTTCAGACGTTCGAATTCTCTCCTTTTGTTGTTTGCCACTAAAAGAGGTGCCATTTCACATCATTCTGCACAAATTGTTTGAATTAATGCAAGTGTGAATTCTTACCGTTTGGAGGGGACTATTAGCATATCAAAGGTTTCTTAGCTTCAGCTCAATTGAGAAAACTTCAGCCTGTCTTCCATTTACTTCCAAGCAGAGGCCCAAAGGGCAGGGAGAATTGTAAAGAGGGAAAATAGGGAGGTGGATTCAGGCTATGTTTCTGAACTTTCACTGTTTTGTAATTATGTGAGTGAAAAACATTGTCTATTACTGTGGAGCCCTTGCAATCGGCAAGACAATTATTTTCTATTGATAAATAGTTTGTTCCAAGAAAAAGGGTGCCCTTCTATGACAGTCACTGTTGCCTGGTTTTTGGTGTCTCCTCTTTGTTAAGTCAGATCCAGGAGACCTCTCCTAACTGAACTAGTACCTTAGATATGGCCTACACTTTAGTGGACTGAGAAAGAAAGAACTTGTAATTACTCTATGAAACAATGAAAATGTTGCCATAAAAACACACTTGTTTCCAAACTGAGGTAACTTTTCTTTAATATTTAGGCCAACACAATAGAAACTCCGTGGTGGCTCTTGAAAAAAGATTAAAGGCTAATATCAATTCAATTAAAATAATTTTTATCTTGAACCAAACCTGTAGATAAACAGTACAGTAAATTTACATGTATCCTCACCTGTGAGTATACCTGTAGGACCCCATTCTTTAGGAATTATATATGAATGGATAGTTAGTATCTAAGATTAAATGTCTTAACAGTGATATCAGGCAGTAATTATAACAGTAACAATAATAGATGACTTGTAGCACTTTAAGGACTGCAAGGAGCCTTGCACAGTACTTCATCAATTAGGTTACATCTTTACATTCTAGTATTTACCATTCACATTCATTTCACAATTTCACTCATTTCAGCTTTATATATTTTTTTTGCTTATGTTTCTGAAGAAAGATGGAACTTAGTCTATTTCAGTCATTTAAAGGAAATCAATCTTCATAAAATAAGACCCAAGTAAAATATTTTGGTAATTTGGACCATTTTCTGGACAACAGATGCTTCATAGATTGGGGGAGGAGGTACTAGAGTTTTTGTCTGATTTAGATTTCTGGCAGAAATTGAAAACCTCTCTTCTTTTTTCTTTTAGTTTGTACGAAATGGAATTTTCAGCCAAAAAAAAAAAGTGAGTTCTTAGAGCTTTTGAGATTTGGAAGCTCTTTTTATTTTTTATAGTTTTGCCTTTGATGGTTGGTTGATTTTGAACATGAAATTGAAACGCCCTCATTGTAATAGGCATTCTTTGGTAATGTTCAAAAGAATCCCCTGTCTTAATTGAATAAAGAAATTGAGCTGTGTAGTCTAACAATCTTGGAGGGAAAATGTAGTTGGTTACATAACATTAGGGTGACAGTTTTTTCAGGGTATTTTAGAGATGAGATTTTAGTGGCTTTCAGATTGTATATCACTACCCTGAAATAATTTTAAAGAGTTAATTTACCTGCTTCCCCTCTGTTGTCTAAAGGACTACCTTTTTGTGGTATAAAAGGCACACACTGATGGGATTGCCATTATCACACTTAAGTTGCTGTTAACTAGTCTGCTTTGAATGCAGAGAGCTATAAAGCAAGCACATTAGTCTTTAGAGCTATTAGAGATAATCTAAAAATTGTCTAGAAAATGTTACTCTTCAGTTTATATGAAGGTGATCCTGATTTCGACAAATCTCTAAAGGTGTAAAATGCAGGGGAAAGAAGATTTTCAACATTCAGATGACAAAATTGGACCACTTAGAGAAAAATTAATGTGCAGCAGCAGTACTTCAGCTGCCTTTTTCAATCACTGTGGGTTACTATGTGTTGGCAACGGAAAACGAATTTAGAGCCACAGATAGCTCTGGGAGCTAGTAGTTGGGGAAATCAGGCTATTGAATCATGTGGGGTAGGACAAACCAATTACTTCAGGTTTTGACTTGAGAATTTCCAATAAATATAATTTTCCTTGGCTTTTGACTTGCCACTTATTAATGGGCTGACATCAAAGCAGACAATAACACTTTCAAATGTTATAAAAACCTGTGTAAAGATACAGATCTCACATGTAACACTGTAAGTCTTCATTTAAAGCGAGCAGTTGGAATTTTTCTGACTGCAATTTTCACAATCAGCAGAGACATTAACACCAGTCTTCTGGGTGTTTCCCTTCCTTAAAATGAGCAAGAAGGGGAGCTTTAAAAACCAGTTTACTTAGAGATTAGAGTCCTATTTTGGAGGATCACTATAGATACTTTCTTCATATTTCACTTATAAAGGATCTAGCTTTTAATGTCCTGAAATCAAATAGGTAGTATGGTTTTGGGGGTGAAAGAAAGAAGGGTGAAAAAGATTGGTTTGAAGGATTCAAAACTCATAAAAATTCTGTTTGGAAAACATTGCCTTTCAAAGGCATTGGTGTAAGGTAACTTTTATTTTTTAAAAAATGTAATGAGTTGGAAATAGCTAAGTATTCAAATAACACCTCATATTTTGGCAGATACAATTTATGATTGAGAGAATGCATGATAATTTATGCCAAAGTGTGGCCTTTCACTTGAGAGGTAAACACACTTAGAACCAATTGAGAAAAAAAAAATATTTTTACTTAAATAAAATTTCTTGCCTCCATCCTGTCTTTATGTTTAAATATTTCAATTTAATGATATTTGGAAAGAAAACCTAAATAAAAATGATGAGGCGAGAATCAGCCTTGTTGGGAAATTGCAATTTGTAAAGTTGCTGAGGATGCTCAGGTGCACTTGACATCATGACAGTCCTCTGTGTCTGAATGGGAGGGTTGAAGGAAAAGCCCAGGTTTCACAGTTAGAAGAAAAAGAATTTCTACCATTTTTTTGTAGAGAAATTTGGTGTAAAAACTGAAAATGGGGTGTTTTTTTTTTCAAAATAAAGAGAACTTCAAATATACGACCTAGAATATTTTTTTTAATTTAAAGCATTTTGTTAATTAGCATAATCATTTGAAAGAGGATGGAAAAAGAGCTTTAAGCTAAGAACTTTGAAATAGGTATTAATGACTTTACCAGCTAATGTGTAAAATAAGCTATTATCTGGTATAAAACTGAAATCTTGTTCATACTTTAGGTAACACCCATTTGCAAAATTTATTGAAATATCCTAGATAGATAACTGTTTTCTAAAGCTTTTGGAGAATGATTCATTCAATTATTCTTATTCAGAAGTTAGATTGAAATCATAGATTGGATACCTTTTCTCTTACCTGACATTAATTACTAACTTTACAGCCGCACCCAGTGTTCATCTCTCTCAAAACAATTCTTGGAGATTCATAGGTTGGGTAAGAGGATTTAATCTTCTAGATTGATATAATTAGACTAAATTGAGTTTGTTTTCCAGATCTACTTTCTAGATTTGCTTAAAGATTATGGAGGCCCTTTAAAATAAGAATCTGAACCTGTTTTTTGTTTTGTTTTTTGTTTTTTGTAATGCTTGGAGGAGTGGTTTGGTTAGAATAAGGATATGTATCATTTTTGAAAGGCAAATGAAAACTTCAAGTAATCATATCCTCATTGACTTAAAATTATAGTAAGAGGAATAAGCATAATGTGTCCCTCCGTGTTCCTCAATATGAAACTGACATTTTCCCAGTTTTAATTAAAACAGTCAAAACCGGTCATGATTTCTTTCTTTAGGGAAATTTTATTACTTTGCAAATATTAAAAGTAGTATATTCATATTAAGAAGTAAACTAGCATTTGAAGGTGCATGACTATTCCTTAAGAAAAGGTCTCATTATTAGATTTTTAAATTTTGGCAGAGGTAGTTATGGAATAAAATCAAGCAGTGGGTCACAAATTCCAATTGAAATTTTTTCAGGATTTTTTTTTTTTTTTACTATCAGTCTATTTCTACAAGCTTATAATTTACCCCAAATTATTAGAAAGCAGTAACAGTCAGGAGCAGTGCAGACTAACTGAAGGAAATAAAAGTAAATACACTGGGGTTAACCCCTGCAGGTAAGTGTACCTTGCAGCCAAATGTTATTGATGGCTTTGGAGGCAGAAAGCAAGTTTAAATACAATTTGTTTAATTACAACAAAAATTCAGTTTTATGAAGTAATATACTTTGTCTTTGTAGAGGATTTTATGCATTGTGTGGTGGTAAGTAAAATCCCATCACAGTTGTATAAATTTGTTCAATTACCAGAACAGCTAAAAGAAAAAAAAAATCAATTTACGCTGAAAAGCAACAGAAATTAGATTACCTTGGTTAGGAGGAACTTGCCAGCAGTGACTAAATTGCTTTAATAATATCTCAGATTTACTGGAGGACAAGAATAGTTATGTTTTACATACTCCTACTCCCCCTTAAAAAAAACAAATAACTCCCCCCCAGTTACTGTTTTATTGTATCTTTTTGTTATAAGAACATTTTTTGCTTCCCAGTTAAGAAAAAAAACCCCACAAAGCCAAAGCAGAAGGAATTATAGAGAAGTCCTAAAAGTTTATAGAACAGGTAAAAAAACCAAACCATTATATGATTAAAAAAACTCAAAACAACAAACCTCAGATTACTTTTGCTATTTGGTTGCATTAATCATGTTTTGAACTTTTTAGTCTTAAACAAAATTTTAAACATTTTAACTGTGAATGAGAGGCAAAAGATAAAATTAATTACATTTCTTAGACCTTTTGTGACATTTTACTCTTTTGAATGTAAACAACTTGATCTCTTACTTAGAATAACTAAATCTATTGTGATTTGTTAATCAAAAGATAAATTCTAGGCTATTGACTGTCTTTGACTCATCTAGTTAAATGGCAGTTTTGAATTCTTGCATCTGTAAGTTATCCTATAAAATAGCTGGACACCTGTTTTATTAGCAGGTTGATTCATTCTGGGTCTCAGATTTACTAGAGGACAAGAATAGTTGTTTTATATCCCTCCCTCTTTAAAAAAACAAACAAGTCCCCCCTCTACCCAACCTACAGAACTATTCTTGGGACACAAAGTCAACTTTCTGGGATTCCTGGGAAAACTGGTCAAAAAGAGAGGACAAATGTCACTTCAAATAGAGCTGTTTAAATCAGATTTCTGCCTAAGGGTAAAATTTAGGTCTGTTTTAGCCCGAATGTAATGTCTCCCTCTACACAGCACAGCATTAATCCTGGCCTGACAAGAGAACTTGGGCTGAGGAAAATGGGCCCCTGTTGGTCTTCTCATTGATTTTTCCAATCTGTGAGGAGTACATTATAAACATTAAAATTCACACAAAGGGATTAAGCCCCCATCTATACATTTCAGTGTTGAAATCTTTTGCCTTAAAAGAAGGCTATTTAAAGCTGAAACACTTTTTTTGAGGATCTTTTTTTTTTAGGTAGGGAGAGTACTCTAATAAAAATAGAAAAAGCAGATTAAAAGGTGCCTTAATCAGAGTTAGAAGTCACCTTCCTGAAAACATGGCCCTTACTCCTATTTTAAACTATATTCAGCAGCTTGGAAAAGATTCTTTATAGCTGATACTAGAGTGAAAATAATAAAGATGAAAATGATATGTTTCTGCAGGTCAAATAAATGATGGATACAAGTTAAAATTTTCACATTCTTCCAACAATATTTGTATTTCATTTAAAATTTCTCCCTTTATCCCTTGAGATGAACAAAGCCCTTATGTGGCTTTAAAGATGATGATAGTTTGTTTAATAGGAGAAAAAAAAGGGAGTTTAATGTTTTCATGCTCCAATTAGTAAGTAACTGCATTTTATCAGTCTTAGCAAAGAAGGAAAAAGAGTGAATGACATTCCATTATAATCTCTTAGAAAGTAGTCAAGTAAATAATTTGATATTTAATTTCATCTTGTTGAAAGATGGCTTGCACAGATTGTATTGAGTAAAACGTACCTTTCTGTGTCAGAATGTTCTGTTTCTCTTTATGTATGATATATACATATTTTAGCACTGAGTTTGAACAGTGACATTTGACTGATCTTAAAGACGAGAGCATTATTTTGTTTTAAGACTCCATTCTTGCTTGTGGTTCACATAAACACATTTATCTGTCCCTGTGTTGTGCCTTTCTTTGGTAAAGTATTGTTATATCAGTCAACACCTCAGCCTGAGTATTGCTGTGGCTTCACATGAGAGAATCATCTAACACCCATTACTGTCAGAAATGGGTCTTGGCAGCTGGAGGAGGGTTGGGTGACCTTGTTTTTTTACTAGCTCTTTCTTTGTTGTGAATGGGAGATGTCCTATATAGGACAGCCCTGTTTTCCTTTAAAAAGTTAGGCCTGTAATCTTAGTCATTTAATCACTCTTAATTTGTACATGAAATTAAAAGTAACATTAACCCCCAGTGTAATGTGTGAACTTGGAGAAAGACTATGGACCATTTCATTAGTTGCTTTTTTCATTTCTGCCTTGGTTAGGTCACGTTCACTTGAAGAACTCTTGACTCCAATTTGCAGGACAGGATGCAGACTTGCTTCTGTTTAAAATGCCTTAAGAGGAAAGCAAGTGACCAGTTTCTCTTAAGTCACTTATTTGTAAAAGATGTCCTTCATGACAGATTAAAAAGGTTATCAATATCTTTCTTTTTCTTATTCTTTAATTTTCCTTCTAGAACCACTGAATCTTGGAAATGGAAGGCATCTTAGCCACCTTTCATCCAACCGCCTGTCACATTTTACTGATGAGGAAACTGAGGCAGGGAGGGAGTGAAGTGCTTTGCCCAAGGTTACAAGTGTTAAACTTCAGAGCAAGGACTTCTTCTGACCCTAAAATCTTTTCATTTCGTGCTTCCTCCCAAACAACTTACAGAGCTCAGTTTCCTATTCCTTTTTGCTGTTACTGATTTATGAAACTGTTAATATCCGTTGCATAGTCTTTAATCAATTGATTCTTCCATCTTTCGTCCCACCATATACCATGGCACTTCTTACATTCCTCTAATTTCAATTTTTGTTACAGATGATGTCCAAGGCAGCCTTGTTTGTTCCTAGGAACTAATTTTGAGAAATATCACATTGTGTGATTCTCCTATTTGTTTTACTTCCATGCACATAAATGTTTTTTTTTTTTGTTCAGTATGACAGTATTTTAACAAGGTAATAGGCAGAGTTAATGTCCTGTTAATGAAAAAAAGAGGCACAGCATAAAGAAATTAATTTTGGAATCTTCTTTCTTGTTTTAAATTTGTTGTGAGATTACTGTGCTTCATCCCCCTCACCTATCCATGTATCCAGCAAATGATAGCAATTCTAAAATAGTATTCTACTTTCCTTGGTTCCATGTTCATTAATAGAACTTTAATGTTTAGCCTCCATTTTTTTTTTTAAATCAGTGCTGTCTTAAAGGAATATAGAATTTTACAACTGAGACCTTCTTGGATGGGCAATATGCCCTATGGAGAAAGAATAACATAGCGAGTTGTCTCACTTCTTTTAGGCATCTGCTACATGTAGATCATGATCCCAAAACTGTCTCTGTAAAATAACTTCGCATATTAGCCTTTACCTAACCTGAAACTGTAACCTAAAAAATTCAAGCTTTTTTTTTTAAAGGGCAAAAGACATCCCCAGCAAAATAAAGCTTGGTTTCATTCATTCATCCTTTTCTTCTTTCCTTCCTTCTTTCCTTCATCTCTTCCTTTTTCCATCTTTCCATCCTTCTTCACTGTTTGTTATGGGATTTGCCTTTTGAGGTGCTCTTTATTTTCTATTTTTCTATTTTATTTTCAAATTTTCTAATTTGACATATTTGTTAAATTTTTTTATTGTTTCACTTTGCTTTGTTTTTGTCCTTAAAAAAATGGCATCCCTCTGGAGAACAGAATGAACGAACCAGAATCCGAATATATCCCAGATCTTCAGACATAACCTAAGAAGCAGAGGATGCTTCACTTGCAGAAGTAACTTATATGTCCTTAATTTAAATAAAAAAAAAATTGTCAGATGTATCTGTAGTATTTTTGTTGGCAGAGGCTTCACTGTAAAAGACAAAAGCCTAACCCTGAAAACATGCCAGGAAGAGTAAAGTCAAGACTTGTAAAAATCAGATTTTGCTTTTTAATGGGATAAATGTGAATTGTATAGTTTTCTTGTTCTGGATTTTCTTTCAACGTTTCTTCAGTAACTTTGTGATTCAAAACGTAAAGGTTTTCCCTTTTGTTTTTGGCCATAAATTGTGAGTGGCATCCTTGTTTATTTTGTGATTTTTGAGGTGAATCAGATAAACTTGGATGTTCCCTCTTGTTTTGGGTGGTCTGTCTTGCAGCTTCCAGCTTTCTATGTGAGCGGAGTAGTGTTTTCTTTTCCATATAAATTCACTGTATGGGAGCAGCTTTTGAGTGACTTTGACTTAACCCTTCCCTCAGCTCAAGGACAAGAAGGAAAAGTGAATAAGCTTTAATTTAGCACCTACTTTGTATCAGACACTACTATACCAGTATGATCTCTTCAAACCTCACAACTAGCATAGGAGATGGATACTTTCATTATCCCCTTGTTACCATTGAGAAAACAGCAATGACAAGCACAGTTATGGAGAGCCAGCCTTAAATGCCTTAAGGAATTTTTTTTACTAGAACTTGTTTTCATTACCTAATTATTAGAAAATTTCTATCAAACGGTGACCGTTTGATAGAAATTTTTTATCCTGGCTACTACCTGTATGTTTCCCTCATATTTTTGCTAACCCTTTTTGTTACCTGCAGAGGGAGCTTGTATATGAGATAAAATAATCAGGGACCTCTGGAAGTTGATACTTTGATTCTGGAAAAATTTAACTTCGTTTAAAAATATTTCTTTCCCATGTTTTTGAGAAATGCTATTCCAAGGGAGAGAATTTTTAAAGCTCTTAGTGACAGTAGTCAAATGATAGTGAAAAAAATAGATATTCTAGACCACAATTATTTATAATATATTGTTTTTCTAGATTAAATATTCTTAGTTTCAAGAGATCAAAACTGGAAAGATGAAGTGTCCAAAACATACAGTTGAAAAAGGCGGGGGGGGGGCAGTTGCAAATCTGCATGGAATAGTTGATGGAATGATTTTGGAATAGTTATGTCAGCTTCAGGAAGAAAGATTGGCTACAGAGCCATCCTTTGTCCACTGGCAGCAAAGTTTTACTAGAAAGTTTTCCAGATGATGTAAGATGTCTTTTTGACAGACCTGCACACAGGACCAGCGTGGATTAAGTTTCTCAAGATTTAACTAATAGATCTTCATTAGATTGCTTACAGATGCAAGGTAAATGCTTGTTTAAAACAACAACAACAAATCAACAGATCACTTTGGATTAATGACTTACTCCCGATAATGGGACAATTTAGGGCAGTAACACTTAACTGCATAAACTACCCGTTAAAAGCCAGCAATAAACAGTTTAGCAAACTGCTGAATGAATGGGGAAGGGAAAAGAAATGTAGCCACCCCCTGGACCATTGGATTAATTTCTAGGGAAGTGAAAGGCAGCTGTTATCAGTGAAAGAATGATGTGATGAAAACAAAAGAATGGTAACTAAAAGAGTTAAAGTATTTTTGTTGAAAAAAATATTTCACATTAATTACAGTACCGAGTAAGACATTTTACAATTGACTAAGTATTCACAAAAATTCTGGCATTTTTGTTTGTATATTTTAATTGCTCTGCTTTTTTTTTTTTTTTTAGTCTTATTAAATAAAATGGAACCAGTATTCACAAATAGGTTCACATTTAAGTCCTGGGAAATATGTAGATGCTGATTTCTCCCTTCCTCACTTAGTTTATCAGAGACCTATGTCGACTTTATATTTTGAGCTTCTTTTTTAAATACCTAGAAAGGGTTTTTTTTTTCTCCTGTCTTAATGAACATCATCTCAGTGGCAATTTATTATTTATACTGGCTAATCCTTACTAATGTGAAAAGTCAGCTTGTTATTGTTACACCAAATGGCCCTCTAAGTAGGGAAACAGTTAAGTAGATCTCCTCTAATAGGTTGTTGTCTAATAAAGAGATTTATGGTATTGGCAAGGTCTATTGTATCGGTATTACCCGCTCACAGCTTGATCATGTATTATCTTAACAACTCAGTACTACATTTTATGTGTAGTATTTTCATAACAGGGTAAGAATATTAGCCACAGCAATTACATTCCAATAGGATTAGGATGGTATGTTTTATAAAGAAATATACAAATGCCGACTTTTGCATAGAGATTTTGATGGGTACTTGGCCTTGTGAGGTTGCAACATTTGCTTGTAAAGTATTGGGATAAATGGTGATACCTTAACTTGTTTCTTCCTAAAGAAATGTGGAGCAGTGAATAGAAAGTGGTCTTCCCAGCTCGTTTCTCCTCCTTCTTCCAGTCCTCCCCTCCACCTCACTGTGAGGTAAGGATTACTTGAATATTCAGTCCAGTCAGACTGTTCCAGGGAGCACATAAGTATCAGAAAGTCCATGTAACTTCTGCATGGATGTGGGGAAACACCCAGCTAGGAAGAATTCTTCACAAACTTGAAGGTAGGAGATGGCTATTTTAAATAATAGTATTAATGATAATAGCATTGGAAAGCTCTTATAAAAAATAGCTCAATGAAAAGTTCCCTCCCCCCATGTTTTAGTTCTGCTATAAAATTATTTTGTATTTTAATTTTCTAAAGAAATACTTACGACAAAGAAATTAGTTGCATACTACTTAAATGTCATTTTGGTTTTGCCATTTTCCATCAGAAATTACCCAGACCCTTGTTCTTAATTCTGTATAAAAGCTTCATAACGGAACACTGTTAGAATTAAAAGAAATTATTAAAAAAACTAATCTGATTATGTTCTCAGCTCATCTGTGCCGATGATATTTAAGTAGAATGAATTTTCATGTATTATCAAGTCTATATAGGAGTAAAAGGATTTTTTTATATAGTTTGAGGAGAATGCAAAATGATTACTTCTTTTTCAGTAGACAGGGTTTTTCTCTATAAAATGTGTAAATGCATTTTTACATGGATTAATAATTTTAAACTTATAAATCTACTATAGATAATTTTATATATCCACTCCAAATTAAATTAGAAAGTATTATAAATGTAGACTTAGGTTTATGTTTCTTAAAATACGTTGCAAACTTGAAAAAAGCCATACTTAAAAACAACATGACTTTCAGAATTCTGTAAACTAAGAATATGAAATTATCAAAAGAATCTTGTAATCAGATAAGTATTATGGTGATTCAGAGTTGGAATTTGGGAAGTGTATTTCTATATATACTTATATATTTATAACAGGGTGTGCTTAGAATGCAAAGTTGAGAATCTGCAGATTAAATGTTATGAACTCTCAGAGAAAATCAAAAATATATTAGTTACTATGCTTTTAAAATTTTCTGTTACTTTTGGAGTGTAAAGAATACAGAATCATCTTAGCCATTCAGAATAGATACAGTGCTGTTTTTGTTTTCTTCCTTTACAGATAGGGCAGATAAGTTATGTGTCACTTTGCCTTTTTGACAAAGTTGACAGAAAGCTCAAATCTAATCATGAATTTATTAGACCTAATCATTTTTTATATTTATAGTCTTTTACAACAGGTCACTTTTAGGAAATCATCTCATGCAGATACATTCCTGAACCAGAGGTGTAAGACATCTACCCTTAGATTCTGCTCCATTAGAAACTGGAAATGAGAATATAATATAGTATTTGCTGTCTATGTGCTCTGTTTGAAGCAAAAACAACAAAACTTTAAAATATGAATGGAGAAGCTCTCCATAAATTAAATAGAATATTTAAGGAAATAATGCTTCATGTAATACATCAAAATAATGGAAAGAACCAGACCATTGATGGTGCAAAATCTGATCTTTTACTTGAACTTTATAGTTTTTTGATTTTATAGAATGTGAGGTATTCAATAATTGATCCATTTTTGGGACTTAGTTTGCAATTTCAGAACAGTGGATGCTTTATATAATTTCGAATAGTTAATATTCTATGTATCATTTGCACTGAGATCACCAAAACAAATATGTGATGTTGAAGAAAATATTCTAATTATACCCAGTAGATTTTTAAATTTGGGAATTATAGTTTCACATGGACTTGAAGACTGTTGTAAGCATTCTATAGGAGCACAAGTAGAGTCAGCTTGGCCTGGAGTTTTTGTTCTCTCATTCTACCATGTGTAGGAGGACAGAAATGTACTTATTTGACAAACAGGTCAGTTCTGCAGTATCCACGATTATCTTTAGGTAATGTTTAAATAATCTACATAATGAAAGATTGGGGGTAGTGAAACATTTTGAAGTATACTTTGAATCTTTGTAGGTTTTGGTCCATGGGATTCAGATACAGCTGTAGTACATTAAAATATTAAAAAAAAATCATTTCCAACAGTTCTTTTCTAACATTATAATTTTTCATAGTAATTTAGGGTGATTAGTACTTATAAACTATTTTGTAATGTTGTGGTGACTTAGAATTGTAAATAATACAGTGACTTTTATAAGAGAAGTCAACCTCCTATAGTCCCTGATTAATGGTCAAGTATATATTTTTGTGGTTTACTTATTTTAATAGTCTCCTCCCCCCCCTTAATGTGTTCTGTCTGGTTTTGATTAGTTTTGTTGTAGTTAGTTGCCAAGACATATAATTCTTGTTCTCATGTCTCAGAATGAAAAACTATAACAGATTATAGTTTTCTTCCTTCTGAAATACAAGAGATATTTCTGTCAGTTACATTTTTTCCTTTGGTAAATAATAATTACACACATACATCCAAACTCATAGCTGAAATATCATGGATAGATACAAATCTCTGACAGTTCTAATGTATATCAAATAATAGACATTTGAATTTTTGTTTTAGTATCTCTGGAACCTTCAATAGAGCTTGGCACATAGTAGGTTCTTAATAGATGCCTATTGACTGAATTTAAGAAGTATGATTTTTTTCCTGACATTTTCATAATCATAGTGAATAATTTTTTTGGCTATAATTCTTAATTAATTTCCTGTTAGGGGGTAATTTCACACGCCAGTATATTCAGACTTCGTAACAATTCCTTATTGAGTATATACAAGGAAGACTATCTTGGAGTATTAGTGCAGAATGATTTCTATGAAAATCAAGACAGAGCTTTTACCTATAGAACACACAAGCACAGAGACCTTAGTTACTGCCTCTAATTCACCCCATACAGCAAAGCAGTCTTCACTATAACATAACTGACATTAGGACAATCATTTGTGTTAATTTTTAATTGAGAATTAAACTAAAATACATACTTCATTTATTCATATTAATCTTATTAAATGGATTTGCCTTGCATTTCTGAAGACTATAGATAGGTTTTCACATACCTACCTATTTATAGCACTGTAGATATTATGAAAGGGACATTTTTCTAATATTATTCTGCCTAATTAAATTCTTCTAAGAACACCTGTTTAACTCTAACCTATGTAGCACTAATATTTGTCATGTTTCTTCTGAAATAATGGAGTAATGTTTTCTTTTGATGTTTGAAGAATAGTGGCACTGGGTTAATCTTGTCATAATTGGTGGCTAAAGGCCTTTTGGTTTTTAAGAAGTCATGTAAATTTCTTTTGATATCCCTTCTTTCCTCCTTCTCCCATGCAGTTTTTACTTTTTCTGTTGTAGCATCCAGATTATAGGTAGAGAGAGTTTTTGCTGGAATCATTATCTAATGATAATTTTTATTCTGTTTTTGTAGTAATTAGTATTGTGTTAAAACTGCCTTGAAAGAACTAATGATTCTTCCCATTACATAATGTACGGAATGATTTCATCCACATGAAAGTTATGTTATTATTTAGCATGAAAATTCTTAGTTGATATTTTCCCCCAATAAAAATATTTCTTGTTAGCTACCATTTTAATCTCTTTATGTTTGTGCCATTATTGTTCTCCCCACTATTATAATCTTCTCATACAAAAAATTGGCTATTTCCCCCTCTTCTCAATTCAGAAATAAAATGTTTCTTTTAATGAAAACACTTTAAGGGATAGACAGTTTGGGGATTTTTTTGTATTACTGTAGTTAAATTATGTTCAATTTAAGAACAGAATGACAGGCGATATACATTAAATTAAAATGTTGAAACCTTAATGATTATAGGTAGGATTAAGGAAAAAAAAAACACAACCAGATTACGCTCTCATAGAAATAATACATTAGATCTTTGGCCGCTTTCTTTTTTGCCTTTTTTGACCTTGACATTGCCTATTTCTTGGTATGCTAATGTATGCCCTTCCACTCAGGCTTAGAATTTGTTTGACTAGATTTAAGTTAGGAAAATAATTTAGCCACAAATCTCCACATTGCCTAAGTGGTTAAATTCTGGTTCGGAATTCAATTGTCTTCATGACTTTTATCTTTTCCCCTATTTTCTCTTAAATAGTCTTCTGCTAATTTTGCAGTTAGGTTGGTATGGCTTTGCTGAAATTTGTCTTGCTTTTAGAAAAGAGACTTCAATACCTCACTTGTAAAAATGCAGAATTTTACTAAAAATGCCTCATTCTGGAGATGCTTTCTGTCAAGTCCAGAGGAGATTTTATAGTGTTAGTGTGAGTACAGGAAGAGATTATGAGCGACATTGAGAATCTGCCATACGCAAGTATTGTTCCATGTGAAATATCCAGTTGAATGTTTGTTGTAATTTTGGGATAATTCTACAAATGTGAAGCTTTTACTGTGTGCCGCTGTGTTAGGTATTGATAACACAATTTTTAAAATTTTTCTTAACTCAGTATATCAAACACTCATATAGTATACACACAATTTATCTGCTGTGTATTTGTGTGCATACATTTCATGTTTTCGCTTATATGCATGTATAATGTGTATTATGAACTTTGAATATTTGAAAATTCAACGTGCCACTTTTTTCTGTCTTTGAAGTTAAAATGCACCTCAGTTTGTAGATTTTTAGGAATTTACACCTGTACTTCTTTCATACTTCATGTGTTAAATTGTGTCTTTTAAGCCTTTTAGTTTGGAGAGTTCATTTTTAAGGGCAGATGCTTTAAACATTTATGTTTTGGTCTAAGGGCACTCACTGCATAAAAAAAGTTGAGAGGGCATCAGAATTAAAATGAATTTCAGTGGTCATATGGTCCAGTGCATGTCCCAGAAGGAATCCCTGACAAGCAGGGTTCAAGCTTGAAGACTTCTAGTAATGATAAAACCTTCCACGGTGGTCTATTCTACTTTTGACCAGCTCTCATCTAGAAAGTTTTCCTAGCTTCCCCCCATTGCTTCTAGTTCTGCCCTCTAAAAACAGATAAACTTTAATTTTACTATGTAGGCTTGTTGGTGGGACTGAGAGGCAAGAAGAATTCCTGGTAGCCAGAAGAGACCCAAGAGAGCATTTGATTCATACAGCACCCTCGTTTGCCAAGGAAGAAATTGTGAACCCAAAATAAGTGACTTGCTTAGGAGTTGCGTGGTCATTTTTACCAAGCTGGAGAGGCCTATGGTAGTGACCCAGCGATGTTTCTCTGGTCAGGATTGTGGTCTAGCTAAATCCCGTGGTCAGTATAGTAGATGATGAGTTTTCAATCCCAGCTACTTTTGCAGTGTGTTTAGTTAAGAATTGGAGTGAGTTTGCATCAGTCATAGAAATAGTAACAAATCAGGTCAACAAGCATTTGTTAAGGGCTTACTATGTGCTGGCACTGAGAGATAAGCTTGGCGATAACAAAGAAAGGCAAACACGATTAGCCAGGGCTAATGGGCAAACAAGATGTAAACAACTAGGTAAGACAGGGTAACTTTCTGTCAGTCTGTCATTTATCTATACATATACATATGTATATGTGTGTATATATGTATATATATGCATACACATATATGATAATACGGTGTAAATTGGAGGTAGTCTTGGGAGAAAGGAGCTAGCAGTGTGTGTGTGTGTGTGTGTGTGTGTGTGTGTGTGTGTGTGTGTGTGAGAGAGAGAGAGAGAGAGAGAGAGAGAGAGAGAGAGAGAGAGAGAGAGAGAGAGAGAGATGTGTATGGGAATGGATAAGACACCAGGAAAGGCCTCACTGAGAAGGTAAAATTTGAGCTGAGTCTTGAACAGGAAAGATGAAACAAGGAGGTGGAGAGAACTGGGGGACATTCAGTGAAAAAGCATGAGGTCAGATGATGGAATGTCTTATGCAAGGAAGCTTGTAACAGGGGATCGCAGAGACTGTGAATGGGGAGTAAGGTGGCAGAACACTGGAAAGGTAAGAAGGTGACTGGCTATGAAGGGTTTTAAAAACCAAACATGGGATTTTATATTTTATTTTGGAGATCACAGGTATTTTAAATATATGAAATATACCTTTGCATTTGGATTTTAAACAAGTGAAGTATCATAGTTTTCAAAGATGAACAGAGGAAAATCAAAAAGTACAGATAGGGGCACAAACCAAAGGTCAATTTTGTTACTTTTTATTAAATGATCTGTCTATTTATTTGTCTATCCATCTGTCTGTCCATGAATCCATCCGTCTTATCTCTCCTTCTGTCTAGCATTTCTTTAAAACAGTATGTGAAGGAAGTGCACACATTTCTTGTATAATCCCCTGTGAGTTTGGGCTTTTTTATTTTTTGTAAATTGAGATATTTGTTATGTGAATGATTATTCACTTCACAATTAGGAAAAATAATTAGAGGATTTGTTGTTGACCTGGGCATTTCTTGAAATTCTTGAGCATTCTTTAAAATATTTTAAATATTTTGGGTACAGTTTGACAAAAATGTCTTTACATTTATAATATACATTATGGCAAGAGTTCTTATATCTATATCAGTTTTACAGACATTTGGTTTTCACAAACACATTCAGTTTAAAGATGAAACTGGCTAATTTCACTGACAGTCTATGTTGAACCAGATAAAATAGAAACCCTTGCGTATGTATATGTTGGGCCTGACTAGTGGGTAGCAGAAATAGAAATTGAGTTATTATCTATGAGTTTGAGATGAAAGAACATGTTGCTTTTGGGATAAAACAACATGCTCTTTCTTTCTTGGTAAATGACTAAGAATTTCTATGTATTTATCCATAAATAATACAGGTATGCAAATGCTATTAAAATTTTATGATTATAGCCATGATCTGGAAACCCTTTTGGATTGATTGCTAGTTTTGGAGAATCTGTCTTATTGTCTTTCTTTGTAAAAAGTTAATTTAACTGTTTATAGCTGTTATGTTCAGTGAAATTTGATTTGACCATGGCATATCCAAATCTGTCTAAAAGTGAATTATTTTATGATGGTATTATGTTATACTAATGCCATGATGATTAACGAATACCCCTATAGAAGTTCAGAGCTGTTTAGATACAGTTCCTTCCTGAAGGTCATTTTCAGCATATCACTAGCAGTTTCTTAAACGTATCAAGGTCAAATGTTAACCTTGAGAGCTTTAGCCTTGAGTGTGTCCCTTCCTGCTTTCCTCCAAGTCTAGACATCTTTCTGTCTTCCTAGTTTGCTATCCCTTTGAAGTTTTTGTGTTTCATCTAATGTCTTCCATTGTAATTCCCCAAACTACTTGCCACTTTTATAGAAATTGCTAAAAATTTCCAGGTTCAATCTCTCGCCTTCAAAAATTTAGAAACAAAGTTACAGAATTTTCTCATGGGCTTTTCATTTCTCTTAAGCTGGTATCTGTTTGGTGATACTGAGGAAGGGGAATTATAAGATCAGTTAGCCCATAGTTGTGCTAAATGCAGAAAGCACCTGTATGCCCAATTTAATATCAAAAACTATTATAATAAAACTAATAATAAACTTTGCTAAGCCATGGTAAGGTTTAGGTTCCATTCCCCTCATGCATGTAAAAATAGTCACTGTAATATTAAATGAAAATCCACCATTTAATTCAACAAAATATGTCTCTGATGCTTAGATTATCCAGTGTTTCCAGCAAAACCAGAAACATTTATTCATATTCTTCTGTTTTTGAGGCAGCCAAGAGTTCAGAGGTAGGGAGCAGAACTATAGGGAAGTATTCAATTCAGTACAGCAATTTAAACTGATGAGACTAACTGTAGACTTAGACTGTCTTCCACATGTAAATGCCTTTGACTTCATGTCAGGGTTCTGTAGCACTGGATCCCTGGAAAATAGAACATCCTATTAGATGATTTGAAGGGTTTTGTACATAGAACGTATAATAGATCCACCCAGACATTCAGTCAGCTTGGTTTTTGTTAAGCACCCAACTGTGTCTTGGGCACTTTGCTACAGAAGAAAGACAAAAATAACCCCCCCCCTCCCCCTTCAAGGAGTTCTTAGGAGTGTAACAAGGGTGAAAACATGCAAGCAACTATGTACAAAGAAGATAGCTTTCTATGTATATATATGATATTTAATGTGTGTCTCCACGCGTGCGTGTTATGTGATAAATTAGGATTAGTTTCAGAGGGAAGTCATTAAGATTAAGGAGGATTGGGAAAGACTTCTTGCAAAAGATGGGTCTTCAGTTAAGATTTGAAGGAAGCTAGAGAGTCTAGGAGGCAGAGATGAGGAGAGAGAGAGTTTTGGGTGTGGAGGACAGCCAGTGAGAAGGCTTGAAGTTACTGTCTTTGGGGAGGACAGGTGTCAGGTCAGATTGGGGAGAAGAAGGGAAATCCAATAAAAGCTGGTCATTGGTCTTTGAGTGACCTTCTCACATTCTTTATTACTTAATCTCTTTCATGTTAAATTTATTTCATGTTGTTTTAAATATTCTTTACTATATAGACATAAGGTTTATTCTAAAACAGGGGCCTAACCCACCTTTCTCCTATTTTCTTTTTCCTCTGTTATGCCAAAATGAAAAATAAGAATACATATTAGGGCCAATTTTAGGAGCATAATCTATGATTCTTTCTATTCTATTCATTTGCTTTTTATTCAGGGACTACTTATCTGCTGTTTTTAATTTTATACATGATATGTATAGTGGATAGGACATTGGACTTGGAATCTAGCCTTAAAAGATTGACTTAGTGGCCTTCCAGATCCCTTCTAGCTATGATGCTGTGACTGTGGATGTTCCTTAAATGGAATACAATTATTTCTAATTCTTCTCCTCCTTCCCACTCCTCCTCTTCCCAAATCTTTCTTCCTCACATCTGTAATTCTCCTGGGCTGGGCTTTTCAGTACTCTGGACATTCTCCAAATGTGCTAATAGATGATGACATTTGTTGAATTAGTGCTTTTGGAGACTGTCTTGGAGAGCTGTCATAAATTTAGTTGACTAAATTAAAAGTAAATCTTTAATTCAACAGACATTATTCAGTCCCTACTACGTGTAAGCACTTTACTGGTTATTTACAAGTATCTCTAGAAAAGCTAAGGCAGGACTCAAAGTGTCTTCATGATTTACCCCCTAATTCTTGATTTCCCTGGCTTCCATCGGGTCTTACTAGGAAGTAAATAGCAGAATTCTAGTCCCATTTTTTGTCACCTGTCATCAAACCCACTGAAAACCAACCCGACAGTGAAACAAAAATCAGTAGGATGCTCCCACCTGAAAACTGTTTTTAGTTGGGGAAATCATTGGATCATATCACTATCTCATTCTTTTTACTTGTGGAAAAGATCAAGTTGATCAAGCCTGCAGTTCAGGTAACCAATGTTAAGGGTGACTTGGGAGTGTAGGGGTGGGGGGACTCTTTGGTGTTGGTGTTTGGAAATGAATAGAAGTTCTTAAAACGAACTGCAGAATATAACACTACTTTTATAAGTGGTGCAGAGAAGGTAGGATTGGTTTACTGGATCTTTCAGCAGAATGGTTGGTAAATGGTTATTATATTTAATTCTTAAAACTAATTACATAGAAATGGGAAAATCACTAATTTTTAATTTGAATGTTTAAGAAAGGAGCTTCTTTGTCAAGATTATGAAATCGTCACTAGGTAGTGTACTTGGAAGATGGAACTTTTGTTTCCAGCTGGAAAAAGTGATCATCTTTTTGCTGTCTTGTCTTTAGCTACTTTATCCAAGTGGCCAAGATTCAGAATCTGATTGAAATCTCATTGTGTTATTGCTTTCACAGCAGAAGATAATATAAATTGCATGTGATCTCAGATGCATATAATATAAATGACATGATGTGAAACTGAATCATCCTGCAGTTTGATTTAAAGTATTAATAAAATCTAAATTTGTACACACTAACTGTGGGGCTTCAGGATTTTAATTTAGGGAAATGCCAGAGAAGTGTTTTGGTTTGTGTGTGTATGTGTGTGTGTGTTCCATTTGATGAGTGTGTTATGTGAGGATCACATCTTACTAAATTAGGATAGGCATATATATGTATAACACCATTTACAAACTCTAATTATTAAAACCTGCTAAATTTCATATTTAATTTTCAGATGTCTCCTCACAAAAGAGCTGCTTAAGATTTATTGTCAACGTTGTCTGATTCCTCTATTAAAGTTGATTAAATTGCAAATGCTAAACTGAGCAACTGTGGGAAGGTTGTGCTCGGGATTTGGAAGTAGCCGTGGAGCTCTATCCACCACAGTAAATCATTAATACTAATTGGTATTAAGTAAGGTAATAAGTAGGTTGTGATGGTTGGTTCAGTATTGTAGGAGAGTGGCACACCTTCACTACTTGCTCAGACTAGAAGTTAGATCATTCCCACTGTGAAATTTGCCACATTCTCATGTGGCAGTGAGAGCTAAGCCCTCTGTGGCCAAATTAATTTAACTTCTAATTTCATCTATTAGCAATTTGTGCAGCTGTATTTTGTGGGGTGTTGGGACAAGGAGGGAACTGAAAGCAGGGAATTTAATGTCAAAAAATAATGGTCACGGTAGTAGTCTCTTCAAAATAGACAGCTTTTTTTTGTTTTTTTTTGTTAACAGAGAAGAGGAAGACTCCGGTGTGTTCATAAGTAGAAAAGAGGACACTACCTTTAATTTAGGGAAAACTGGGCTTTGGAAAACTCTACCCACACTATGAAATTTTTGCCTAATCCTTTTTGCACATAATAGATGCTAGGTAAAAGTATCTTGAATTGAACTTGACAAGAATAAATTCACATTTTATAAGGGTTTTGAAGATAATTATGAAATTGTTTTTATAAAAGAAAGGTTAGTAGTACCATGGCATAGCTGGTAGAGAATTACTAAGCTAGGAAGGGCTGGCTTTTAGTTCGACTTCTAATGCATACTGGCTTTGTAATCCTGGGCTAAATTATTTTAACCTCTGAGTGCTCTTGGCAACTCTCCTAAAACTCTTAGATTGTAGAGAGGGTACTAACTTGGATTTATAGAGGGAGTTTCCTCATCAAAGAGTGGGGAGTTCCCTATAGCAAAGAGATTAAAAATTCACTGTCTTATCTCTATCCATTTATTCTCATAACCTTTTTTCCTTGATTTGTTGTTGAGCAGTTTTTCAGTGATACCTGACAATCTTTATGACCCTGTTTGCGGTCTTCTTGGCAGAGATACTGGATTGGTTTGCCATTTCCTTCTCCAGCTCAATTTACATATGAGGAAACTGAGGCAAACAGGGGAAAGTGACTTGCCTGAGGTCACATAGGTTGTAAGTGTCTGAAGCCAGATTTTGAACTTGGAAGATGAGTCTTCCAGACTCCAGGCCTGGTACTCTATCCACTTTGTCCTTGATACTAGTCTTTAAAAATAGGAATTTGTCAACCTTATTAGTTAAGCATTTGATATAATGAATAGAGAGACAGTTCTTGTAATCAAGAAGAGCAGGGTTCAAATTGCACTTGTGGCTGTACTGCTCTAGGCTAAGTTAATTAACCCTCTAGCGTTAAACATAATTAACCATCCATAGTGACCACTTGGATGGTCACTGAAAGTTTTGGAGGATGGGAAATTTATTGCCCTATGGCCACTTTGGTGATGAGTCCCTCTGAATTTAATGAATCTGCTTCAGGCAGCAATCATCACCAGGCCTGTACTAGAATCCTTTTCGGCTTGATGTGTAGGATCTGTTAGAGATGGGCTGCTGCATGTGTAGTCTTGGAGAAGCCAGGATCATCTCTGAAACAATGAAGCATGAATTTTAGCTGACATGAGTATCATAATATTGCAAAAAAGGTTTTAAAACTAATTAGTCTTAATTCTAGGTGACAGTCCCCTTTATTAAGAGTTCTTAACCTAGGGTCCATGGATCCCCAAAGGGGCTGTGGATAGATGTTAGGGGCTTGTGAACTTGGATGAAAAAAATTGTATTTTTATTTCAATATAATTGATTTCCGTTGTAATCCTATGTATTTTATTTTATGAATTTAAAAGTGAGAAGAGATCCATAGGTTGCCAAGAGCAATCTATAACATAAACAGGGTTAAGAACAGCCCTATGTTAAACTAAAGTTATAAAAAGACAACATACAGGAGTACATGCTTGAGTATGAATTAATTTAAACAAGAGAAAAATCAAACTGAGTTAGGATGACCCCAGGAAGTTTGTTGGAGCAGTGGCATTTGAGCGTTGTTCATTCGGGTTTGTAGGCAAGGAATATATGGGCTGTAGAATTATTTCACATGAGACAATTGAATCTGGGATCGGTTGAGGGCACAGAAGAGAGTCTGATCCTCTGACTCCAGAGGAGTCATCATATCACTGATCTTCCAGGTTGGTATGCGCAAAGTATATATGTTTGTTTGTGGAGGCTGTTAATGCTTGAATCAATCAATATCATATGAAACTGGAGTTAAAGAGGGTATTTAGAGAGACAGCAGAACAGATGTTTTTGTGGTCAGTTGTAGAGGGACCTGAAAGAGCATTGAACTGGATAAGGGTCAGGAGACCTAAGTTCAAATCCTGGCTCTGTTTGTAATTATCTCTATGTGATAACTTCTCTGGGTCTCAGTTTTCTCTTTTCTAAAATGAGGTGAGTCGCTGTGCTCAGTCAACCAACCAGCATTTAGCAAGTACTTAATACGTGTCTGGCACTGAGCTAAAAGCCAGGGATGGATACAAAATCAAAAAATAAGATAGTCTTCTATGAACTTAGAATTCTAGTTGAGGAGCTGAGTACCTAGATATCTACAAATCAAATACAACTCTTGTATTTATAGATATCTGCAAATCAAATCAAATACAACTCTTATGTCTGATTGTAGATTGTTTAGACTAAGGGAGACTGGTGAAGAGATGTGAAGAAATAAGGGCTTGGAGCAGAGCAGTAATGGTAGGAAAGGAAGTGAAAGAATGGGCATGGGGTGAAGTCTTAGAAAGAATGATCAAAAAAATTTAATGTCTAATTGGATGTGAAGGTGAAAAGGAGTCACAAATAATTTGAGATTGGGAGATAGAGGGGAGTATTACTTTAAAAAATTGACATATAGGTACTCAATAAATGCTTATTGACTGACTGATTGATTGAATCAGTAATTTCTTTGTATTATTCATCTGTCTCTCCATTCCAATCTTCCCTTTGTAACAGGAATACCCAGTCTGACATCTTTTTTTTTTCCAGTGAGAATTATGTCTTAAAACTACAGTTGCATATAACATGAAAACAAATGAAACCTAGAAATACATAAGGAACTTTTCATAATTTTCCGAAAGCAGTGGTCCTTTCCCTGCTGTAATGTATTTCAGCAATTTGGGGTTTTAGAAGGGGACTGGACACTAAGTAATTCCACCAATGTCTGTATCTGTAGATGCACATTTGTACTCCTATGATGGGAAAAAAGTATAATTTCATACAGAACATTTTACTCCTATCTTTTTTTTTGCCATTTCGTAGTAAATACATCGCGTTATTTAAAATGAAAGTCACCAATTGAATGATGAAGGTATACTTTTTGCTAAAATGGTATATGGATCTAGAAGCTTTTTCAGGAGACTAATAATGGAGTAGAGGTTGCTTTAATACATATTACTATATAAAATGCTTATTAATGTTAACAGATGTTGCACTTTAATCCCCCTGAATGATTGTTTGCTAGCAGCAGGAGATTTATTAAGCTTGAATTGTGTGAAATTGTGTGTGCATAAGCTGCTATTTAGATTGTAAAAATGCTATTGAAAACTGTTACAAAGTTTCAGCTGTAATTGGCAGAGAAGTATTAGCTATGCTAAAGGAAGCATGTGTGTATCGCTGGCCCATGTGCCTTCACCTCTTTATCATTTATCTTCTTGTATTAATGTCACTGAATTATTAATTCATGAGCTGGGGTGGATGGGGTGAAGGCTCCATTTAAGTGTGTGGCAAATTTATCCTTATCGCTGGAGACATGAAAAAAGTCATTTTGTGTTATCTGTAAAATGGAAAGGACATTTTAAAATTTCATTTACAATAATCCACTTCACTTCCAGTAAAACACCTAGATTATTACTACCATAATATAATGCTTTTATTAAAACTTAGTAACCTTCTCTACTGTGTCCTCTTATAAATAACATTGATAGACACTGGAGGTTTCATTTACTTTTTGGGTGATACGTAGTAATTGTAGTTCTGAAGTGTATTACTCTATTTCCTAGGAACAGTGTGTAGAATAACAACCATGTAAGTTTGAAGAAACATAAGATTAAAAATAAAGATTTTGCTGTGCCTTAACGGGATCAGGTTTAGGCTGAGGAGTAGTAGAAAATTGAGTAGCTAGGTAGTACAGTGGATAGAGCACTGAGCCTAGAGTCAGGAAGGCATGTGTTCCTGAGTTCAAATATGGCCTTAGAATGGCTGTGTGAACCTGGACAAATTACTTAATTCTGTTTGCCTCAGTTTCCTCATCTATAAAATGAGCTGGAGAAGGAAATGGCAAACCACTCCAGTACCTTTGCCAAGAAAACCCCAAATGGGGTCACGAAGAGTTAGACATGACTGAAAAACACAGACATGGTGGGAAATAGGAAAGATCAAGGAAAAAAATTATTTTCTTGGTGAGGGAAGGACTATACGCAGTGGTAGTAACTCTTGCTAGTTATTGGCAAACCTAATTTTTAAAATTGTACTTTAGAAATCTCAGATTTTAGGCTTAAAGAATAGGACTTATTTCATAACATATCATGCGAATTCTGGCTAAACTTTGGAAAAGTTTGATTTCTAATATGATGTGGAACTAGGGCAAATTTGGTATTCTTCTACGGGTGAGCACAGGTGATAACCTGAAAATTCAAGAACTTACAGAGGATTTTAAAATGGATTGATGAGTGCTTTTGGTTTACTCAAATCATTTATTTCCCAACCTCCTTTCTAATGGAACCCTCCTTGGTTACAAGGAAAAAATTAAGAAAAATAAGTGATAGCTTGCTGGCTCCTGACAGTACTTTTGATATTCCAAGTGTGCACCATAATCTCTTACCTTTCCTATTCTGAGAAAAGGTGCATTTGAAGGTGTTTTTTCCTGGTTTCCATTTTAAACCAAATTAATGGTAAGGTACTTCAAAAGCCTTTTCCCAAATCAGATCACTTCTTTCAGCTTTGAGTTTAATTTCTTTTTCTCCTGTAAGCAAATTTCCTCTCAAGTTATAAAGTTTTCTCTAAAATAGTACAAATTGATGGCAATATTAAATTAATAATAAGATTGGATGTACTCAATACCAGAATTGGATATACTATATACTAACAGATGACATTATTTTAGTCAGCAGAAATAAGGTATTAAAAAGAAAAAAAAGACCCTTCTATTATTTACTAGCAGGGATGAAGTGCTATCTAATTTTTATTCTTCGTTATCCTTTCAAAAGCCCTTTTAAATTTTACCTTTGCAACTTTTTTGAGATTGACTGAGTTACCTGTTGGTAGCCAAATAGTTGATGGAATTGCAAGTGACCGATTTGACCACACCTACATAGATGGTTCTTGTCAGGCCTCAGGATATTAGGGTGTCCTAGTTGTATCTATTCCCAGGGATTTCTGTGGAGCTCTCCTGTAGCTGCCAGTTCGTTTCCTCTGTATTAAAAGAGAATACTATTCCTTTTTCTAAGATTAAAGGAACTATTAAAAAAAAAAAATCTAGCACCTTAGGTAACTTTCTTTCTAGACGAAATTTACCTAATGTATTTTAATTCACTGCTTTCTATCCAGGGCAGATATATGGAAGGAAGTATTCTTTAATTAACAAAAGTTTCCCTAAATTCTTAATTCTATTTCTTAAACCCAAAATAGGAGTCAGAAATTTTTAAACAAATTGTTAAAGTGAGGCAGCTTAGATGTTGGACAGTGGATTAGAGTGACAATTTGAGCTTTGTGTCCACAATATGCACAATATAATTTCACATTTGAAATATACTTTATATAATTAAGATTTGCAAAAAATTTTCTTTGGATGTAGTAATTAATAAGATATGATGTAGTTGAAAAGAGCATTAGTTCTGCTAATAGATTTGAGATGATATTGACAATTAGAGACAACATAATCTTTTAAAATCTGATATTTATGGCATAATGGTGGTTCTGGAGTTAGGAGACCTGGTTTCATATCCTAACCCTGCTACTTAATTCCCTACACCTAAATGTAAGTCACTGGGCCTCAGTTTCCTCATGCATAAAATGAAATGGTTAAATCTAGATGACTTGCACAAGTCTTCTCCTTGCTTTAAGTGCATTTTTCATGCTTAATCTTTGATGTGTGTATGTGTGTGTGTGTGTGTGCGTGCGTGCGCATGTGCTTATTTTACATTCTTGGCTAAAGAGTAATATGTTATTTTCAGGAAATTTCTCTCAGTTTAATTGATTATCCAATATGACTCATTTTTGTAAACAGAGGAAAGGAGTAGACACAGATCACTTATTTCTGAATACACAGCATGATATAGTTGACAGAAAACCTGATCCTGAACCAAGGACCTGAGTTCACATCTTACTTCTACATGCTAACTGACTTTGGATAAGTAAATGTAGTGCCAATGTGATATTCACAGCGCCTACGGCAACCATGAATATTCCAGCACAATTCTCAAAAGTGAAATTTGACAGACTCTCCACATGGAAGACAGAACCAAAACATTTATTCAGACACCAGAAAGCTAAATCCAACATAGTTACAAAATTCTATATACAATAACAATGCAGAGGACAACACCGTCCTCAAACATTCCCCTTGCTGGGTTTCCCACAAACTAGCTCCCTTAAACAAATCACAAACAAGCTCTCTCGTTCACACTAGCCAGCTGCCTGCATCCTTCCTAATTCTGACTGCTCTCTGACTCACTTCCTCTGAACTCTGCTCTAGCTCTGCCTCTTCCTGTTCCACCCTTCCTACAAACTCCTCCCGCTACAGGCTTCAGATGATTAAAACTCATGTGACTTAGGCTTCCATGTGACTTAAGCAGGTCACATGGGCCTGTCAGTGAATGGGAAAGATCTTCCCATTTAAATTACCATTACAGTTACTTAACCACCAAATTAGCCCAGGCAACCCTGCTTATAAATTGTAGAGTTGGTATCCTGTTTGCATAGTTAAGAGATGTTCCTTATATCATTAAAATTACAGACCCTTTAGAAAAAAATCTCCCTTTCCTCTCTTCTTCTCTCCTCCTATCCCCAACAGCCTTCTCTACCTTCTCAGAGTTTAATATTAGGAGCTACTTTCTTACGTTCATAAGATCATAAATTTAGTGCTAGAAGAAATGACAGTAGTCATCCAGTCTGACATCATCTTTTTAGAGATGAGAAAACTACAGTCTGAGTGCAGGAGTGGGTATCACATATAGTCAGTGGCAAAGTCAGGATTTAAGCCCAATTCTGACTCCAATGCCCATTATCATTATGAACTTCAATTATACAGGTTTTATTAAAGAGGTGCCTGAGTGAACTGATGTGGGGCATGTAGAGTGCAGGACAGAGGGTGTATTGACGTCCATTAGTTTTTCCTGGAACTAGCTTGCCTCCTCGGGGAGAAAAAATCAGTGATCTCTAATAGGCTTCTTTTTTCCCATCCCACCAAATCACTTGGCAATTTTATATATGTAGTTGATACTCGTCTGTGAGCATGTTGTTCTCCCCCCCCCAAAAAAGAATGTAAGCCCCACCCACCGTTGAATGACTCATTTTTGTCATAAAAGTGTGTTAAAATGAATTGGGTTCTCTTAAAGGTAGAAGAGGAATTATATGTACTTCTCCTGATGCTTCTATGAAGCATGTCATGCCTATCTTCCTCAATTGGAAGCTTAGTAATACAATTAGCTCTGTGAAAACACTTAATAGAACCACTTGGCCATCACGTTGCATATGAAACAGGCTATAAGGCATTATTAAAGGACAGATTTGGCCCTGCCGACTTCTAAAACTGTTAGTTCACTGTTGCTTAAAATAATAAACTCCTTCATTTGTATCAGCTGAAATCATGTCCTTTTGGCTGCAGAGATCCCTCTCTCCCTTTTCCAAAGCACCTAAGGAAAGGGATATTGGCAATTAGGTGGCACCATAGTGTAAAGGAGACCTGAGTTCCAATGTGGCCTCGGACACTCACTGTATGACCCTGGGCAAGTCATCTAATCTCTGTTTGCCTCAGTTTCCTCAACTGGAAAATGGGAACAATCATAGTACATGTGTGCCAGGGTTGCTGTGAGCATAAGATGAGATCATATTTGTAAAGTGCTTAGTGAAGTTTCAGGATAGTGATGACTGTAATTGCTAGCTGCTGCTGTTTCTCTTACTGGGTAGAAGGGTCACAGAAGCTGACACTGAGAAATTCTGGGCTTCTGAAGTGGAAAGCATGAGTGAAGTGTCTCAGAATGTCCATAGTGAAGGACTTTTCATTTTGTCTTCCTTTCGTTGAAAAGGATCATAGAAAGCATATGATTCATGATGTGTTAGTGCACATAAGGTGGCAGAATTTAAAAATTTGCAACCTATCCCCTTCTTCAAGGATAATTGTCATTCAAGAACCATAATGAAAGTATTTGGGAAGTATCCCATGGCTGCTTCCCCTCTCCCCCTACCCAAAAAAGATTATGAAGCCATTAGAAGCTGGAGCCCCCACTTCCAAGTCATGTTCCTGATTTCCAGAAAAAATCATAATCTTTCTTGTATTCATTAGTGCCCTTTTTTACTTGGCAACACCACTCTATATTACTCTCTATAGTACCCTCAGTTTCTGAATCACTTAATGGAATGATTATATTTTCATTTTATTCCTGGGACATTGTCGTTTTTCATATGCGTTTTCTTCAAGGACTTTTCTGGGGAGGAGAGACAATTTTTGCACTACGATGCAAAAAAAATCACTATTAGAAGACAACATGATGTACGTCGTTGTTTACATGTTGTTTCCCATGTTAGACTCTTTGAGGTCAGAGACTGTCACATTTCTCTGTATCATTAGTGCCAAGCCCATTACATTCTAGTGCTTGGCACATAGTTGTGTTGTTCAATTTTGTCTGACTCTTCACTACCCCATTTGGGGTTTTCTTGGCAGAGATACTGGAGCAGTCTGCCATTTGCTTCTCCAGCTCATTTTATAGACGAGGAAACTGAGGCAAACAGGGTTAAGCGACTTGCCCAGGGTCACACAGCTAGTTAAGTGTCTGAGACCAGATTTTGAACTCAGGAAGACTTTTTCTGATTCCAGCCCTTGCACTCTATCCAATGTTTTATGTAGCTTCCCTAGCACATAGTAGGTGCATAATGTATGATCCCTGATTGCTGAAAAGAGATCAGATTGTAGTTTCATTCAACCTTTTCCTAATATTTCAATGTTAACAGTTAACGATATAAGCTACATTAAAATATCTATCTTAGCATTACAGCAAAATTGAAAGTCCTTAATAGAAGTCCTAAATGCTTATGATCCCCCTTCATTATACTTCATATTCTAGAAAACACGCTGCCTATCATTTGAATCTGTGAATTATGTTGAAGGGCAAAAAGAAGATAAAATCTTCCTCTGTTTTCTCTTCCAATTTTTGATTTCTCCTTTGGAAAAACCATTTTTCTTTCTTGTCCCCTTGAATCAAGGTATCAGAATTTCAAAAGCATGGTTTACATTTTTAACACTAATTTTAATGGCTCTTCTGGCTGTACATTTGCTCCTTGTTAAAGGAGAGATACCTGGTTCATTGAAAAGGACATTGAACTTGGAAGAAGCCTAGTATGGAGGAAATAGTGCAAAAGGGTTTAACTCTTAGCTCCTTTATTACTTGTTAATGACCTGGGTTACGTTGGCTAAGTGACTTGTATTTCTGGACCTCCTTTCCCTTGTCTGTCAAATGAAAAGTTTAGTGTAGATGCTTAGAAAGGCCCTCCCAGCTCTGAATCTTTCTATGATCTGTGGCCTGAGTTCAAATTCTGTCTCTTCTTACTATCTCTGTGACATTGAATAAAGCATCTCTGGAGCTCAGTTTTCTCATCTGTAAAGTGAAGGTGTTGGATGACCACCAAGGTTCTTCCTTGCTTGAGAATTATGATCCTGTATTTCCTCAATTTAAAGTGAAACAGTTGCAGGAGAATCAAATGATTTCGAGGGACTGTGTGTGTGTGTGTGTGTGGAGTAAAATTGTAACCACTGTGTTCTAAGAGATTTGAGCCAATTATCTAGGAAATCTGGACTCAAATGTTTTCCTGAAATACACCATTTGAGGGAAAATAATTTCCTGTCTTCAATTATTAGGATTGTTGCTTTCATTTATTTTGGGAATATAGACAAGCTTTGTGCCACAGGACATTATGGCTTTAAAATTTTTATTCGGATTAGTAGATCCTAAGTCATAGAATCCTAAAGAAAGCTATACTTAAGCTGTTGGGGATTTTAGAAATGTTACAGATAATTTACAGATGAGGAAACAGAGGCACCAGGGAAATTAGATGACTTAAATGAGATAATCTATACCAAGAACCTTTCAAACCTTTAAAGTACTGTATAAATGTCAGTCAGTGTTATTTGAGATCAAACACCCACTTAGTGACTCGGCCAGAACTAAACCCTAGGGATCTTGCCCCTGTTTCAGGGACTCTTTCCACCAATATGTGTTGAGTCTTTGTAAACTCATGAAGAGTAATGAGATTCTTATTTCCTTTATTGTCCAAGCAGCAGGAACATTTATCGTCATTAACCTTTTTTTTAAGGTTTAAATTATGTTAGGTTATGTTTGTTTTAGGTTGCAACTATTCGGATAAATATCTCTTTGGAGTCAGGAAATAGAGTCCATATCTTTGTGTCCAGGGATGTCTGGTATAATGCCCTAATGCCCTGTACCTTTTGGGGGTGGGGAGGCAGTTAGGGAGTTTTAGGGACCTCCCTGTATCGATGCAGATTGCCATTTTCTCTAGTTTGTAGTCTTAGAGAGTTATCTGGGAGCCCTGAGAAGTTGAGTGACTTGTTTAAGGTCACCTAGCCAGTATGATCAGAGGTAGTCTTACAATTCTGGTCTTCCTAACTTTTAGCCAGGCCTGCCATCAGTTACACCCCCACTGGTCCTCTTCACACTGTCCTGAACAGAGTGGTTACTAAATCAATTAGTGATTGCTACTTCTACTCCCAAAACATATATTTCTAAGTATTGAAATAAAATTCAGACAATTGTTGCTGTAAAAATCTTAATTTATGATAAAAACAGGGTTTAAATGATGGTTAAGGTGCCTCCTTAAATATTGACTTCTGAGTTGTAGATAAATTGTATCATTTATTTATTATACTAGGCAATATAATATTCATGACAAAAGTCCTTGTTACAATTTATTCTTTATAGTTAATTTATATTTATTTCTAAAATCATTGGACACATTTTATCCAGATGATCTCATTACTACCAAGAAATTCCTATTGGTAATATTGAAGATGTAATGTAGGACAGGTCCTGGGTCATTATTATTTCATTTAGTGGTCATATATATAGACCAATAGGGAATTTAAATATTGATTCAGGGAATGGCCAGTTACAATGATTTATGTGCCACTGATTTCATGAAGGGTACCATTCATGGGGGGGCTACAAGATTGAATCTCACAGTGCATCCCTGAGTAGTTTGTTTCCTATTTGCCTGCATGGTAATTAGGTCATGCTCTCAAAGAAATTACAACAAACGTTCTCTCTATGAAAAGTTAGTGCAGTATTTCTGTATTTTCCCCTTAACCATTTGTTTCAGATATTAGAAGAGTGGATTAGATTTTTCATATTCTATAATTATTAATTTTTGCCATTTAAGGTATAAATATTTTAAAAGGAATGAAAGTAAAACATATGATTATAGATCTCTTCTAACCCTCTAATTTTACAGATTAGGAAACAGAAACAGTGATTAGGTGCCCAGGGTCCAACAGCTAGTAAGTGTCTGAGGCAGAATCTGCACTGAGCTCTTCCTGATCCCAAGTCCAGTGTAGTAACAGTTTTTTTTTTTTATCATGTTAGGATAAAACTACCAGGTTTTGTCTTTGTTTTTATTTTTGAGGTGTTTTACATTTTTTATTTTTAATCAGTTAGACATTAAAAAACTCATTCATTTTTTATTTTATCTCATTTTTGCAGAATTTTATTGGCATCAGTTGCTTCATATCAGTTCACTTAATACATAGTTATTGAAATGACTTCACTAAGTCCAGGCCCCTGTGCTAGACAAAATGTCTACTTTCCAGCAGCTACAGCGAGGTTTGTGGGTAGAGATCAGTAACTGCAAAGTGATTTGTGGAAGGGAGATGGCATTAGGAAATGTGAGGAATGATTAAGATAGGCCTGGGGTGGCTTCTTTAGTTGAACTTGGAACAAAGGTGATTAAGATTAATAACCTGAAAATGACATTTCTTACTTTTTTTTCTTTTTCTTTTGCCATTTTGTGTTTAAGGAGGAAAGCCATAAAATGAAAATGTCTAGACTTAGTGGCAAAAATGAAAAAAGGCTTGACCTGATTCAAAAGACCTGGGTTTGAACTGTGAGCCCTACCATGGACAAGTCAGCCTCTCTCAACCTTAGTTTCTTCCTCTGTTAAGTGGGAATAGTGGCATGAACTCGACTCCTGCCATCTTCCTGGCATATCCCACTGGCATCATCTTTTGATGCTAGAATTCTTGTTCTGGGGACCCTGCTGCCCTCTAGACGGACTCAGCTCTCTGGCTGTAGTTCACCCTGGCCACCTTTCTGGTGGGCACTTTGTGTCCTGCCTCCTTACCGTTCTCTCTGTCCTCCTCTGCCCTCTACTTCTTGCCCTGGGAACAGTGATCAAGTTAAGACTATCTTTGCTTCTGGAAAGGGCATGGCAGTCAACGGTTCAGTGGTTGTGTTTTCTCTCCCTATGACATCCCTGACCAAAACAGTCCACTCTCTCTCTCGCTTCTAGCTAAGGGTAGGGATTCTCTTTTGTATCTCTTACCAGAAGGCTAGCTCATAGCCAGTACTTTAAAGAAGACTTTTTCATTCATCAATTCCCTGATTCATTCATCGTACTACTCATCTCATGGCATTATTTTGAGGAAATTGTTTTGTAAACCTTAACATGCCACATAAATGTCAGCTATTTGGAAGAATAATTTCTGAGGTATGGGCAGCAGTGCCAGTTTTGTTTGTGTGCTCTCAGTTCAAGAACAGTTACAGACTTTGAAAAAGAGCCAGACAAGTGTGACATAATGTGAAAATAGGTCTCTTGGAAAACCTTCTGAAATCTGTCAAGAGGAGACTGTTCAGGGTCATCAAAATTAAAAAAAGCCTCAAAATCAAAACCCTTGTGTTGTGGCAAGTGTACATTATGACCATTTTTTTCTTACAATAAATAAAAACCATTTTAACGGAATGAATTGTTTTAAGTTCTCTGTGATATTGGGGAAAGCTTTTCATACTTAAACTATTACATCCTAAGATCTATGGGTTGGGCTTGACTTTTTTTTTTTTTAAGTTCATTATTCCCAAGTTTGTGTTCGGTCCTAAAATCTTGCCTGTGCTAGTTTTAAAAATGAGAGCTACTTGTCTTTGTCGTTGCACAGCCAAGATTTTAATGAAGAAAATGGCTTCGATGGTACCTCTGGTGCCCAGAATCCTCAGTATATTTAATGTGCTCAGCATGGCACCAACATAGTACAGCCTAACATTGTAAATTGACTAATAGAATCTTTCAACCCTACCCCCTTCCTCTAAGTCCTTTCTGTGGGAGTTTTTATCATTAGGACATCAGGAAATTTCAGTGATCTAGCAGGGCCAGAAATGTTGAGAGACTTTTCATTTGATTTTTTTTTTAATATTTTTAAATTCGAAGGGGTCTTGACTTGAATTGACTGTGTCAATTCAAATAAAAATGAGAAGGGGGAACGCAGAGGGAGAGACAGAGAGAAACAGAGAGACAGAGAGAGTTAGCTGGCTTAAAGAATCTAGGAGGGGAGGGTATGAGAGAAAAATTCAAACCTGGCTAAAGGACAAAGTGTAGAGCCAAAAGGACCTTTCTGATTAGCACTAGCAAAGGTTTACTTGGCTTTTTGAATGAAAACTAAAAGGGGGCAAAATCAGTCCCTCCAGGAAAGTAGCTGTGAGTAGATTGGAAGAAAGAACAGAATGGGGTTGGACCAAGTTGTAATGATAATTAGAAAGGAAAGTCTGATTTTATATAATTTATTATCTCTTGAATAACAGAAATGGGTTTCATATTAATGGACACTGGGCTATTGTTTACTTATACAACTTCACCAATGAGGGGAGAAAGCATGTTTGTTTTTGGTCTTAAGGGTAAAATTGCTCTCACTAGCAAATTCAGCCTTAGTCATTAAGGAAAAGTAAGATCCAGAAAGACTGGTTTATATTCAGAGTATGAAATGATTTATTGCATTTAGTTTCAGGTTTTGCCAAACGTTGACTCAGTGCACACATTCTGTGGAATTTCTGTAGGTGGCTTTTATTGGAAGGATGAGTGACCTTGGTCAGGTCTTGTACTTCATTTTCTATTTCTTTTTCCCATACTTTCTCATTCTTTCTGTTTTGTGTTAGAAGTTCAGTGTTAAAGATATTAATAAGGATTCCTTCAGTAGGGATAAAGGATGAGTCCTTCAGGGATGGATCCTTAATATTGCAGTGTTTTGAATGGAATCTCCATCTTGCTTGAGAAAAAGCCAGTTTTAGCCTTTTCCCTCTTACAATAACCTGTTAATAGGAAACATCTTCAGTATATATGGCTCATTTACATTTATAGTTAGTGATATCAACAAAAGAATTTTATATTCTCTGTCTCTGTCTGTCTCTCTCCCTTTCCTCCTTTCACCTTCTCTCCCCGCCTCCATCAGGGATTGGGTTAGCCTTTCTGTGGGTTAGCTATACTTCCCAGTAGTGAAGCACTAATACAAAACTATTAAGATGCTTTAGTGGTATTCTCCCCTTAAGTACCCCTGCTGACAGACTAGGCTGCTAATAAATAAACACAGGTTACTTACTATCTGTGAGTCTGCTGCTGTCTGTTACCTTGCAAGCCGAGCATAAGACAGTGAAGCCTGTTGGGATATGAACAGTGCTGAGGCCCTTTCCTGGAATTCACCCTTCAACTCTGGAACAGATGTCGATTTCAGAGTAGGGATGCAGGGATTGACTTATTGCATGCCAGAGTCAATAGAATACTCAGGATTGTTTTTAAAATCTTCAACACCTCACGAGGGAAGCTTGGTAGACTAGCTTGTGGTTAATCTGCAAGCATAAAGACTTGCTTTTCATAACTGTCCTGATGCCTGCTCAAAATAAAATTAAGTCGTTTGTTTCTTCATAGATAGCGAGATACAAAATGAGGAAGGAAGGGATTAGGGCATTTATAATTCTCAGCAAGAAGCGGATTGGATTATTTAAAATCACCAGTGTTTACAGCCAAAGAGTCCATTTTCAGTATCTTTTTCTTGTGCTTTGAAATTAAATGTCATTGAGCATTAAGGGACTTTTTTCTCTCTTTTCTGTCCATTGCTCCACTACCTTCTGACCTCCTCCCAGGCTCTCAATACAAATACATAAGCTTTCTGAAGTCCCTTGAAAAGGTTTATTAAGGCCTCTAGAAAAACACATTATTAGTGTAGGGGAAACACTTTAAGTAATCGTCCCTTCTGTTTGCTGAAAGGCAATTTAATATGGTCTTTCTGGGTTTGTTGGTTGTTTTTGTTTTGTTTTGTGAGATGCTGTTGTCTGTCTCCCTTTCTCAGGCAATTACATGGTCTGAAAGACAAGTCTGTCAGCCACATCTATGCGCGTAAGTGTCCTTTGGCTCCAGCTTGCTTTTGGGGTAGCATTTTTCTTGGGATTAGTTTCACCATAGTTGATTAAGTATTGTGATGTGTGCTCCTTTTAGTCTTAGCTGATTGTGGTTTTTAAAAAGTATTTGTATTTCCATTAAAATTGTTCTCTTTGGAGAATTGCTTTAAATTTGGATTAGAGCAGCATGAAAGTTCTTTGGCTTCTGTTTTCCAAATCATATTTTGAAGTTCATTTACCTTTTACGAGTAAATCTTGGGGGATGGGAATTTATGGAATCTGGCCTTTTGTGTCCTATTTGGCATTCTTTGCCCTTGCCATGACAAAGCAGACAGATGGACTCAAGTTTCATTTGATGCGAATAGGCGGTGACTTTCTAAAAGCATTACATCGCCCTGTTTCTGTTTGTCAGAAACATAACCATTCATACCAAGCCCTTCACCAAGCTGATGTTTACTTTTTGCAATAATCATTCTCAAGAGTTAAGCTAAGAATACACCGGGTCTTTAGTATGCTTAGAATGTGTCCATGAAGCATTCATTCCAGGCCAAGTACCACAAAAGAGGCTTTGGTTGGATGGCTAGGTTTTTGTTCCCCACTTTCTCTTTTCTTCTCTCTGCCAGAGGTTTTCCTATCTTGGCAGCTGTTTCCTAGAAGGTGGTCATCAATCTCTCCAAGTCCCCTGATTTCTTCCTTCCCTTTCTTCCCACAAACAAGAACTCATTGAAGTAATGTATAACAGAACACAGGCTGATTGCTGGCCATTTAAAGAAAGAGCTCAAGTTTTTAAAAGTTGTACATGTAGGCAAGCCGCCCAAAGGTATTATCTTGTTGACATTTTTTTAAAGGTGCATTAAACAAACGCCAGTGTGGGTACTCAGATTCTTCACCCCAACTGGCAACATTTGACAGGCTTACTCAGTTTCCTTCACTTGTGCCTAATAATGCATCTCATCCACACACTGAAATTGTAATTGCTTGGTCAGATCATATATAGGACAGCGTGCATGGTACATGGAATTGTTAGATGATTAGTCGTTTGGGTGTGACAGGTGATGAATTAATCCCCATTTTTGCTTGTGTGTTGTTTGGGTCCATTATTTATTTATTCATTTATTAGCTTTTTTACTCTATTCATTTTGGTTGTTTGTGTGAAATCACTTTCAAAATCAGATTTCAGATTCATTTCTATCCTTTTTATAATAATAATAAGCAGCAGGGGATGGTAGTAAGAGAGCATGACTTTGGAGGCAGAGGAGCCAAGTTCAAATTTCCCGTGCCCAGTTTCTTTGATGCTTGGTCAAGGTCTTCACATCTTCAGTTCTTACTTTCTCATTGTAAATGAAGGAATTAGATAGAATGGCTGTCTCTGAGATCCTGTCTAGCTCTCTGTCTCTAATAACTGTTAATATCTCTGTAATACTTGTATAAAGTTTTCAGCATTCTTTACTTAACGTTATTTATTTTTTCAGTTTTCAACAATCACTTCCTTAAGTTTTAAATTGTCTCCCCCTCCCTCCCCAAAATGGCATGCAATCTTAAGTGGGCTCTATACATACATTCTTATTAAACACATTTTCTCATTAGTCATGTTGCATAGAAGAATTAAATCAAATGGGAGAAAGCATACTTATGTTATTTCTTTGGAAGTATCTATTATCAATGATCCTGTGAACCGTGCCGCTGATATTGCTTTGTTTTGCATTTTCCTGCGATTTCATTGGTATAGGAGAGCTTCTGATGAAACCTCTTGTACTCATGTGGATGGGTGCCTTAGTCTTCCAGATCTGCCTGTGGCCTTGAGAGGTAGCTTTACCGTAGTCATGTTATTTACCTTATTTTTAACAGATAAGAAGACTGAGGCCCAGAGAAGTTTACTGTCAGACAGCTGGGGGTAGATATGGTTCTTTCACCTGATTGAATTTTTAGCATTCCAAGCTGGAAGCTTTAGTTTTTGTTTATTTTATATACTTTTTAACTCTTGATTGAGAGAAGTAGAGACAGAAAGAAGTGCAAGAGATGGGGTAGGGATGGTCTCTGAATGAGGGAACATCCCTACTCTGCCCTAAAATACCTGGAGAACCTTTATGTTTTCAGAGCTTAATTTAATGGAAGTAAGTTAAAGTGGGTCATGGGAAACTGCTAAGACATATGGGAAGTTCTGCCTTCCCTCTTAAGTAAGCTGCTGACATGATAAAATAAAAGCATGTATGTTCTAATTTTAATTTCAGGAATAAATTTTAATTTTTTGTTTTTTTTTAAATTTCTGGAGTTCTCCACCAAAATGCTATTCTGCTGCTGTGTCTGAGTCTGCCTGGAAGCAATCCTGAGTTCTTAAAGACTATCCTTGACAGTTAGAAAGGTCTATCCAGTGCTGCTTATCTAGAGGAGCTTCCAATATGCTTGGGATCCCAAGGACAGGACAGCCCATTTCTGGGTGACAGCAAGTCATGCAATCAATCCATTTCTGAGGAGTGTTTGTGGGATCTGTGCCTACTCTCTCCCAAACCCCCCTCCTGAAGTCCTGGATCCTTGGAGTATTAACTTCATTATTTGTCTGAAAGCTAATGAATCTTATGTATTTTAAACACTGGATTGAATGAACCTCCTGATGTGTGTGTATGTGTGTGTGTGTGTGTGTGTGTGTGTGTGTGTGTGTGTATGTATTGTGTGTATTTGCACTCTTTGTTGTGTGTATGGAAGACTAAGCCCCTGACTGATTGCTCATAGTCGATAACCTTGCTTTAAAAACAAAACAAATTTTGGTAGTTATATTTCCATGTAATTGATTCCTTTTGTCATATTTTATACCTTTAAAAACAGGATTCTGAGAATGGGTCCCTAAGCTTTAGTTGACCAAAAAAGCAAAGCAGGCTTCCATGACGCAAAACAGGTGAAGAAACTGAGGTCCACACATGTCTTACACCCCAAAGTCCTATGTATTTCTGAAATACCATTATTTAAGAAATAACAATTGAATGCCTATGTGGAGACATTTTTTAGAAGCAATCATTACTCATTATAAAGACTTTTCTTACTAGCTTGCTTTAAGTCTCAGCTCAAATACAATCTCTCAACAGGAATTCTCTCTTGACCTCCTCATTTTCTGATGCTCTCTGCAGAAATTGCTTTGTGCCTAGTTCATATATAATGTGAATTTACTTGTGTCTGTACTTGTGTACATCCTAATAGAATGGAATGTTTTTGAGGGCAGGGTTTCTCTTTCATTCTGTCATTCTATTTTCTTGGTTTAGCACAATTTTGGCCCCTTGCCTGTTCTTAATGAATGTTTATGAAGGAATGGACAAAGTAAGAATGCTGTCTAGGGAGCTTGACATGTGATGTCTGTGGAGACACAATGTAGAATGATGGATGGATGTCGGGGAAAGACAGCAAGATAGATTCAGATCCTGCTTCTGCAACCCTATTTAGCTGCTCAATAGTGAGCTACTTACATTAACCTCTCTGGGCTTTATTTTTCTCATCTGTGAAATGGTGGAACTGGAGTTGGTGTTTACTAAGGGTCTTTTTCTACCTCTTAATCTGTGATTTGAAGCGGTAGATGGCAAGTTAGTTGTAAAATCGATGAATTAAAGGCTACGGTGGAGGAAAAAAAACAAACCCAGGTGATCCTCAATTCTGTTTTATTACCCATAAAACCAGGATGAGAATACTTCAATCAGATCTCTTTGATATTAAAGAGAAAATTAACAGAGTGCATGAATTAGAGAAAAAAAAAACCCCAAGGATTTCTACCTTGAAGAACAATAATACTGAGTTGAATCACATTTAATGGTATTATGAATATTTGGACAGAAAATACCTTAGATATATTAAGTAAAATATTTGAACAGAAAATCCCTTAGATATATTAAGTAAAATTCAGATATATTAAGTAAAAAAACAGAAAATACCTTAGATATATTAAGTAAAATTAAGAAAGGACTTAAAATTTGTTAGTGCATAACCAGTTTGATAGGGAAAGTGACTGTTGAATAAAATGTTTTAAACATACCTTGGGTATGCCATAAAACAAGTACCTTTTTTTGAGATTATCACGTGATGTTTCTCTGGCTTTCTGTTGGCTCTCTTTTCCTCCTCCCTCCATTCTGTCCTTTCCCTATGAGGGATTCCTTGGAGTTGGTGCCAGTCTGTGTCCATCATTGGGATTACAGTGATTTGTAGATGTGATACACCACTTTTGATTGCCCTGAGCTCTAGGTGGGTAAAAATGGTAAACGAACATTTGCTTTCACTTTGTTTTAGGGAATTCCTCAATGTGGGCAAATATTGAGGTTCAGAGACAGACTCGGTGCTGGCTCCAGAGCCCAACTAGCATCACTCAGGTTTTCTGCAGGGCTGTGGAGATGAGAGAGAAAGTGGCAGGCTTTGCCCTGCTTACTGACATGGCTTCTCTAAAGGTTTTCCTTTGGGAAAAGATGAGGAAAAAGAGACAGACAGAAGGAAAGACAGAGACCGAAAAAGGCAGTACTCAGGGAGTTGCCACTCTACGGTTCTTACGTTCTGGCACTTTTCTCAGTTTCCTGAGGAAAGGAATAGTGGAACACATCATGCTTGTGGGTACTATGTTTTCTTTGAACTGTGGGTCAATAGACTAACATAGTGAACCACCAGAATGAATTCCTTAGCCAGACTGATTTTATTTTTAAGAGGTTCACTTTCTTCCTAAATGATGTTAACTCACAAAATAGAAGTCATACTTAATATTATGCAATTTTCCAGGTGGGGTGGAGTATTGGGGAGGAAAGTGTTGGAGGGATTACCACCTGGATTAGAAGCACCTTACCCAACTTGTACTGGGCAGAAAGGAGACCTTCCTCTGAGTATGGTCAGGATTTACTAATGTGTTGGTGCGTTGCTGAATTCTAATCCTAATCATTTCTTGCTTCTTTGTTCACATGCATAAAGAAAGAACCTAGAGACTTAGATATATTGCTCTCAACATGTTCCATACTGGATGGTTCATATCTAGGACCAGGTCAGTCACTGCTGGGTAGCTTAGCTGAAAACCTAATGTAGTTGTACTACCCATATGCCTGAAGTCATTAGTAATTACTCCTGTATGTACTGTTTATATATAAAGGTGATAAAAATAACTCGGAAGCAGATAACACATTTTACTTTGTTCTCTATCATGTTTTTATAGGTAACTCATTAATCAGTGGACATAAAACCTCTCGATCAATGAATAATCTTTTTCTCATTCTGGTTTCTGACTGTCTGGAATGATGTGGTGCATCAGTTTTTAGGCTATAGCCCTGAACTTGTTTGAAAATGTATGCTTTCTTTCATTGCAAGTGTTCTGTTATTAGATGGATTTTTTTTTTGATCTTAGAAAGCTTGGTTTAAATATTTTCTGTAAGATTGACAACTGGTTCAAGGACTTATTCAACCATGTAGAGTTAGACAAGACTATCCATTAAAATATCCCATTCATTTTCTTCAGGAATTCAGAGTTCTTGAGACTAAATACACAGATGCAAATCATTTGATTTATCCTACCTTCACACCTTTCTGACAATCCTCCATTTACCATCTCCCTGCTTAAATTGTGAAAGTGGTCCAATCTCCCTTCCTTCCCACTCCTATCAAAATTATTGGACAAGTGTTGTAGATTCTAAATGTTCCTTTTTCTTTGCAAGTGAATCAAAACGGCACATTTCAACGGGAAGGTTAAATATTCTATAAATTCACACTTCACAATTTTGCAACATAATTTATCTAAAGCTTTGAGCATTTTTAGAGTTAAGGTTCAAATATAATATGTTATAGAATAATGAATGCAGACCTGAAAGAGACTTCAAAGTTCATCTGGTCCAGCCCCTTTATTTTACAGAGTTAGAAACTGAGGCCCAGAGAAATTGACCCAAAAGTCACACAGGTAGTAAGTTACAGAGTTGAGATTTGAATTCAGGTCTTTGACTTCAAATACTGTCAGTTCGACACTATATCTTGATACCTGCCAAGACTGGGCATATTGTTCTAGAATCAACCTATATGCTTATTTTTTTTTTCTTTTCAGATTAGTTTTACACTCAGTGAGTGCCTACTTTTTTTTAAAAAGCATTATAATTCTGTAGCTGTGGCACATAGTAACTGATGGATTTTTTCTTCTTTCAGATATGAGGATCAATGATGCATACAGCTGGGTTCAATGAAGCTGGGCATTTATAACTGGATTCATTAAGGAATACAAAGGAAGTATTTAAAGGGATCAATAATGGTGTCTTCTGGTTGCAGAATGCGAAGTCTTTGGTTTCTCCTTGCAATCAGCATCTTACAGGGTACAGAAGGTAAGATGTCGTCTTTTAAAATGTACAGAAGTATACAGACTTTGAAATGTGTACAGATTATCAGAGTTTTCAATAATGAAACAGGCGAGAATGGGTAATTAATTCATTGCCTATCTCATACCTTTTTGAGTGATTTCTTGATGATGAATTTTGTTTAACAGTCATAATTTTTTCCTCTTGTTTATAGTATTACACTGATGTATATTGTCGAAGCAACTATAATTTCATTTTTCTTGACTGAAAAGTGGTTTATTTTTTAGCATTGTTTTCTATTTACCTTCATACAATGCCGTTCTGCAAAGTAAGTGATTATAAGTTCCATAAATAATCTACAAATGTTTTAACTATGGCTTGATGGAACTAAAAGCTAGCTTTTGTTGCTGATTTTATGTTTATTGACTAAATTTATTCCTAGGGAAATCAAAAGCAATTTGTGGTACCTTTTTTCTCTTTTTTTTCCATTATCACCTTGTGTTAATATAATATTTCTAAAACTCCTAAATAAATCCATCAAATCTTTTTTTTGAAAAATAGTTATAGGTCCTTTAGTGTTTCGTCTGTGATGTTATCCATCTCTTTAAAAAAAGCATAATTCTCAGTGTGAGGCTTTTGCTTGATTCTTAGGCCAGATGCTTAGAAATACTTCAGGGAAATAGTGTATAGACTAGTTTAAAAAAAACACTACATTTTGAAAGGCTTAAAAATAATCTTTTTTAGCTTCCACATGCAGGACTTGTTTATTTCAGCATTTTTTTCTTTCTAATCTGTGCTCTTGGGCTTGAGTTGACAAGCCCATTTTGCAGAAATAACAATAGCCATTTCTATAGGTAAAGTTAAAGGACTCCTGAGAAGGAAGTTTTATCAAGGGCGGTGGCCCAGAGAGCTTTGGCTCAGCCCAAGGTTCTTTAAAAAAAATTTTTTTAAACTTTTATAGGAGGGAATAGTATATTATTGAGGACTCTGTCCTTTAAGGAGAACACACTAATCTTTGTAGTTTCATTAAATAATAATTGCCATTGTGATTTGTTAAAAACCATGTGCACCTGTCTTCTTGCGGCCTCTTTTAGTGTTGAATGGAGTATTTCCACAGAAAAGATATATGTCAGTAGAGAAGAGGACGTATTGTTCAGACACTTTGTACAGATCGGGTCAGAAGTTAATATGGAGCTAGGATGCAGAAATTTTTATAGCTAGTTAGTTGACTTGCTTTTTATATTCAGTGTAAAAATAGATTTCATGAGGAATATATAAGCCATTTGAGAGATGCATATAAAGCTGGGTAGTGGAAAATGGAATTTTTCATTTTATAGTTTCTTCCAGTTCAAAATGGTTTAATGAAAATGACAGGTAACATTACTTAGCATTTATGTAACACTTTAAGGTTTGCAAAGCACTTTACAAATATTATCTCATTTTTGCCTTACAATAACCCTGGCCAGTAGGTACTCTTGTTACCTCCATTTTACAGATGAATATTCTTGAAGCAGACAGAGGTTTATGTGCCTTACCCAGGGTCACAGAGCTAGTAAATGATTGGGATCACATCCAAATTCAGTTCTTCATGACTCCAGGTCTAGCGCTCTATCAACTTCACTACCTTGTGGGTTTCGGGTTTGCTTTAGAACTAGATAGCATAACAATATTAAAAAATATATATATTATATATATATATATATATATAGTAAATATATATCATACAGATGTAAGAATAAAAAGGAGAGCAGATAACTAAATCTTTATATTATGTAGATTTAAGAAACAAAAGAAAACAGATAACACATAGGTAATCTGTTTTCTGTGAAAAGAGGAGTTTCAGAATTAGGCATTTTGCACAAAAACATTTTTAAAAATTTGTCATCTTAAATTGTGCCTTATTCTTCCTATTTGATACATTTGCAGAAATTGATAAATTCTACAATTTCACTTATTTGTCAGGTATATTTACAGCCTAATGGACCAAGAAAAGATTGGAATTTAGTGAGTGCCTTGCTTATCTTCATTAAGGTAGATTCTCTCATTTTAGCCAGTGCCAATTACAGACCGTTGTTCTTAGAGAGTGGCAATCTATTAAAAATTCACCATTCTACGTCTGTGCTCGTGATGAACTTCTCTGTACTTGATGAAGAGTTTCAGGAATCATAGGCATGGGCAGTTCATCTCTAGATGCCATGCGTGAAGTCTTTCTAAGGTGACTGTGCCAAAGCTACTGTTACGGCCTTCAAAAATGCAGTCATCATTCCAGAGTGAATCATTGTTTGAGGCAGAGAATAACATTAGTTAAAATTATATTGCATAGTTCCTTCTTAGATTGTTGTATTCCGATCACAAATATTAATGTTAGATTGACTTTAAACCACAGAACAAAATTAAATAGTGATTATTATCTTATGGAATGCATCAGAATGAAAAGCTACACAGAAGGATCACAAGCCAGAGATGAAGGAATAAGAAGGGGAAAAGCCTAATTTATTGTTGAGAACTGACTCCTAAAGTTTGTCATGGAAATCTTGTGTACATGAATGTTTTTTTGGGGGGTGGTGGTGTTGTTTTTTGGCGTCGAGTGGTGGTAGAGGAAAACCTCGCTAAATTCCCTGCTGTTCTTTTTGAGTGTTTCTGTACAGTTAAAAAAGATTCCAGGTGTGGACCAATGGCTCATTAGTCCACATAATGAAAATTTTTCCAATCAAGGTAGAGACCTCATTGCTAGCACAGTATCTTAACTCAGTCGGGGGTTATGGAGCAGAGGCTGCTTCATGAGAGACTGTAGTTTTATTTTCAGTGTCACCTATTAGGTCAGGAATCATATCTACTGTAAAGAGAAGTTTCATTTTTGGATGCATTGGGCCAAGGGGGGGGGTTACTTTTGAAGTGATTCCCTCCTACAGGTAAAGAAGAATCTGGAAAGGACCCATACTGCAAGGAATATTGTACAGAGTTAGCACATACTGTTTTGACATTGATCAGTGTCATATGGGTTTTGTCTTTTAAAAAAATATTCTGACATGGCATGAGAGGCCTCTGTCAACATTAAGCAGATAATGCTCTTTGAACACCTGTAGAGAGAACCAATCAAAGAAAAAATGGGGACAGAAGAAAGTAAAGTTAGGGTTTGAAATGTAACTCTACTACCTTTCAAAGCTTTTTGTGTTTCTCTTTCCTGATGTCTTCATTCACCCCAACTGGGAAACTCCTTCTGCCAACCCAGATTGCCTGTAGCACTTAGAGGTAAAGTGTCTTCTCTAAGGTCACAATCATCATTATTGTCAGAAGGAGGGCTTGAGCCCAGGCCATCCTCCCTCCAAACCAGGGCTCTGTCCAGTATACTGTGCTTACTTATTTAAGGCAAAGTTTTGCTTAAATATAAATCTGGCCTTTAATTTCATCCTTGTTGATCAGTCACACCTGACGTTTGTGACCCTGTTTGGGGTTTTCTTGGCAAAGATACTGGAGTGGTTTACCGTTTCCTTCTCCAACTCATTTTACAGATGAGAAAACTGAGGCAAGCAAGCAAGCTTGAAGTGACTTGCCCAGGGTCACACAGCTAGTGAGTGTCTGAGGCCAGATTGGAACTCAGGAAGAGTTTTCCTGACTCCAGGCCTGGCACTCTATCCACTATGCCACCTGTCTGTCCAATTTAATCTCATCCTACCTGCTTCTTAAACTTGGATGTTTATAAGTAGGATTCTTAGCTTATGTGTTCCCCACATAAAGCAGTATTCTTGGTCCATTTATACACAAATATATTACCTAAGATCATGAAAGCATATGGAGTTCCACTTCCACATCAACATGTAATGGGATTTTGATGTGTAGTAGTCAAGGCTTAATTTAGTATTGGATTTATTTTCCATTTATAATTGTAAAAAACAACAAATCTGCTGATGGGTTGATTTAATATTGCTTTGTTGAAATATTTGTCTTATTTTAGATACATTATTTTTCCTGTTCTCATTAAAGTAACAGCCATTAGGAATTCTCCACATTTTATTAAAGATGCTCACTTTGCAGAAGGACATTGGATATTATGATTGAAATGAGATTGCATCAAACCTTGCCTTTTAAAAGTTTATTCATAGCTGGAAAATAGGAACAGTCATCTGAGTGGAATGTTTAATTTAGTCTACAAAACTAGAGTTCTTCCTTAAAAGTGTTTTGGCAATTTAGATTGTATTTGTATATATAAACTTAAATGCCTTATAAAAGATGATTTTTGCAAGATTCTTTTTAACATTTTTTAAAGTGTTAGAAAAATAAACTCAAAAATCTTCAAAAGTCATTTTTGCTGAGAAACCGACTTTCTTTTGATTCTTTTGACCTATTCTTAAAAGCATGGTGCCCACAGTAGAATTATGTATCAGTAAGTAGGGAAATAAATTGAATTTCTGTGTTCTAGAGAATTAAATTATGCCATATAATTGGAGCCCTGGCAAGTGTAAGTCAGACACATGAAGGTTCACATTGGTTGATGTGAGTGACAAGTTATAAATAAAGTAGCCTATCAGAAGAGTTAGACACTAGGATTTCAGTTGTGTCCCATATTCACTATATATTAGATTTCATTAGTAAAATTTATATTCATTTAATAAAAATATCTTATTTCAAAGGAAAAATAATTAGGCATCTGTAAAAATAGGAATGAGTATTAGTGTCATTACTACTTGAAATATTTTTCCTGAGTAAAGCAAGGAATCTTTGCTAAGGAAACTTAGAATATAACTGAATAAACATTCCTACTTTCTTTTATTACTATTTTAGAGAAGGGCTTCTTAAGCTTTTTTGTGTATTAGATCCCTTAAGGAGGCTGGTAAAGCTTCTGCATGTCTTCTCTGAACAGTGTTTTTCAATGCGTAAGATAAAATATGTAGGATTACAAAGGAAACTAATTATATTGAAATATATTTATCAGAGTATTGGAAAAATCCCCAGGAAATTCACAGACTTGAACAAGGATGCCTGATTTAAAGTATATATTATCTATATAAAAGTGTAGGTGTGTATAATTTGTGAGATGTTTCCTATATTGGTCTTTTGTCACAGTATGATCTTATAGCCTTCTACTCTGTTGATGTCAGGAAAAGAGAGTAAGGACAAAAATGAGTGGGTTGAGGTTGAAGAATGGGTCAGTCCAGGCAAACCCTGGCATGCCAACATTCTCTTTACATCAGTATTTACAGGAAGAGAGTGGCTAGAGGTCTAGTTCCATAAACATTAAATTTGAAAGGAAAAAAGACTTTTTAAAATGCAGAGGAAAGGGCTGCATTTAGGATTTGAAGAATTTTGATTATTTGAAGAGTCTCTCTGTATGTGAATGGTAATCATTCACCAGAGGTTAGTGGTCTTTTGTGTGAGAGCCATAAGGTACCCAGCCATTTAAGAGTTAGCATCAACATGTTTCACTTTTCTCCAAATCTCTGCTCCAACTGCTATTTCTCTGATCAAACAGGGACACTGTGAGGTAAGGGACACACCCTGCCCATTTCCCTGGCTTTGCTCAAGAATGTGAAAACATTGATGGAACTTGATCTGGGGGCTAAAATATAGTATTCTACTGTTAAAAGTGGATTCCAACTTAATTTGAATTAATATATGCTAAGCATATTTTTCTAGAGGAAATTAACCTCAAAAATGTCATAGGACATAATTTTTTTTACTGCCCTTTCTTTTTTAGAAAAATAAGCTTTGTTGTTACGATTTTTGCATCATAGAAGAAAATATACCCTTAAAATTGTCCCCAAACTAACAGAAGAATATATATTCTTTTTGCATTTTCAGAACCTCCTCATTTCTTGCTTCTGTTCACTCTTTTTTCGTTATGATGACCTTGCCCTCTCTCCGTGGTTGTAACCCCATGCCCAGTCTCTAAGACCAAACTAAATTGGCTTACTCTAGCTTCCTTAGATTTCCCATTCTAGCAGAATTGACAACACTTTTTATTTGTTTGTTTCTGTACATTAGATTAGTTGAAGACTAGGGGGTAAATTTTCAGCAAGGTGCATGGGGATTTGGCCACATGATTCCTATTAAAATTAATCGGAGTCACAACTCCTATTAAATTAATGAGAGTTGCATGGCTAAATCTCTGTTTGCTTCATAGCAAATGTACCCATATCATCTTAATTCACAAATTATGCAAATTAGATTTCTTCCAAACAGTGCATTGGTATATTTTTTGAATTATATTCATCTTAAAAAGAAAGACTCAGGTATTGTTCCATATAAAAATGGATTTACTGCCCTTTTCAAGCACACGTTTCAAGCAGTCTTAGCCTTATTGTATTCTACTTACAGAATGTATTTGTTTGTAATGGAACTTTCTCCTTCAGCTGTGTCCTCCCCATTATAGAAGTATATAATTCCACAAAAAAGTGGAATTTGATATCATAATAGACCCTGGTAAAGGTGATTCTTAGCTGAAAAACACAAAATAAGAGCTGAAAAGAACGGTATCACCAGCAAATAAAGTTATGCCACTTAATGGTATCTTTTATTTCCTAGCAATTTAGGCTCCTTTATGAAAGTAGCATGACATTTACTGTTTATATCAACCTTTTGAAGACAGATCTTTGGGAAGGAGCCAGGGGAGGGGGGCAAAATGCCCACTGGGGATGAAAGATCTTGCCAAAGCTACTGTTTAGACTGAAGAGGGGAGAGGGAAAATGTGTGGCAGGTGAGAGAGGAGCCCACCTGGCTCTTGAAAGCTGGTAATGGATATTTTAACAATTATTCTTGCTCACTATACCCTAAATGAACTAGTTATATATGCTATTAAAGGAGAATAAGTGACATCAGCATTCTTGAAATTTCAGTGTACTGGACACAGCTCCAGTCATCTTAGTCTAGTTATAGCTTTGGTTTATCCTGCTACTTTTCTTGCTGTAGCAAAACTATTATTTCTGAAAATGAGAATGAGGATTAAATTGAATTCCTAAATGTGTCTTCTAATAAAAAAAAATGAGTTAATTTGAAATTGTTAACTCATGTGTTTCTTCAGTACGCAAAGTAGGCCATCTTTTATACACATTGATGTTTTTTTCCTGATCCACTCCTAATGAGATAAGTATTTCACCCTCTTTCCAAAGTGTCTTCCCTCTCCCCTGTGTGCCTCACCTTCTCCTCCATCCCCCATACTTTGAGTGGATTTGGAGAACCAGAGCCATAGAAGTGAAAAACATGAGCCAGAAGACTTGCTGTGAAATTCTGGCTCTGCCACTATAAAAACTGCTTGACCTGGGGAGTTACTTAACGTTTCTATACTGGTTTTGTCATTTATAAAATGGAGTGAATAAGACTTGCTCCACCTGAAAACATTTTGAAGTCAACTATGATGAAGATGATGATTATGATGATAAAGGGAGGTATCTGTTCACATTTCTATTAGAAGTTCATTAACAAGCCATTAAAAGGATCAAATATCATACTTTGACAAACAAAAGCTAACTCCATAGACCTGGGTTCACTTGTACAATTTTCTTAGTTTGATATTATAAAAGAACATATTGTCTTTACTAGTATACTTTTTAATTTTTTAAATGAATTTCCAAAGCTGAAGAACAGATTTTCTGATCATGCCTTCTGCCTGCTGGCATAAGTTTTAAACTACTGGTTTGTGGCATGTGTATACGTATAAAACATTTGTTACTGAGAATCTCACGTACTATCTATATTTTCAAGAAACTAGTTAATTTATTTTGATTGAATTTAATTATTAATGAAAATTTCCCTTTCAACTCATGCTCATTATTTAAATGTACAGAAGGTATTTGTGGTGCCTTATTTTGCTGAACCCTAGTATAATTCTATTAGTTACTCATTAGCTTTTTTGGATTAAACACCATGTCACGTGTTATAAAGAACAAATCTTTAAAAAAGAAAAACAATAACTTTTTTGTGATACTTAGACTAAGATTTTTTTTTAAATTTTGCTTTGGGAGGGCAGTGTGTGTGCGGCAATAACAAAACTGGTTCCAATTCTTTGAGTAGCATTGTCTTGATAGAACAAGATTGACCTGAAGAACCAGTGCTTCTATTCCATCGTAGAGAGGTTTCATGCCAAATATGTACTCATATCATTGTATGCAATTTGTGGGTTGCTTCCATGCCTCCTTATTCCTCCCCTTCCTCTTCAGTTCATTGGAACGTCAAATAGCAGAAGAGAGTTTGTGGCATAGTACCTGACCTTGGGACTCTTATCGATGCCAAGGATTGTTTAAAAAATGTTGGCGTGAGTGGCCATAACAAGATCACAGAAAACAGGAATTGCATTCCTAACTTGAAATGACAGTGTTGGCATGCATACATACATGTTCTCCATATGTATGTGGTACTTTTCTGTGTTTTGATTTTGGGGCCCCCAAGAGTCCCACTTTAACAAGTTTGTTCAAGTTTGTCTGATGGATTTCTTTTCTGAAACACATTTAAGAGTGGAGATGATATGCCTTCACCTTTTTAAAGATCTGCAATTTGAGGGTCCCTAAGTCATCTGTGGATAGATAGATTTTAGGGATCATTGAATGAATTGTATTTTTCAGTAATTGGCAGATATTTCAACATATTTAGTTTTCTCCATCATCCTACTTATTTTTTGTGATACATTGAAAACATTATTCTGTGAAGGGCTTTATCTGACTATCAAGTCCGTGAAAAGGTTAAGAACTCCTGACTTAGATATTAATGTATGCATTTTTAATTTATGTACATACATACACACACACATCTCATTTACCTTTTAGAGTTTCTTTTCTATTCCATCCCTTTTAAAGTTGATTTTTGAGCCCTTTTATCCAATATGAAATAATTGTTAATTTTACTCATTTCTTTTGTGCAACATTTATCCACTGGTAAACATTTTCAAACTTGAAAAATTAAGCATATTTCTTCTAAAGGCAGGATTGACATTTTCAATATTATGTTGTTATTTGAAAATATTACACCTGCTCCTAGGTTGTCATGGCTTTTCTTTAGTGTAACAAATTGTATCAGGTTTAGCACAAAATAACTTCTCTGTGTATGATTCTGAAAGCAAGTGATCTTAAAATCTCTTGTTACTTTGTAACAAATAGAAACAGAGGGGGCCTTCCTTGCCAAGGAGTATAAGGCAATCATCAGATAATGACTTGTATATCTCCCTATCTGTCTAGAAACAAAAAAGGAAACTTGAACTGATTCCACTAACTTTCTTAAACTAACGGGGCTCCAGTTTTGCGTATTTTCACTCACTTGTTCTGCTTTTGAAGAAGAAAAGAATTTGCATTCTACAAATGGCTAATTCACTGAACCTGTCCTCATTTCAGCAAAAAGATCGAATCTCTCCGAATGACATTAAAAATCACCCTGCCGTTGAAAAATAGCTGCCTCCAGTTGAACAAATGATGAGCTCCATTTCTGTCTTGGCTTCTCTCTCTCTCTCATACTCTGTGATGGTTAGTTCTTCTGCTTGGGACCATAAAAACAATAGCCCCCTTTCCTTTTCCCAGACAAGTAATTGGCACCCCAGTGATCAGAGCGGAGGTCTGTTTTTGTCCTGTAACTGTTTCTTAATCATTTTTGGCATAGTGAAAACTCAATGACTATGAATTCATTTAGTACAGACTCAATTCTTAGCTCATAAATTTGGCAAGTTTAACTAAATGTTACCTGAGTCACACTATAATTTGATTTACTTCCTTCCCAGTTTTCACAAATGGAAATAAAGGGAGTGCCATTTCTACAGAAATGGATTGGAATGTGAATGAAGGTAGCAGTACTGTTGTAATTTTAATCTCACGTCACCCTGGCCATGGTCTGTACTGATCAGCTGATTTTTTTTGGGGGGGGGGTAGAATATATCATATATTATCTGTACTTTTATGCTGGTGTTAGTCATTTTTATATATCCTGTAGAACAGCTGAAACACAGAGGAGCAAATTATAGTTCCAGTGAAGACAGTTGTGCTTTTAGGGCCAAATGAGGTTCTGATTGATTTGATTAGCAGCCAGTCCCATGGGAACATTTAGATCAACAGTTTAGAGCTCTGGATTGTCAGAAAGCAGAACTTTCCAGGAGGAAGGAGGATGGAACAATGGTCACACTGTATCTGGGGCCGCAGAGGGATTAAATCCAAAAAGGACTGAGATTCATGTTGGGAGCCCCCTACTCTTTCTTTGCTTTTCTTTCATTTTTGCACCAGACTCTTTTTAGGTTTTGTTCTCTGCAGTCTCCTGGCCTTCCTCTTTCTCTCATAGCCCTGAGAGAGGCAAAAATTGGCACCGTGAGGTGGATATGCTCAGTATTCAAAGCAGATTGTGTTTTTGACAAGCTGCTGCTAGTAGTTTCAGGCTCAAGAAATATTTGTATTGACTAGTATTTTCCCCTGCACTAAAAGTTGTCCTTTCTAGCCCATGTCACTGAAAAACTTTGTCCAAAGTGCTCTGGCTCTTGAGAGGTATACTGACCAGGATAGCTTGACACTTTGTGGTGAGAGATATGGTGTCTACTTGGGTCAATTACAGTTTTTATTAAAGGTCTTTAGAGGGCATAGATAGGAATCTGTAAAGGGACCTTAGATATCATCTGATTCAGTTCTTTCATTTTACAGAAGAGGAAACTGAGACCCAGAGTTCAGGTGACTTGCCAAAGGTCACACAGGACCAGCTCCTCTGTCTTTAAATCTGGTGCTCTTTTCATGACAACATTCTGTCCTCTTGAGAACAGTGAGATGTCTAATAGATGAGCTGTGTGTGACCTTTTCTTGCCTGAGAGTAGGCTCTTGTCTCACGTGTATTCGTATCCCTAGCACTTAGCATGGTGCCTTGTATGTAATAAAATGCTTAATCATTGTGTTATCTAACCTGTCTTTCTTTCTATTTGTCCATCTGTCTGGCTGTGTTTTAAAAGATCTTTCCTAATTTTTTGGTTACGTTTTTATACACACATATACAATTTATATTTGCACGTCTTTCTAATCTTACCATGGATAGTTCTAAATTAACTGCTTACTTGTGGGCTATTTTAAATCATCGTGTGCTAAGTTGTACAAACTGACCTTCTTTCCTTTGTGTTTTAAATGGCTATTCTCCCCATTTATCCTTCCCCAGCTTATTCTCTTTTCTAAACCCAAACATTATTTCTTCTGATCACATTTCAGGCTTTTCCCTGTTTTTTCTAATGGCATAATTTTAAAAAAAGTTCATTACAATCCAATAGTATATTTGTCATATACCCATTTGGGAAACTTATTATTATTGTTATTATTTTTGTGGCTGCTTAAAAGTGATTGTGTATTACACTGGTTTCAAGATGAGTATGTTTATAGGAAACAAAAAAGTGTCATTTATACTTGCGCATTGTTTAATATTCATCTCTTGTCCAATATGAATGATAGACTAGAGGACAAGCTGGTGATTTGTGATGTGGAATTTTAGAGCATGCAGAACATCACTTAAATAGATACAGCTAAAGACCTGCTTTATTAGCATAATATGTCATCTGGTACTTTGCAGCTTTGTAATGTTACATATAAGCAAAGGCTTTTATTTTTCTTTTTAGGAGTGGAAGTCACTTATTTTATTCCCAAATTAGATTATAGACATGTCATGGATGGGGCCGTAGAAGTCAGCTAGTCCAATTCCTATCATTTTTTCAGATGAGGAAACTGAGTGAATTGCCAAATGACTTTGCTGATTGCAAATCTGGTGCCCTTGCCATTCTGCCATGCTGTATATTTCAGCATAAATTAATTTCATTTCATTTCAATCAGTCAACAAGCCCCTACTCCATTTCAGACACTGGGCATACCAAAAAAAAAAAATACTATCTGTCCTCCAGCAGCTTTCATTTTCTTAGAGGAAACAACATGTACACGTAGAAGTATAGATAACAATCTGTGCACAAAATGTATTCAGTACAATTCTGCAAGCTTTTATTAAATGCTTACTATGTGCAGTGCATTGAGCTGGATTTTAAGAGCAGAGAGATGAAAAATGACATAAGTTCTGTTCTCAAGAAACTTGACATTTGTTGGGGGGTAGGGAGAGGGATCAGGCCCCAAACAAATAGGAACAATTTGAGGTAGAAGGGGTAAGAGCAAAGAAAGGATCTGGAAAACTGGAGGAGATACCACTGGGGGAATCAGGGAAGACTTCTTGGATCATTTTCATAATACTTGTAGTTCTTAGTGAATTATTGAATACAATCTTTCTCAAGTATGAATATGTATGAGTTTGATCCTATTCAAATCCTAGTAAAGTTAATGTAGCTCATCAGCTCTTTAAAGGAAAAAATTTAATATCTAGTTTCCCTTTTTTTTTTTTTTTGGTCTTAAAGGAATGAAGAGATTTTATAGTAAGATTAAAGACTTTTAGTTTTCTTTCCAGAGAATAGATTCGGACTTAGGTTTTTAGGTACAGATATACATACTCCCCACCTCTGCAACTGAGTGCATGTTATTATACTTGTACATAATAATGTATATTACAGATATCACATAGTATGGGATGTATATATATTATTACACACATATAATAATATATATTATAGACATCACATAGTATGGGGTATATATATTATTACATATGTACATAATTACAGATATAACATGATATGGGATGTATATATTGCACATGTACATAATATATATTACATCACATACTGCATACACAACATATATACACACATCATAATATATAATATCTTAAGATTAGTGTATGTTTGCCAAATAAGACTTAAAAGTATATTTGAAAATGTAGAATAGGTCAGCAAAATTGTTCACTATAAACATTAGTTAACCTAATATAGACCTAAAAGCTTGAGAAATTGTCTATTAAAGTATGTCCATTTTAGATTCCTATTATTAAACTGAATTTAGCAGAATTTCAGGTTGAACCTACTTTTATGGTGTGGGCTTCATTTGTATTTTTAATGAGCTTCCTATGTTATTAGGAGGCTAAGTGTAGTATACCTCTGACCTATATATGATCCACCCCGCCTAGAGACACAAAACACACAGGACCTTTAAACATGCTTTAAAACACATGCAAGCTTAGTACAAAAAAACAAACACATGAACCAAAATCCTGCCTCCCACTTACTCTCTCCCTTACTCCAGCTGCCTCCTACTCTCTCTAGGTTTTTTTTCTGCTACAAGTTTTAGAAGAATTAGGTCGGTGAAATCCAGTAATAGTTGCATTTTACTTTAACCCTTTTATTTATTTGCCACTGGAAGGCTTTTTAGCCTTCCTTTGTTTTAGAATTTAAGCAATGGGAACACTCCCAGTGGAAGCTTTCAAAAGATCTTTTTTTTTTTTTTTTTTTTTTTGGCATTAATGGAATAGTTGCCTGGTCCTAGTCTTATTTACCATAAAACTAGTGTTTGAGAACTGTCATTCCTTTCTCTCCCCAGTATTGTTAATTGACTGATAGAAAAGATAACTTAGAAAAAACTTTTAGTGACTAAAGAACGGCTCAAGGTGTGACTCAAAGACCTAGCTTTTGGGGAGTTTTTGCCTCTTGATCCCCTTTCTCTTTGGAGTAAAAGCTACTAAACAGGGAGAGGAGGACAAAGTGCATTAAAAAGCATTCTGAAATGTTAAGTAACCATTTAAATGACAGCAGCTGACTATTTGAATTAACTTTGTGTTTGGCTTAATTTGGGGTCCTAATTATTCCTAACTTACGTGAGTAGATTTCAATTACAGTATACTGCAGGGATTTGTAGCTAAGGCAACTAAAGGAATCATTTTACATAAAGTACTTTTGTTCAACTGATTAAGGCAAGTTAAAATGGAATGATAGAAAATTGAAACTCTTCCCTGATAAGGTCCCCCGAATGGTTCCAGTGATATCATGAATAAAATAGTTTGCTTTTAACACATAATTTTCAGTGTTTGGAGAAGATGAACTATTCTAGGACCTTTTTCTAAGTGTGGATGCTTTTGTTTTATTTTGTAATATTTTATTGACCCTTTTTATTCTTTATGCCTTGAGCAACTCTCAGTAATCCCATTCTCTATAAATCCCTCTCTTCTGATAGAGAAAAGGTTGAACAAAACAAACTCTAGATGACATTTCTGCAAACCACTTTTCACTACCTCTCTTCCAGAGCCAAGACTGGGCTTTGCATTTAATCTGAAATCTGATTTTTCTTTGTTGTTTTTATTTACATTATTTTGTGCATTGTTTTCTGAGTTCTGCTTTCTCTGCATCTGTTGATGTAACTCTTCCCATTTTTTCTACTAGTTCATTATTTCTTAGGGCATGTGTTAATCCATCATATTAATATATCATAATTTGTTCCACCACTACCCGTCCAATCACTTTCCACTTTATTTTACAAGTACTTGCTACACTATTGATTGTGCTTTTTTGCCATTTGGACTGATGTGTGGTGAAATATCATGATGCCTTAAATTTGTAATTCTTCAGTTTTTCCTTTGCAGTGTGAAAACACTATGAAAAATGGGGTTAGTGGTAGGGTGTTTTTGAAAACTGTTCATGGTTTGGGGCTCCTTACATAATGGGAAATGATTCTCAGTCTTCTCTATGTCAGTTTTCTATATATCTTGAATATCAGACTTTCATCAGAGATACTTTGTCCCCACTTGACATTTTAGATGATGTTGGTGAAGCAAATGGAATACTATAGGGAAGAGTGACTCTATTATAATATGACAAGATTTTGTGAAATGTTGTTCATATCTCTCTTTTAACTCTGATGCATTATCCTTGTGAATTCAGTTCTAAAAGAAACCAGGAGTCTCATCTATGTAGGGGAATACCTTTTGCTGGTTACAGATCATACCCCTATCTTGCCTTTTCATCCTATGTAATTGTCCTTGTTTTCTTGCACATCCTTTATGAAGTCAACATTCTAGAGGTCTTGTTTCTTTCAACCAGAATAACAAGTGTATACTTGGTATCCAAAATCTGGGGTTGGGGAGTTGGGTGGTACATTGCTCGGGGGGCAAACTGTGCCTCTTTCCATAGTCTCAGGATGCTGCATTTCTAATAATCATTTTTAATATAAAATATAAAAATATAAAAATGTTTATTAAGTATCTACCATACACAAGTTGGAAAGATAGCATGTAGTGTATGGATAATGTATATTGTGATTAAGATCACACATGACAGATTGCTGAAATGAGTTTCCACACCAAGAATTCCCTACCCTGATGAAATTCCAAGTCTGCCAAAACTCACTCTTCACCCCCTATTCTTGTAATGGTTTGAAAAACAAAAAAACCTCTTCCTTTCCCCCCCCACCTCCCCAAAACAAGTTAACAAGTTGCTTTTGGGGATCATTGAGATTATAAATACTGATCCTGTTTTCAAGTTCCTCACATTCTTAAGTACCTGGCATATAGTAAATACTCAAGAAATACTTGTTGATTCATTGTTGGTAGATTAAGGCAGTAGAGTCAAACCAAATGTGGTTTCCACATTTCTGAAAGTAAAGACACTTCACTGGCAATTTATAAATAAAGTAAATCACCCAGTGTATATAGATATAATTTCATATACCCCACACTTTTCAAATTGTACTTCTTTTCATGAATAGTTTCAGGAAAGTAAGCTAACCAGTGAGAGCTATTTATTTTATTATTTATTTTGACTAAATTCCTTACCAGATGGGGATTCTGTTCTGCTTTCTTAGTGAAGGAGTTTTATTTATTGACCTCAAACACTCCTTGGCAATAGCCACTAGACTTGGAGACTAGAAGATAATTGTAGCTAGAGATATATGTCTGCATTCCATTCCCCATAATGATCTCACAGTTGGTCAAATCAGAAAGAAGGAGCGTCCATCCTGACCCATTCTTCCTTCGTAGAGTGAATCAGTATTTCATAATCTGTCGAACTTTACTCAGTGTTTTCTCTACACCATTCTTGAGGATTTAACAAGTTATGAGAAGCTGCAGCTCTTTGAGAATACACCATTTGCCCGTAACCTAGAAACTGCTAAAATTTTGCTGGTTAGAAGCATCTTGAAAAGATGACAGCTGTCCTAGTAATTGTTGATTTTTTATGTGTTGTTGAAGCAAAAATCTAAGAAAATGCGTATTTGTACGGTAATATTGTTGAGTTACCAGAAACCAGATGTGACATGCTTGGTCCCACTTGTCTTCAAATGGATCACATATGGTTTCTTGAGCTTTTTCATCCACATCACTTTTGAGGAAGGACCATTAAAAACATTGTACATCATGAAAATGATTTTTCTACCATTCCATCTGCTTTCCAGGACTAACCTCTTCACTTTCACTAGTGTCTCATGTTCACATCCTTTCTAGACATTTCCGGAATCTTTTCGGTCAGTAATGTTCCTACCTCTTTGCATAATTTGTCTTTGTTTACTTCACGGACCCTAAACATTCTCAGTTCAAGCTATCACTAGTTTTTTTTTTCCTTTTTCCTTTTGATTCCAAATTTATCTGCTTCTACTTCATTAAACACAGAAACCTTGCTTCTGCCCAGGCTACTCTACAGAATCCTTTTTCTTGAATATCACCAATGATATCCTATTTGCTAAAATTCGTGACCATTTATTAGTTCTAATTTTTTTTACCTCCATGTAACAGCATGTATTATTGACCACCCTTTATTTTTGAAACTACTTTCCACTCTGAAATTTCAAGTTTTTCCTGAAAACGAAAGGGTAGTTTCAGAATTTGGGAGTTTTCCCTTGGGGAACCTGAAGGGAGATAGACGAGACAGTTTTGTGAACTCCCTGATTTTTGAAGTAGGTCAAAAAAAAAAAAAAGGAGAATTTAACAGCTCTAATCTCAACTATCCAACATCACAAGGGATTCTTCCTTAGGAGGTTTTTGCCATCACATCTGAAAGATATACAACTTTATTAGTTCTTAATGATTCCATCAACAGTTTAAAGATGAATGATAGTTGATGCATGTGATCATGAAATTGTTGACTGTGCATATAGAGGCCTGGTGAAAATAAATTCCAGCTGTGATAAAGGTTGTAGTAGAAATTAAGGTAAACAAATAGCCCAACTATTGGAACCTTATTTTGCTGTGTTCATTAATTTTGAAGGAAAAATGACTGAAAATAGAAGTCTTTCTCTGATTACTGTTACCTACTTATTTTATTGAGACATTTAATGAAACTATCTCATTAAGTTTTAGTAGACTAATTTTCCCTTTGTCTTAAGAAGTTAGTGATTTCTCAACTGATGAGTGCTGTAGACTAATGAAAATTTAAAATGAAAGTTGATTAATGAGTATCAGTTTTTTGTATTTTAAAAAAACTAAAGAAACAAATTTATTGTTTGAATTTTGGCCTCTCTTACGGACAAACGAACCCTTTTATCTCACACTTTCTTATTACTTTTAGAGAATGGTAATTGAACTCCCTACATGGTTACTAAACTACTGAAAAATCTGCAAATAGAAAAATTATCTAAAAGTAGAAGGTAACATTTTAATTCTTTTTTTAATTGAAGTGATATTCACCAATCCTTTTTGAAAGTAAAAGATTTTTTACAAGGATTCCCTTTAGTAATTTTAAATATTATGTTATAGATTTCTTTCCATTTGCACAACAAATTGTGATTCAGAGCAAATTGTAAAGATATATTTAAAATATTATGTATGGAGAAATATAAGAGCAAAAGTAATGGATGGCAAAAAAACAACTCTGGTTTATCACCAAAGTAGGTCCATAATTTTGACTTTTCTATATGAAGTTTTGCTAATATAATCGTCTCACAGTTTTGTGTCAAAATATTGTTTAGCTGTAGCATAAGGGTATAGAGTATTTCAATACATCAGAAATTATACACTCAAATGAATATTGTCCTACAAAGTAATAATAAATAATATTACTTATTTCATTGGTGATGCCACTGCACAGCAAAATTTATTTTTAAAGCTCTCATTTGAAAGTTCCTTCACAGTCAGTTTATGTGTTGTAGAAAAAACAGAATGTCAGAGCCTTGGACAAATCTTAGAGTCCATCTTGCTCAACCTTTACGTGGGTAACATTTGTTCTCTCCAACATTATCATCCAGTCTTCACTTTAAGGCCCCTTCTTGAAAGGAGCTCACCACCTCGTAATAAAGTCCAGTTCACATTTGGATGGCTTTGATGATTGGGGCATTTTCCTCCCATTAAGACTTGCCTTTCTACAGCTTTATCCCAGTTTTCTTAGAGCTTTCCTTTGGGTTCAAGCAGAAGAATTGATTCTTTATTCAGATCTTGTCAGTAGTCCCTTTTGAGGAGAGTCGGGGACCAGACCTGTGAGTTCCTTGAGAGAGATAATTCCTTGTAAAGAAACTCCCTCCACCAATGCAGAATGACAATGGACAGTGCAGTTGGTAGTCAGTGTGTAAAATCAGAGAGCTTCCAGGAGAGCTGAGAGGTTAAGAAGCACTAATAATGACAATGCTACTAACACTAATGATAATAGCTAACATTGATATAATATTTGCTGTGTGCCTGGCACTGTGCAAAGTGATTTACAATTATTATCTCACTTGATCCTCCCACCAGCCCTGGGAAGGTAGGTATCATCATTATCCCCATTTTACAGATAAGGTTAAATGATCTGCCTTGCATGTGGTCACTCAGCTAGAGCACATCCCAAGCAGGATGTGAATTTACATTTTTCTGACTCAGCAGCCAACTCTCTATCCTGTGCTACCTTTTCATGCCTTTCATGTCATACCACATTAAACCAAAATAAGGGTATTATCAGCCTGCTTTCAAACTAAGGGTTCTCTCCATTTTTTGGGTGGGGGCCTGTGTTAAATTTCTTTCGTTTCTCTTTTCCCTGAACTTTTGCCACTGTAAAAGAAGGTACCACTGTTTTTTCAAAGTGTTTGGACCAATGATAGCCTTATTGAAGATAAGTGACTTTTTTGAGGAGAATAACTCTTTGTGTGTGTGTGTGTGAATGATTTTCTGGTATATTTGTTTAAAGGCATAAATCTAATTATTGTATTAATAGTTATATGACTTCTTCAAAAAGCAAAGGGGATGTTCTGAGTATGAATAAAAGTCTTAATTTGTAACCAAGTCTTCTTAAAAGTACATTTTTTTTTGGTTTAATTTTTATACTTCTTCAGAGCGTCATTACTTGAAATGGTATAGGAAGGAAAGTAAAACCTACACAAATCTTTGGGTGGCAAAATAAAAAAAAAAACAACATAAAAACTCTAAAAATATTTTCAGATATCATCTTGATTTACCATAAAATCACATATATTTCATTTTTATCGTTCTTGACAATTTAGGGAGGAAAACATACATTTAGCCAAAATATCAATTTAGATAATTTTGAGAACTGATAAGTACTACACAATAAGAAAAAAACAGAATTATAGCCATCCTCCTTCATTAAACTATTTTCCTTGCTATGCAGAATATTTAACAAATGTTATATTTGTACCTACTCTGTCCGGGACCTTGATGTTTTAAATTTCCCCAGTGAAAGTCTAATTTGTTTATTTAATTTTAGGGGGGAATGACGATATTAGAAGGAAGAAAATGCACAACCAACAGTTGTCCTCAGAGTGAAGAAGGCAGCTGCAGCTGGTCCAAGGGAGAGGGTCTGCTTGCTACATGGAAAACCCGTGTCAGCATTTCCGCCTTGCATTCTTTTGGGGTATCTTTGTTATCACTGAATATGAAACTGTTTCAAATTGACAGGCAGACAGAATGTTGTGCTGAATGTGTAAATTGGAATTATCACATCTAGCAGCTCCCTTTACCAGGTGCCAGCGTGGTGCGCGCTAATGTCGAGAGATTGCCAGGAATAGTTTTATTTGCTAATTATCCCTTATCTCTTCCAGTATATAGTTTTTAAGTAAACAGCTTGCCCAGGTGTTTTCAGGAATGCCTTAGCAGGACAATGTAAGACTGCAGGTGCTCATGTGGCGATAGGATGCCGTACAGATCATTGGAGATGCCGACATCCATCTGTGTGAAAAATGTTATTGCATCCAAGGATTTGACTCCCCAATGTACAAAGAAGAATCCTGTCAGTATTTTTCAGTCTCTGAAATACTTGGGAGGGCAAAAAAGTGAAGGAAATTGCTATTCAGACCATGGGGATATGTGTGGGTGTGTTTTAAAAAAAACAACCTGGTGATTCCCAACATAAATGAGTAAACAACAGATCCCTCTCTACTTCCAAATTGGGAAGATGAGAAAATTCAAACCAAAATGGAAAATGAAGGGATTTAAACATTTTTTTTCTTCTGTCCCTTTTGTTTCCTTCTCTTGGAAAGGGCTGTTTAATATCATTGTTCTGCTTTTGTGGGGCATTTCTCTTCCTTCAGTTCCTTACTTAAACATTCTCTGAGGTGACAGTTAATTACTAACCCAGTACAAGAATATATTTTAAGTCCCTTTAAGAATTTTTGCCACAGCCTGTTCCTCAACATGACTTTAAATGATTTGTACTTCCAACTCAAGACTGTCCAGAAAGAGTTTCTGTTTTCTTCTAATAATCCACATCACTAGAGTGTCCTTTTGTAACCCCAGTAATTGGGACCTCCTTGACTGCCACCAGTATTTTCCTTTGAGGTGTTTATTTGCAGACTTTCGGTCTAGTCTGTGGGTAATGTATTTTCATACCAGCTTTCTCATATGTTAAGAGTATGCCTTTTCATCAGGCCTGCCACTGTCTGTTATTCTTTTTCATTTCATGAAGGGAATTGGGGAGGAGGGGGTTCTATCTAGCCATACAGCCTCAAAGACTGAGGAAGCTATGAAGCTTTCCATCAGCCATATGGCCTTAATTGGACTTTGAAAATAATGTACCATTTCACCGCCTGCTATGTTTCTCTCAACAATGCTGCTAAAAATTCCACAGGAGTTATTGTGTCAGCTTTGATTTAGGGGGTTAGGAAATATTATTATTTGTATTGATTGGATGGATCTCTGGGTCTTTTCACTGAAATGCCCTGCAGTGAGATCACTTCTATGACTAGAACTGAGTTTCTCATATGGTGAGGAAAAGGTAAATAAATGCTATTCCATGAAACCTAGACATTGACTATGTTGGGGATGGTCACATTAAATTAGGCCAAAGTCTGAAGGAAAAATTTTTTTTTTTTTTTAGAAGAAGTGTAGTTTTATTACTTTTAGCCTAAACGGAGCCAACTGAATGCTGGTTTGCTCAAGTCTCTTGGGATTTGTTTGAATGATTGGATAATTATATATGGTGAGGTTTTCAAAATGATTTCTGTACTTTATTTTGTTTTATCCTCATGGCCCTCGTTGTGAAGTAAGTACTGTGAGAGAGGCCCTGTAGGATACTGAGGAAAGCACAGGATTTGTAATTGGAGAGGTAGGTTAAAATCTTGACTTGGCCGCTTATTAATTGTGTGATTTAGAGAAGTCATTGGACTCTCTGATTCCTAGTTTCTTCTGTAAAATGAACACCTTGGATGCCCCTACCATTTCTAGGTTTGTGACGATCAGGAGACATGAAGGACTCAGGTAGGATTTGAACATAGATCCCCTAAGATAAGAACAGTGATAAGCACATTATTTGTTTATAAATGAGCATTTCCAGTATTTGTAAAAACAATATTTTTACTTGAAAACAAAGTAGTTGCCTCTTGACTGGGGAGTGATTTAATAAATTGTGGTATGTACGAAGAAGAAGAAATGGCAGATGTGAAGAATTTGGAGAAGCTGAGCATGATTTTTATGAACTGATAGGGAAATAAATAGAATCAGGAAAAGAACATACATGATAACAAATATACATGTTAGCTATTCTTATTATTACCACAGTGGAATTGACAAAAAAAAAAAAAAATCCATCACTCGCAATTAGATGATTTTAATGACCTTGCTTAGCCCCAAAGAACAGAGGAGAAAATGTACCTCCTTTCCTTCTTTACAAAAGTGGGACACTATGCCTTTGTAGAACATTGTATATTTGGTCAGTTTTGGTTAATTTTTTAGTTGTCTCCATTTGTTTTCTTAGGAAACTTCCCTACCCCAGATTTGGAACAAAATTTTATATTTAAATCATGAGTTCTTTGAATTATTGCTGATTCTAAGTGAGTCAGATTAGAAAAAAAATTCACTTGATATTTAGTTATTTATTTTTCATTAGTTTAGCCTTCATCTAACTCCATACCTCTTTCTAGATGGTAGGGGCAATCCGTATAGTTTTCCTACACTTTGAGATTCTTCAGTGAAGGAGTTTAAGAGTCAAACAGAATGTACACTATGTGTTTGTGTGTGTGTAGTGTGTAAAGATTATGTTTAAATATTCAGGAGTATAGGAGCCATCTTCTCAAATAATATCTGCTCAAAGCTTAAATGATCTGTTTAAAAATTGTAAAATGTAGGCACTTAGCCACAGGGTGCCAAACAGCTGGTTTGACTTATTTTTCAGCAGCATTGACCAGATATTTTGGCATTGTGTAGGTTTTTTATCAGAAAAGCATTAATCAACACACCATTATTTCTACCTGTGTGCAACCTTTGTCTTATCCCATCTCTTTCTGGTTTCTGTAGTTCAATTTCTATTGACAGCTAGTGTTCCGAGAGTAAGTAGTCTTCATGATATTATGCCACAAAAATGGAGATAAATTACTGTACCCTGCATCCCTAATCTCTTATGGATTCAACCTACTGTGCTTTCTGCCATCTTATCCTATAGTGAGGTTGGTGGTTAGTGAGCCCCTCTGTACTATAATTTGACCCCTATGTAGTATTTCTTATTTCTTTCTTATTAGAGCTACAGCAACTGCCTTTCACACTGCTGTCAACTAAATCATAGTGTACTACCATGAGGAGCCATGGGTTGATGTAGCAGAAGAGACAGGTTTTAACTTGATGTAAGGAAAAACTTCCTGACAATTAATGCTATCTTAAAATCAAAGGAGCTGCTTAGGGTAAGTGGGGTAATAATAGTCACTAGCATTTATATAGCACCTTAAGGTTTGCAAATTGGTCATTTCATTTGATCTTTACCATTTCCCTGTGAGGTATGTGTGGTTATTATCCGCATTTTACACATGAGGAAATGGTGGCTAGGAGTGGTGAAATGACTGGCCCAGGTTCACACAGCTAGTCAGTCCCTGAGACAGGATTTGAACCCCAAATCTTCCTCTCTCCAAGTTCAGCACTCTGTCCACTGTGCTACTTACCTGTGGCTCACGGGGGAGGGGCTTTTTCATCACTGGATTTTCTTTTATTAGAGGTCTTCAAGCAAAAGCCAAATAACCAAATGAGAGAATGTGTAGAAGGGCATTCTTGTTCTGGGAGGAATTGGACTGAGTTCTCTGAGGTTCCTTCCAGACTTTGGGATTTTCTGATTTTCTGATGGTCATTGAAAAATTATATTGTTGTGACTAAGAAAGGAAAGAGAAGTTGAAAAGAATTTAAAGAGTTGAGAAGTAGTTGTTGATCAGTCATGTCTGACTCTTCATGACCCTCTTGGGTTTTCTTGACAAAGATACTGGAGTGGTTTGCCATTTCATTCTCCAGCTCATTTTACCAATGAGAAAACTGAGTCAAACAGGATTAAGTGACTTGCCCAGGATCACATAGCTAGTAAATGTCTGAGGCCAGATTTGAAGTTAAGAAGGTGAGGAAGATGAATCTTCCTTGGTCCAGGCCCAGTGCTCTATCAACTGTATGGCCTAGCTTTCTTGGAAAGTAGAGAAACCCCAAAACTTACTTTTGAAGAGAATACAAAAGGAAAAGAACCATTGGAATCTTTCAACCACTGGAATTTACAAAGGCCTATTGGGAGAGAAACTATGGTTGAAATGAGCAGCTTTTTGAGAATTTGGAGTCTTGTGCTTGTGATTAGTCAGAGGTGAAGGTAAAAGCTTCTTGTATCAAGAAGATGAGGAGGGACGCTAACATTCTGAGTCTCATTGTTTCCCCTGAGCCATATGAACCATGTCTTTCCGTTTGATCCCCCCAGACCCATTTCCTTCGTGTTTAAAGAACCATCGACTAGTCCACATGAGTCTTTCCTGGAATGAAATTCTCATCCCACCAGGGCCAATTGTCAACCATAGGATCATGGAGCTAGACTGGGAAGGAACTTGAGAAGCCATCTAGTCTCACTCAATCATTTTACAAATAAAGAAGCAGAGGTTCAGGGAGGTTAAGTGGCTTATCTCATCACCCAGGTAATAAATGTTAGAAGAGACATTGGTATTTGAATCCATGTCTCTTTTCCTTTATATCAAAGTCCTCTCTATGATAATTCTTCCCAGTTATATGTTTTTATCTAAGGTAGGAGGTTGGTAATAGGAGCCTGTGTTTTGTTGGGGTGTGGCTTTCATTTTTAATGACCTTGGGGAAAAATATTTCCAAGACCATGAAGCGATGGTGGAGGATGATAGGAGGAAGGAAATTAATCCCTCTGCTTTCACTTCTCCAGGTTGCTTATAGACTTTTCTGAGACTTTGCGTTAGCTAGAGCAAAATGACCTCTGAAGAATAAACATTATTTTACTATTTTTTCTTGATCATTCTTGTTGAATGGTAGAAGGTAACTAGTGTTCTAGAAGTATGTGACTTAGACATTGACTTTTCTTTCAGTTTTTTAACGAAGCTTTTCCTAGCCTCTACACCCTCCCTTGAATACCTTTCTTCTGAAATCTTTTTCTGTGTGTAAACATACATACATCACATCTATGTATACACACACAAATATTTACACGTATCATTTGTGAATACGTGTTATATTCGCATGTGTATGTATGCATATATAATTATGTATACACAATTAATATGTATATATATGTGTATATTTTTACATATATATGAGAGAGAGATTTTCTGTGTTGTCTCTCTCATTAGAATGTGAGCCATTTAAAAGCAGAAACTCTGTTTTTCTCCTTTCTTTGTATCTTAGTTGCTTTGCATGGTGGTTGGCATATGATAATAAACGCTTGTTGACTGACTGATGGATTCTAGTTGAGGAGCGTTGTCTCTGCCTTTTGGGATTCAGCCACATCGAAGTGCAAATATAATCTTTATTCCATTTGAAATTCAACTTAATCAGTCTAGAAACCAGGTCACGAAATTCATCAGGAGGCACATGAAAAGAAATATCTAGTCTTTATAAATATATAGAAAAAACGATCATGGGCTAATAAGTTCATTGAACGATGTGAAAACAACGTGAGAAATGTTCTCATGGTTCTTTTCCTTACATGTCAGTGCACGGGAGTTATTTTGGGTTTTTAGTGTTTTCATATTGTCTTTGGTTATATTTTAGTTTGGGCTTTATGCTGTCCTGTGGCTCAGTGATTATAGTTAAATATGCATATTGTCATGTAATTTTGCACGTTGGGAATGTTAAATGAATAAAGAGAACAGTGTTTTGATATGTAAGGCTGTATGGAAGTAATTGTTCAGATTTTATTTTTATAGGTAATTATAGTCTCACATTCAGATTCTTTCAGTAATTAATTGATTTTTTTTTCAAAGTAAAGGTCTAAGAAAACAAAGATTCATATCAGTAAAAGACAGGAATAATGGGTAGCCTCGAAGCAAAAAGAAAAACAGTCAATTAGTTGTGCCATGTTATTTTTTTAAACATAGACACCAGAACTTTAAAAATATTTGCCATTTCTATTTTGATCTAATTATATATATATATTTCCCATCCATTTTGCTGGATACAACTCATTGTTTTGCTTGGATGTCAAACTCATTCTGCCTGCTTTGGTGTGAATTATAATTGGAAATAATTGATAGTGTAAGGTGCCTTCACTCTAATGTTGTCTCCAGATTCCAGTGTGTCTGTTCTTCAGTGACTTCATTTTTTTTTTAAAAGTCATCATTAGCTGGGTTGCACTTATGAACTAACTCTAACCACCCAATCCAACGTGACCAGTACCTATTTCTGTTGGCCACTGGGATTTTGGTGGCAGGGTTCAGTTTTAATCCATATGAAATGAAAATCTCTTTATCAAGAAGCTGGATCGACAACTTCTTATTATGCAAAGAGAGATTATTAGACTGGTACCACACCAAGAACCTCTCTGTTTATCTAGTCTACATTACTAGAAACCATTATAACATTTGATAGAAACAGATAAACACTGAGGACCCAGAACATATTACATTTCTTATTACATTTTCAGTAAGATTGCTGGAGGGGTATGAGTAGCATGTTGTCACAGAGCTGCTGGTCACTTCACCTTTGTGGATGGCTGTTTCCTTAGGTGCAAAATCAATGATTCGAACTAGGTGATCCCCAAGTTCCCTTCAAGCTCTAAGATTTATGGAATCAGTTCAGAATTTCATTTTCCTAAGCTCTTAGTTAGCATTTCTCAAACACCTAACACGTACTAGTACTGTGCTAAGTTCTGGGAATACAAAGAGAAAAAACTCAACAGTTCCTGCTTTCAGGGAGCTCATGGTCTAATGGAGTAGAAAACTTGCAAACTATGTATAAACAAGCCATATATAGGATAAATTGGAAAGAGTGCAAGAGGGAAGGCATTAAGGATAAATGGGACTGAAACAAGGCTTCTTGCCTTTGGGTGGAACTGAAGGAAGCCAAGAGGTAGGATTGAGGAGGAGGAGTATTCTAGTCATGGAAGAAGTCAGTGAAAACACTGAGTCAGGAGATGGAACATTGTATGCAATATGGAAGGATTTCTATTAAAGACTGACCTCCTGCCTAGGCCATGTTCTGCCCGAGAAATGAAGATAACCTTGGGTTTCTGGCAAGGAACACAGTGCCTAAAATTCAGTAGGTGCTTAATAACTGCTTGTTGATTGGTCTTCATAGTTTTATGTTGATATTAAGTTCTTCCAATGGAAGCCTGCAATAGCGTGTATTATTCAGTAGAACTTTGCATAAGATCTCTGAGAATGGACTGGTTTTTTTGTTGTTGTTACAGTCATTGTGGTAGTAGGGAAGGGGATAAACATTTATTAAGTACCTTTTATGCTAAGCCCTTTACAGATTTTATCTTCCATTTTTATAATACCCCTGGGAGGTAGGTGCTGTAATTATCCTCCTTTTACAGTTGAGGAAACAAGCATGCAGAAGTTAAATGACTTGTCAAGGGTCATACAGCTAATAAGTATATGAGGCCAGATCTGAATTATTATAGTAGTATTAGGAGGAGGAGGAGGAATAGTAATAGTGGTAGTGGTAGTAGTAGCAGTAGTGTAGTAGTAATTGTGGCATCAGTTCAGTTGTGTCCAACTCTTCATGACCCCATTTTGGGATTTTCCTAGTAAAGATACAGGAGTGACTTGCCATTTCTTTCGCCAGCTCATTTTACAGATAAGGCACTGAGGCAAACAAGGTTAAGTGACTTGCCTAGGGCCACACCCATGAGGGTGGATTTGAAGTCATAAAGATGAGTCTTCCTGATTCCAAGCTCAGTGTCCTCTGTGCCATCAACGGCCCCAGTAACAGCTAGCATTTACATTGTGCTTTAAGGCTTGTAAAGGGCTTTACAAGTATTATCTCACTGTCTCTTCACAACAAGCTTGGGTGATATAATTAGCTTAATTTTACAAGATAAGGAGACTGGAAACCCAGGCAGACAGTGGTTAAGTGACTTGGCTAGGGAACTGAGGCCTTCCCGACTACAGGTCTATCATTCTCTATCAACTCTACCATCTAGCTACCCATGCCATGCCTAGAGCAGAGCCTTATAAATGCTTTTAAAATTGAATTAAATTCAGAGAGACATTGTGGTGTTGTGGAAAGAGAGCTTTAATATGAAGTAGAAATGAGTATTCCTATCTCACTTCTGATGGTTATTTGTTCTATGACCATAGGCAAGTCCATTAAGCTCTCAGCTTTACTTTCCCTATCTGTGTTCTGGGGACAGTAACAGATGTTGTGTGCTAGCTCCATAGGGTTACTTAACGTGATAGAGTTCTTACAAGAATTGCTTAAGATTTCTGTACTCAAAGTGCTTTGCTAACTTTTTTTTAATTAAAAACCCCTATAAATCTGCAATTTTATAATTCAGTTGTTCATTTCTCAGTAGAACTTTATACCCTTTTGGTCACTCGATTATATCATCCTGTTAACTATCTTGTAAGATGTGTAGATTGAATGTATACTTTTATGAGACCGATCAAGTGTCAGAATCACTTTACCCATGACATTTTGTATTGCTGTTCTAATTATTTCACTGAAGTTGTTAATTCGACTCGATAAAAGCTGCCTTTAGATTCGAGATAGAGATGTCCAAATGTCAGGGGGACCCCTACATCTTTGATTAAAAGTGTCGCTGTGATGTGAAACCCAGACTACAAAAAACACAACTTAAATTCTTATTGATTCTGTCAGCATCACTTGGAATATGTTCTAACAAAGAGTAGGGAGAAACAAGGAGCACACAGGGATAACCTCCACAGAGGACAGAGTTTTCTCTATTACCTTTTGGGAGAAAGACTTTTGGAATATAAGTCCATTTATTCATTCATCTGTTTATTTATTTATTCATTTCATTCATTCATTTATTTTTGTTGAATTTGTATAAGGAGACTTGGCTTCTGTCTTACATGTCATACCTTTTGTTCTGTTTGTTAGGTATGGTCTCATGTTGTAATGGTATGAGCAGTCAAGCTTCATTCTTGATGAAGATGTCAGGAAAGTTGTTACTTTTACTTTTACCTTGGGTCTTCTCTTTCATTTGTAATAGCTATAATAGAAGACAATTAGAACTAGACAGGTTTTGGCCAGGATTAAAAACTGGGAGTGTTGGAAAACATTATGCAATAATGCATTAGAATATGGAGTTATAACATAATTGTGATAATCACTGCAGTACTTCCAAAATCTGGGAGTCTGAGGTGGTGGGAAGAGAGACAGGAAGAGAGAGACAGAGAGAGAAAGAGGTTTTTGTTGGTTTTGTTTTTGTATAGGAAGATTTAGAGGCATAGATTTAGAGCCAAAGGGACCTCCAATGTTCATCTGAGAACACTTTGGAATGTGTAACTATATCATGATTGTGTTAGTCACTTACAAAATCTGAGATCCTGAAAAGTTCATGGGGAGATGCTAGAAGCATAGATTTGGAGCCAAAGGGCCTTTGTTGTTAATTTCATTCAACCCCTCATTTTCCAGAGAAAGAAACCAAACTAAGTGACCTGCTCCAGAATGTACAAGTGGTAAATGGCAGGATTCAAACCCAAGTCTTCTTGGTTCCACAGCCTCTCTTACCACTGTACCACACTGTCTCTTTCAGAAATAAGTGATTGAAATCAGATTTTGGATCCCAGCCTTCAAAAATAGCTTCTAAAATAGCACATCATTATTGTTTGCTAGTCTGAGCTGTATGTATGTTAAACTTCAAGATACAGTGATTTAAAACAAAACAATGCCAATGATGCTTTGCGATTCCCCTGTGACTTCTCAGGCTGCTTCTGGTTCACCCAGAAATAATACTGACCAGATTTTCTAAATTGTTGGGTATATAGTAGTCCCTCAGGAAATGTTTGTTGAAATGTTCTTCCACTGGTTTCTTACTTTTCATTTAACTCTTCTCCATTCAGTTAATGAATAATTATAATGTAAGGGGAAACTAGGTGGTGCAGTGGACAGAGCACTAGTGCAGGAGTCAGGAGGACCTGAGTTCAAATCTCACCTCAGACACTTGACACTCACTAGCTGTGTGACCTTGGGCCAAGTCACTTAACCCCAATTGCCTCATCCTGGGTCATCTCTAGTCATCCTGATAAATATCTGGTCACTGGATTCAGATGACTCTGGAGGAGAAGTGAGGCTGATGACCTGCACAGCCCTCCCTCACTCAAAGCAAAGTCAAGCGTAAGTCATGTCACTATTTCTCTGATGGCGTGGTCTTCTTTGGCAACGAAGGACGAACACACACAATTATAATGTAAGCAACTCTCACCCCTTTGCAAAGTACTCTTAGGTACACATAGTCAAAATTTCCATAATGACAGCTAATACTTTTATAATAAAGAGAACTATAGCAGAGGACAAGGATCAGTATAAAGTCACTTAACTTTTTCTGGCCTCAGTTTCTTCATCTTTAAAATGAGGGATTTGGACAAGGGCGTTCAGCAACTCTAGATCTGCCATTCTCTTATGATCTTAAGAGGTAATGCAGTCATAGACTTCGTTAAAACAAGTCAGAATGTTCAGTGTTAGGGAGATGATCACTCTCGTTGGCCCAACATGGTTCCCAGCCTGAAGTCTCACTTGATCATCATTTGGATTCTGATGGCTCAGATTAAGTATAATAGCAGATGTTTCTGTTTTGGCCAGAAACCCTGGGGGTCTTCCCTTCCCAGATTGATTTTATTATTTTTTGACTAGGTAAAAGAGGCCGTTCTTTGCCTAATTCTTACCTCACCTCAATCACTGAATGGGCTTTGCCTCAGTTAAACTGAGACCTGGGAAAGACCTTAGATTAAAAAGCCCAAGGTCTCCAACTGCTTCTGAGGCCATCTCCAGTTGTCCTGATGTATATCTTGCCACTGTACCCAGTTGGCTCTGGAGGAGAGAGTGAGGCTTGTGATTTTGCACTGTCCTCCTTCACTTAAATCCAATTCACTTGCAAGTCTTGACATCTCCTTCCTGATGTTACAGTCCTCCTTGAGGACAAGGGACAGACAATGACAACAACGACATAGTGTTCAAGACTAGGGAGATGATATGATGAGATGCCCTCAGTCCAGCTCAGATTACATCTGAAGGATTATATCAGTTCTTGATGTCACATTTTAAAAATCACTGCTCAACTGGAAATTGACCAGGATGATAGAGACTTTCTAGTTAATGCCCGTATGAGGACCAACTGCAGAAGGAGTTTTGAGGGACCTGGAGAAGAACAGATTTGGAGGAAATTTGATAGCTGTCTTCAGGTATTTGAGCAGCTGTTGTTGGTGTGGAAAAGAGGCTATGGACTCGCTTTGCTTGACCTTTCACTGTAGAACTATGAACAATGGGTAGACACTGTACAAAGGAAATAGCCTGCTTGATTTAAGGAAAACATTTCTATCAATGAAAAGTGACACAAAGTAGAATGAGCTGCCTTTGGAGGTAAAGGGCTCTTCTCCTTAGAGGTCTTCCCTCAAAGGCTGGTGCAAGAGGGATTCTTACCTTGGCATGGGTTTGACCCCCTATTGCCCAGGCTTCCAATCCAACTTGGTGAACCTTTTCATCTCTCTTCAGAGAACTCCTATTGAATGCTAAGTTGATTGATTTGTAAAGGATTATCTCAACCAGTAACCCAGAGCCTTGTGACTAAAACAATAAAGATTGGAGGGTGACAGACTAGAAAGGACCGTAAGGACCAATTCTAGAAACTTGGGTCTTACAGGCCTTTGGAAACCACTGGAGATAATATAGCCATCACTGGCCTTCAGTGTGTGTTTTGTATCTGCAGTGCCTCATGCAGCTTGGCACATAGTAGGTGCTTAAAATGTTTGTTGACTCATTGATTAGGGAAGTTGTTTCTTACATAGGTTTTCTTGAAATGGAAATTTATTGTTTAATATTGAATCCTCTTATATGGTCTGCTGTGTACATGGCAGTGTTTTTTTTTCTTTTTTTCTTTTGTATTTAAGTATAAAAATTTTTTAAAATTTACAAAATATGAAATTGTTGAATTCACAGTTAGCAAGAAAATATATAGTGCAACTTTGCAGGTAGAGAGCCATCCTCATGCCTGGAGTTGGGAAGATCTGGACTTGGGTCTGACATATTCTGGCTTCTGTCAGGCAGCTCTGTAAGACTGGGTTACAGAATAGTTCCTGTGCCTGGAACATAGTGGGTGCTTCATCAGTGCTTATTGATTGATTGTTCTGTGTGGATAAAGGAAGTCTCATACACCAGTGAAATCAGCATCTGAAACACTGTCCCAACTCCCCCCCCCCCCAAAAAAAAAAACAAATTAAAAACCATCAAGAAAACTTTTTCATAAGAAAGTTAACAGCTTATAAAAGAAATTTTCACAAGATGAGTTTCTTTTTCTGCTTTAAAAAAATAAAAATAATTGTGTAATTCTTAGATTCTCATCCTTTCTTTGTTTTCCTTATGACTCTTTTAATGAAATAGTCCACTCTAAATTCTGGACACTGTAGATATGGGTCAGCAGTGTTGTGGCACAGACCAATGGCAACAGCATACTGTCAAATACACTTTATGGCTTCATTCCCTGTACCATTACATAAATAAAGCATTCAGCGTGTGCATCAGCGCTGTCAGGCATGAATACCCTGGTGGACTGGGAATTAAATGCCAAGTGAGGGGTCTGAACCAACAAAGACTGAATAACATTCAGCAAATGTATACATATTAGGTAAGGAACGCTGCCCTGATGCAGAAGAAATTGAATAAAGTACCTTAAAGCATCTAGATAGAGCATAAAGATTTCTTTTGTTTGCCTGGAACTACCATCATTGACCCATGCATAATTTTGTAATATGGAATGAATTGGGCAATAGCTTATTAAGGATTAAATGAAGACTTTGGAAGTCGTGATTTCCAATTGCATTATGCTTATTTGTTTTAACTTTTAGCATCATAGACCACCTTGTTTTTGTGGAATTTGCAAATTATTATAAATGTTTCCTCTGAGTCTTGAAGAAAAATAAGAAAATGTGTTGTGTGTGTGTGTGTGCGCGTGTGTGTGTGTGCATGTGTATGTTTGGGTGCACTTTTTTTTTTTAGTCCTTTCTAGAGGTTCTTTGAATTGTTAGTAAGCACAGATGGGCCATGCTCTTTCAGAATGATATTAAGGTAATTTAGATGTACCATTCATTGCCTTTTCAACGGGTTTTTTTTTTTTTTCTGAGACTGTAACCTTGAAACTTAGAGTTATTCCCAAGTATAAATGTATATGTAATTACAATTTCAAAGCAAGCTCTCAAAATGTGACACTTATGGACTGACCAATATACTCTAGGTATTTGCATCTCTTCACGTCCTTAAAGGTGGACTAAGATAGTAAATCATTACTGGTTGAAACGTGAACATTTTTATGTTTTGTACCATGCCTGAGATTCACTCATCAAACTTTGGTAAAATTGATTTTAGTTCTAAAATCTGAAAATATTTAGCAGAAACTGCTTTCTATGTCAAATCTACTTTCTTTTACTTTTGCTCAAGGAAAAGCAAAGTCCGTATAATTGACTCTTCCTAAGATTAGATATTATTCATTCAGCTTCCTTAATAGAATGACATCAACTGTTGCCCTTGCAACATGATTTTCCTGGGGATAGAAAAGGGAGGAAGTGCAGGATAGTAAAACAATGGTTTTGGGAAGAATCCGTGTTCAAAAGCTGTAGCCAGCAATTTCTAACTTTACCACTTTGGGATAATCACAATCTCTCTTTGCTGGGCCAGTTTTTTCATTGGAAAATAATATTAGACTGGAGGAATTCCAAGGTCCTTTATGACATTGAAGTAGGGTGAGCCTTCCTGGCTTCTCTCAGATTCTACCCAAAAGTCAAGCATGGGTTTGCCACAAGATGGAATCACTAATGCTAGTCTTTTACCATGTGCCACTGACAAGTTTACAAGGAAATATTCTGAGGTAAAGGAGATATACACATATACATATACGTATATGTGTGTATCTCAGATTTTCAAAAGAATTATTGCATATGTTGGCAATTCAAATTTAAATCCCCCCCTTGCCCCTCAAAAAAAACAAACTAAAAACACCACACCTTTAAAAGCAGGAGTCTGCTGGAGCCAGCCCCTGATTGTTACATTTTCCTCATGGGCATTTGGAAATCTGCACACATCCGGACTTGATGTGTTGTCTTGTTGATTATCTAGGCTTCGGAAAGTGTTGAAGAAAGTGTTAATGTGGATTAAATTGTAAATATTTCCTGGGGACTTCCTTCCTTCCTTCCTTCTCTCTTTCCTTCCTTCCTTCCTTCTCTCTTTCCTTCCTTCCTTCCTTCTCTCTTTCCTTCCTTCCTTCCTTCCTTCCTTCCTTCCTTCCTTCCTTCCTTCCTTCCTTCCTTCCTTCCTTCCTTCCTTCCTTCCTTCTTTCCTTCCGCTGGTTGGTTGTTAAATATGAACTAGCATACCACTGTTTAATTTTCTTCTTTGTTTTCTTTTTTTTTTTTGAAAATGTTGCAGAAGGTCTTTCTTATATGGAGCATATACTGATTTTACTTATGCTGAACAATTTCAAAGGTGAGGGCTTAAAGTTTCTTTCTTGACATGATTTTGACTTCTCTGCAAGCACAACTTAATGATTAATTAGGCTATTACCTAGAAGGTATTTCTTAAAACCAGGAGGGTAATAATCTAGCACTGATGATTTGTAACGCATGGGGATGTCTTGTTGGCTTGGAAAGAGGTTCTCTAAGGACCTCATACAATACATAGAAAATCCTCTCTGCATCTTAGTGAATAATGAGGTGATTCAGTAAAGTTAAATGGAGATGCTTTTGGTACTGGAAAACCAGTTGGTGTCTATGGTTACAAATTAGTTTATGAAATTACTTAAGAACTTGCATGATCAGTCTGGATTAGAGTGGTGGAATTTGCTTTTCTGGAATTACTGTTTTTTAATTTTTGAGTAAGAGCAATTGAAACTCAAATTCATGTTCTCTTTATGTAAAGTTGGGTAGAGTTTTGTTTTTGCATTTTTTTTAACATTGAGTTTAATACCTGAGCAACAGGAAAACTGAAGTGATACCTTATTTTCTTTTTCAACATTTTAAACATAATTGGAATTGATATTTTGGCATTAGGAAACTCTTGGATCAGTGTGATTAATGGTGAATGAGGGAGGGCATTTCACTTTTCCCAAATGCCTCTTTTTCTAAGGTACTTAAGAACAGCCCAGATGTGTGGGTGATTAGGTATGAGAGAAATAGCTTAGGCATGAGTTCACGTGGACCAGGGGGAGCCCACCCAACCCCGCTTTGGAATGCTCTGAGCGCATAAGCATTATTTTGCTGTGCTCTTGGTCCTTCAAAGCCCTCCCAAAGCCACATCAGAAAAGGTGGGGTGAAGTTGCTTTTACTCCTGTCAGGGGAGAAAATCTTTCAAGTTTGATGAGTGACTTTTTGTATTTAACTCTTTTGCAAGAAATGTTCTAATTGAGCCCCATATGTGGAAAAGACATCATAAAGATAATTAGGAAATGTTTCTTTCTTGTTTAGCTTTAAAATCATAGATGATTCTAAAAACCTAACATGATTTCAGAGTATTTCACCGTACCATCTCTCTGCTGAGGAAGAGTAATCGTATATTCTGATGGACAGAGAGAGAGAGTAAAGTCATGGAATATAGGTCTCTGAGACATAGGCTCTGCCCGCTAAGAGCTGTGTGTCTCTGGTGAAGCCACTTAACTTCTCTGGGTCTCAGTTTTCTCATTTGTAAAATGGCAGTCACAATGCTTGCACTACCTACCTCACAAGATCCTGTGAGGATCAAAGGAGCTGACTAATGTATGTAAAGCATTTCGTAAACCTTAATGTGCCATATAAATGTAAGCTATTATTAATGCTGTGCTAAGAAAAACATAATTAAGAATTTAAATCATCCCAGTGGTTTAAAGGGTTTTGCTTATCCCCCACCCTCTTTCTCCTTCATTAGTGTACATGATCAGGATTTGACATGCCCAACTAATTCTACCATCCATTCATTGACATTATCATCTAGACCAGTGGTGTCAAACTTACAAACTGAGGCCACTAATATGTACTTTAAATTGGTATTTCAACTCAGTTTTAAAAAGCAGTATTCTGTTTTATTTTTATTTATCTTATCAAATATTTTCCAATTACATTTTAATCTGGTTCAGGTGCATTTGGGAGTGTTGTGGATTGTATGTGGCTTGTGCGTTTGACACCTGATCTGGACAGAGTGCTGTTTGACAAAAGATGTTCTTCAGGACCCTAGGTGGCTAGGATTTGGGGAATTGCTTGTAACTCAGATGGTTTTCAGTATTTGGGTTTTCAGTATTTATTTTCAGCATTCAGTATTTATTAATACTTAAGTGTTCAGTGTTAATTACTAACCTTAAATAGGAAGGCTTTAAGTATTTAGGCAACCCATAAAATTATAAATTTTAAAATAGACAGCTTAAAGGTTTTCTGATTTGTTTTAAGGTAGTATGTTTTCATCTTTCTGCAAATTGTACTTTCTTCTTTATGCTATAATACAGTGAATTTGAAGACAGAAAATAGCTAGGATACTTCTATTCCTTGATCAAGTTGTACAGTTTTGAATGTATCAAAGAGAAGATCCTTGAGTTTTTGCAGAGTTGACAAACACAGGACATTTTATTTTTGTCTACTTAGATAATCACCCTGTGTTTATCAAATTTGGGAAAAACAAACAGAACAAAAATAGTTTCTTGAAACCTTGCTATGTCTCTGTCTAGTGCCTATCATTCTCTGGGCAAGTCTGCTTGACTGCCAGAGTCATCATGGAAGGTGCTGCTAACATATATGGCAAGCTTAAATACTTAAAAACAAACAGCTGCTTTGAATACTTATCCTGAAAGAGGCTGATTTTGTTTTGCCTGTCCCATCTATCTGGTCCAGTAGAATGCTTGACATGCCATCTAGTCACCCATCAGGACACTAGGGCCTTCTCAATATGGATGCCTTGTCTTCTGGCCCATTGCCACCTGACTGCCTCCCATTCCTTCCATTTCTGACATCAGAACTTCTATTGCTTGTTGGAAAGGGTGTGACACTTTTGGCCTAGGACTCTGTTGACTTGACTAATCTTGTGTCTGTCTGGACCAGAATTTTCTTCCTGGGCCACCCTGATTTGTGTGTTGTCCTCCCTGATTAGAATTTGAAGCTCTTTGGAGCAGGTGCTTTCTCATCTTTGTGTTTGCCGCAGTGCCTATTAAGAACTGCTATTTCATAAATTCTGATTAAATATCATTCCCAATACAACATTTTAGGAGCTGAGGGTCAGCATTAAAGAATGGTGGGGCTGGTCTTACCCATCATTAATTTTTGACCCTTTTGGTGTGTGGGAAAAAATACATATGAGACAACAAAAACTAGGTCTGAGATGTTAAGCATTTGATGCCTAATTTATATTCTCCAAATATACATAGAAGTTTGTAATTTTTAAAACTGAGGAAATTTCAGTTGAGTCCTCAGTCACCAACCTTGGGTATTTGTTTGATTTAGTTCTTTAGTGTCTCAGCAGCTTCCCCAGATCCCATTTTAAAGGTTCTGGTTAGGTTTTCCAAATTCTGATCTTAGCAAATTAATATTGCCCAGCTTAGTCTAGTATTGGACTTAACTACTTCCATATCATATCCGACGAATAGGAAATGAATAATATCCTTGTGTCAGCTTTCTCTCCCCCCTCCCATATATTATTTTAGGTGAATGTTAGATTTCTATAAAGTCTAGACTTCTGCCAACAAATTATTCAGTGTTAATTTCATACATACTGGTATGTATCTTCATATAAAACTGTTGATACATATTCATGAGGGTTGAAATGTACATGTAGACTACATAAACTCACCGTATCTAAAAGAAGGCAAAAGAAAGTGCTGACGTGAAAAACAAAACTGCACTTTGTGTTAGTCACATTTTTATGAAAACTGAAAAGGGAATACAGAGTCTGATTTGCCCGGTTTTTTTTTTTTAATTCTGTAAATATGAATGGGGGATTGTTTGAATTGGTTTAGCTTTGCATTAAGCCTTATGTCCCTTAATCTAATATTCAGTTATATTTTTATAAGTATTATTTAATAGGTTTAAATAAGTTGAAAAATGAATTACAGAACACTATTGGTTTTAGTGTCAGACTTGAGTCGGTAACTTTGTAGCTCCATGACTTAAGGAGAGTTGCCCTTTGTAAAGCCTCAATTTTTAAATCTATTAAATGAAGTTATACTGGGTGACCTTTAAGGTATCATTCAGCACTGGATCTGATTCTAAATAAGCTCTTCAACTTCTGAGACTCAATTTCTTTTGATGTAATACATAAACAAATTAGTAAGAAGATGTTAGCTCTTGGGGAAAGATGAGCTCATAATTCTTTTGTCATTATAATTGGCATTGTAGACTACTAGGTGTCTTAAAGAATTATAAATAAGATGGAAATTTAAAATTACCTTTAGAACAAATAGTTCCATGGATAATTCTTCCATAGCTATTTGTGCCATGCAAAATTACTCTTGGGAAGTGTTGAAAGTGGAGTACATGTTTATGTAGTTGAGGATAAACTCAAAAAATTTACAACACAATTTGCCCATGACTATGCTGGGAGGGATACCTGTCACACTGGATGTCTGTGTGAGAATCAAAAAAAAAAAAAGAACTTGAGAGGTTTGAATCATGGACTGACTCTAATAAGATGAAATTTATTTGAGTTCAAAAACCCAACTTCACGAGTTGGGGAGGTGGTTTTGGCTTTATATATACATACCTACTTGCCTGGGGAAAAAACATAGAAGTTTAAGTCATATGAATGAGTCAGCAGTAGAGTGTGGCAGCCAAAGAAATGATCATTTTGGCCTGCATTAAGAGTGGTTTTCCTTCCAAGAATAAGGAGATGGCAGTCCCTCTGTCCTCTTCCATGTACAGCTGATGTCAGGAGTCCTCAATGAGTTCTGGATGCCGTGGTTGAGGAAATACAATTTTAAGCTGGACAGCGTCTAGAGGAGAGTAATCTGAATGACCTAATGCCAGTGTCACAGAAGGGTGGCTTTAAGAAACTGAATATGTGTAACCTGGACAAGAGAAGACTGGGCCTGGCTTGCTGGCATTTGAAAGATGTTTCAGTGAGGAGCTACCATCTTTCATTTGACTCTAAATGGCAGAACCAGGGGCAGTGGATGGAAGTTGAAAGAAGCAAATTTAGACCTGGATGTCAGGAAAACTTCCTGTTAAGAGGAGTCTCAAAGCAGAATGAACTGTCAGGTGTTAGCAGGCTCTCCCACCTCTTTAAGTGGAAGCTAAGTGGCTACTTTTGGGTATGTTATAGTGGGCAGTCTGTTCTGTGTATGAGTCAGGCTGTATGGCTGCCAGGATACCTTCCAATTCTCAAGTTCTGTGATTCTGATTTTTCTAGCCATATGTAGTAGATGAAAGATTTATTCAGAATACTAAAGCATATTTTTTTATTCTTAGTTTTTCTTATTTTCCCGATCAGGAAGATTTCCACTTGGAATCATAGAGTTCTCCTTTTAATATTTCATGTTTGAGGAATATTAAATAACCACACTTTTACTTGGATCACTCCTTTCTTTCTTCTTCCTACCATGCAGTTTTAGAGTAGGTTCTAGTTTTTCTTGACCTAACCATCACAGCCACTGTCCACTCCCCACTTTCCCTCCAAGTCTTATATAACATATATAGTATGACAAATCAGTGACCACATTGTTGGCAGAACCAAAAAATTCATCCTTATTTTTCCAGTCAAATAATATTTGGGCTGGGGTGAGTGTCTTATCTTTCATATTGATTGATTTTTAAATGTGTTTGTAAGTTGCCAGTGAAAACTAGAGTGATGTATTTTAAAACTTAAACCTTAAATGATTTAAAAAATTAAAATAAGTCATAATTAATCTCCTTTCTTCAATATATGGATAGGAGGTAACTACTGATTTTGTAATGTAAACTACGTACCAAGTATCAGGTCTCAAAAGCTTAATGTTTGACTTTAAACTCTTTCTTGATAAAATTCTATTCCATGTGGAAAAGTTCGTAGTTGTAGAAACCTAACCACAGTCACCCAAAATTCAGAACAAAAGAGGATTCAAAAACTACCACAAAGAAGGCAATTATTTATTTCCTCCATGCTAATAGACTTGATATAGAAGTGCTACAGTCTGATACTAAACTAATGTGGGGAAGTTTAATTTGTTAAGATGAGGATTTAAGAACTCTAATCAAAGTCATTTGGGGATTTGGGGAAGCTGTCTAGACACTTAAGAACTAAATCAAACAGATAACCAAGACTGGACTCCTGAGGACTCAGCTGAAATTGTCTCAGTCCTAAAAACTACAGACTTATCATGTATATTTGGAGAATTTAAATACACCTGGCCAAATGCCTAACATATTTCAGACCTAGATTTTTTTAATCCTGTAAGTTTTTCCAACATATCTCCCAAAGGCTCCATTCTGCCTTCTGTTTTTCTGTTTCTAAACTTTACCCCCTTGGTTAGCTCATCCATCCACATGGCTTCAATAAACACCTATTCAGATACTGTTTTATATATTCAGTTCCACTGCTCCACCCTAAGCTCCAGTCCCCTGTCCCCAACTGTGAGGTGGCCATATACAGCTGGAGGTCTAGCTGTGACCTTGAACTCAATATACTTAGAATCTCTGCATCTTCATTCTCTCACACTTGGCTCCTATTTTACTTTACCTGTTTGCTTCAATGGAACCATCATCCTCCCAATCAAATAGCATGTAAACTTCAGAATTATTTTTAACGCTTCTCTTTATCTCAGCCCCTCCATCCAGTCACTCTCCAAGTTCTTTTAGTTTTCTCTTTAGAATAGTACTGACATCCATTCCTACATTTCTATCCCCACTGCCCCAGCTGAGGTCAAACATGTATCACCTTTCTATTGGAGCATTGTGATGACATTGTAATGTATGATAAGAAAGATATCCGCTAAGACCGTTGTCCGTAATTTGGGCTGGCTTTTCTTGAGGCCTTATTCCATGCCAATTAGGGCGATTTTCTTTAAAACATATCGAATCCTTAGGCCATAGGGCTAAAGATTGAACCATTGACCTAGTTTCCTCATGACCCATGTACAGCAGCTATGCCTTAAAAAGTAAGGAGCTCCTCCATCATGCTTGTTGAATACTTGTGACCAGAGTGGCACGATGCTGAAAGATAAGGCAGAGAGGGTACCCCCAAGTGAATCAGTGCTGTATCTTTGTGGAAGAGCATTTCCATGCTATTGTTAAGTATGTATCACTTTCTTTATTATTAGATGTGGTGTAGTACACAAATGGATAGACTGGAAGTCAGAAATTCTTGCTAACAGATCTGTCTTAAGCACTAGCTGTATGACTCTGGACAGATAATTTTATCCACTCCGGGGCTTTTGGTTTCCTTATCTATAAAACAAGTAGTTTGGACTTAAAGACTTATACAATCCCTTCCAACTCTAAAACTGTGAGTCTCTGAGATCATCCACAAGAGTGTCGATGTGAACCTTTGCAGCCACCTGAGCCAGGCCTGGCCCACAGCACCTTGCCTCAAATTTTTCCCTTCCGTGATTCGTTCTTCCAACCCCTGCAAAAATCATCTCCTGAATGCAGAAGTCTGACTTTATCACTTTCTTAAATGCTGAGCTTAGGATACTGAAAGGGAACTCTTCTCAGATGTTCTTAAAACACTTTGTCTTAAAATCTTTCATTTGTCCTTTTCATGCACTGTCTTTTGTACAGTTAAGTGGATAGATGTTTATACCCCCCCAAACATGTCTATTCATCTATGCATATATGACAGTGCCTTCAGACTGGAAAAGGGCTCTAATAAAAAATAATAGTAATCATTACCATATAGTATAGTACTTAATATTTAAAGTATAGTACTTTGAGGTTTGCAGTGAACTTCACATATATTGCCCTGATCTTCATGACATCCCCATGAAGTAGGTTATTGTGAACATTTTACAGCAGAGGAAACTGGTCGGAGAAGTGACTTGCCCCATGGTCTCACAGCTCGTAGATGTCTTAAAGCAATGGTTAAATTCAGGTCTTCCTCATTTCACGTTCCAGACTCTACAGACTTCTACTTTACTGCCTTCTCTACATACATGCATACATACATGCATACATACATGCATACATACATGTATACATACATGCATACATACATAGAGATAGATAGGTATCCCTAGTATCTAATAGTGCCCAGCAGGAGCTTAATAAATATTTGGTTGATTGACCAATAGCTTTAATTATGGGAAAGTTTTCTTTACCTTAAGTCTGAACCTACTAACTCTTTGCAACTTTTTATCCGTTTTGATAGTTTTGCTGTCCGGAGCTAAGAAAGGCAAGCTTTGATTTGCCCCTCCAGGTGTTTTCAAAAAATTAAAGACAATTGTAGCCTTCCCCTTCTCCTCCCCACCCATGGTTTCTTCTCCAGATTAAAACATTTCCGGTTCCTGATCCCAGTAAAGCATTCTTGGTGTCAGCTGTTTGTCAGTGTCTTAAAATATTGATTAAAAAGTTTATGGGAGGAGTGGGTAGGGGAGAAAAATCCTATAACTGCTTCTTCACCTGTAATTTATTTAATAGGCCTTTCCTGCCATCCCAGCCACATGATAGTAATGGGGAACTCTCTTGAATAACATGCAGGATTAAAATAAGTAAATGTAGGGTATGAAACCAGTTTATGGAATGTAGATTAAAGTGAGAACAAAGTAAGTAGTGTATTTATCCATACCTTACTGCAGCATGCACAGAGAGAATGATGAAGGTAAGACACAGGTCTGTTTGGTAATTCAGGGTCTTTACGGAAATGTAAAGGCATTTGAAGCCCCCTACCTATTTCAAAGATGCCATCGATAGACCACCCGCTGTGGACATGCTGTAAGGAAAATGGAGGGATGTAAATGAGTTTTAGTGATTTGCCTGCCCCTGAATATAAATGAAGCTGAACATCTCCTGTCTTGTACTCTTAATAGTGAACTACTAGACTGTGCTCAATTCACTTTGTTGGAAAGTGAAGGCTGTCATAAGGGATTACTATTAGACTCTTTTCTATATTATTATTATTATTTGAATTCTTGTTAGCACGGATAATTCCAAGGTAATTCAGTTACAAATAACTCTCATTAAAACACGTCACTAAATTCGGTACTTTGTAATCATGCTTCCACGGTCAGGAGGCTTTTCTGATTGAAACGGGGGAAACCATTTTAGTTGAACATCATAAATGAATAGTAGAGAGTTTATGACCAAAAATAAGAGCCTTAGAATGGATTGGCCTTAATGGAGGCGACAGAGCTGACTTATCTAAAGCTATAAAGAGTAGTTTTTTTCTTTTCAGAATTGAATGCATGCATCCCACACAAATAAGGACAGACAAGGTAAGGAAGGAAAAGTCTGAGGCTCCAACGGGAACTAGAGCTCTGTGAGGTGGAGCTGTGACTGCTGAGGTTGATGTCAGATTGTATTGAAAATGCTTTAGCTAGATTCCAAGGAAGTCTGTGAACTGGGATGGGGAAAAAATGCATTCTAATTTTAGTATCATTGTCTTACTGTGTATTTAAATCCTATGTATAAAATACATCATAATCCATGTTATAATAATATATAATAAATGTAAAATCAATAACATAATGTATCTTATACATTAAAATTTTTAGCTTGAGAAGGCTTCGTGGACTTCGTCATACAGCCAATCTCTAGGCACTCTTCACTACCTCTAGGTACATTTCATTCTGGGACACTGATTGGGTATGGAACTTACGTTATTTAACCTTGTATTTATTAGCTTCTTTCCATTTGTAAAATGGGAAAGGCAAGACAAGTTGAGGTGTGAGGTCCTTTCTGATTCTCAAGTTCTCTGATTGGCAGAGGTTCTTCATCTGTGATCCATGGACTTAAAATATTTTGATAACTATATTTCAGTATAATTGATTGTCTTTATAATCTTATGCATTCTAGTTTATGCTTAAGAAAACTTTATTCTGAATATTCCACAAGCTTCACAAGACTTGCCAAAGGGGTCTGGGACACCCCCCCACAATTGAAGATGCTTGTTTTAGTGAATGTTATCTTGGAAGAGAGGATGAAAGCTGCATTTGGTTTTCTGATTCTTACAAATATGAAGATAGATTCCTTGATAAAAATGAATTTATCTGAACCTTTAGTAATGCTAATGAGAACTTAAGTATGCTACACTAAAGAAGAAATAAAGAGCGAAGTTCCAAACTCCTTGCATACAAGCTAGCTCGCATCCTGTGTGTGTGTGTGTGTGTGTGTGTGTGTGTGTGTGTGTGTGTGTGTGTATAAAGAGTAAAATCTTTCAACTTTCATGTCAAAGTATGTGATCAAGGAATTACACGTAAGGCATATATTTTTGGAATCAGGCAGCAACTGTCAGGGGTTTCAGTAGATTTCATGAGGTGCCCAAAGAGTTTTCTTTTTTCTTTTTCTCTATGACTCATAAACTTAAAGTTACTACTTTCATGATTCATTTGAGATGGAAAGCTGTCCCAGCATGCCTGCCCTCATTCTCCATCTTCCTCCACTGCCATTCCACCCTTTTTACATTCTTCCTTTTTAGCAATGGGACAGTTGAATGAGATTGTCATAACGATGGTTTTAATCCTTCTGAAGATTACATAGGTCAAGCTGAAAATCTAAGGTGAAGCTTGCTTCATAGCATCCATTATGTGCTGAGGGGCATTGATTGGTAGAATATTGATTTTAATAATAAAGTTCATCCTCACATAATTTATAAGCACTGTAAAAGGCCCCCAGCTCATTAAAAGAAACAACCCAACAGAAAAGAGGATTATGAAATTCTTCATCCTGGAAGCCCCTAACAAATGTTTTCCCTAATGAAATTTGTCCTAAATGGAAGTTCTTACTGAAACTTAAAACCTAGATAAAGCTTTCAGATTATATTATAGTGTTTTCCTGTAATGTTTTGCACCTATGCTGTTGACTAGATTTTCATCCCCTCATTGTATTGAAACAGAGGATGCACAAAATAATATTAATCTTTGTTCATTAATCCTGTTTTGTAATTAAATCTATCTTATACTTAACTTTCATATAGAGTTGAAGGAAAGGGGATTTAGGAGAACATGATGTGCTTTTTATGAGATAGTTTTAGGATTATGAAATCAGCATTAAAAGAAAAAAGTTAACTTGCTCACCAAGCAGAAAGATTTTCTCTTTGTTGTTTGTGATTTGCTAGTGCTATGAAAAAAAATGAGAGCATTCAAGCTGGGCTGCCTGTGGTTTCACTCTAATTCTATAGGCTGCACACTCTTTCTCCCCAAAATCCCCACAGCAAGTGACCTTGTCAAACAAAAGTGTGGAATAATGGGAGGCAGCCCAGGGATTGGGGCTCATTTACAAGCAGCTGTTTGCTCCTGTCAGAACAAAGGCAAATCAGGGCTGCATTAAGGGGGGATGACAGCCACAGTGAGCAACAGCCTACCCCCTTCCCCAGTAATGCTCATCCTCAGGGGTTTTGGTTCAAAAACTGACCAGTTGGGCCGAAAGTTATTGTCCTTATTAGGTGAAAAGGATATTGGAAATGCGTCATTTATCATCATTTATCAAAATGTACAAACTTTCAGTTCTGAAGAAACTTGACTAACATAAGATAGCATCCTTTCAAAATGGTCCAATTGCAGAAGTGGACATAGTTGCCTTACAAGCTAACTGTGTAATGCCCAGTGTCTGTTTGCGTCATTGTTCTGTTGGGGGCCATGAGTGAACCTGTGGAATATCTAAATTCATGTAATAATTATGGGTTGGGAAAGCCCCTGGATTTGGAGTTGGGGGGTGGAGGTTTGGGGTAGTCTGTGAATTCATATTCTAGCCCTGGAAGGACTAGTTCTGGAGGCAGAAGACAGAGCTAGGTTTGAATTCTGCCTCCAGCACTTACTTGCCTGTATGACCTTGGGTAGAGTAGCTGAGTGGAACAGTGGATGAAGTGCCAGGGCCTGGAGTCAGGAAGACTCATCTTTCTGAGTTCAAATCAGACCTTAAACACTTACTAATTTGTGACCCTGGGCAAGTCATTAGTTCCTCATCTGTAAAATGAGCTAGAGGAGGAAAGGACAAAGCACTGCCAAGAAAACTCCAGATAAAGTCACAAAGAGTCAGACATGACTGAAAGGACTGAACAGCAAATGGCCTTGAGAAAATACTAATTTCCTGGACCACAGATATCTCATCTGTAAAATGAAGAATTTGGACTAGGTGGTCTCTGAATTCCCTTCCAGCTGTGACCCTTCTAGTGTCACTTTTTTTTTTTTTAATTTATGAAAATCATTTCACTTCGAAGGCATCTCTTTTCTCTTCTGTAAAATAAAGAGTTTCTTTGGATGATCTCCAAAATCCTTTCCAGCTCCAGACCTTCTGATCTTATGAGACATGTCAGTTCTTTCCTATTTAAAATAATAATCAGATGGCCAAATTGTATAAACATCTAGATGTCCGCAAGAGGGAAAGATGTGTCTTCTTTTTACAATCTCATGAATACCCATGTATTTTTGTTAGCTATACAGTTCACTTTCTAATGTGAAATGGAGGAGACTGGGTGTTTCTGATCCTTAGATTCTTATTTGCCTTTTTTATATGTTTTGCTTTTGGATTGGATCCCTGATTTCAGTACTATAAAGAATTCCTTCTTATCTGAGGCCAGTACGAGAGGTTAAGTCACTCGCCCAGGTCACTATGTTTTCAAGAAAATTGGTAGACGTAGATGATTTCTTCATTTCTGTTTCTCTGAGAGAAGATATTTATAACTTGACCTTTGCTGGAACTTTTTTCTTAAAGCAATTATATATTTACTTGGGTGTTTAACTTTTTATGGTTTCTTTTTGTTGAAACAAAAACAAACATGAAGGACCAGTGTTCAGGGAGGATGGGACAGTGTTAATTGGTATATGGCTCAGCTCTTAGAAATGGATTTATGACTTTACTGGGGAACCATCTCCATGTGAGCAGATTTTCTCAGGGAGTTTTCCATACTGGTGGTCTTCAGAAAAAGCTTGAGTGACTAGTTCTTGAGTATGATGTAGAAGAATTGTGAAATTTCCTGTTCAGATAAAAGTTGGAGGAAGTGCCCCTTTTCAGCTGTCCTCTTTCAACTCTGAGTTTCAGCGTTTCATATTTAGATTGAAGGTCCTTAGTCTAAAATTGGAAGTGACCTGAGAAGCCAGGTAATTTAATCCCCTCATGTTGAAGGTGAGACTCAGAGAGGGTTAGTAATTATACTTGGGCTACACAGCTAGTGTCAGAGACAATATTTGAATCCAGGTTTTTCCAAATCTCAAGTTCCATGTCCTTTCCACTACTTCAAACTGCCTTTATACAGAATCTTGAAAGCTTTTGATACTAAAATCTTAATAGGGTTAGGTCAGTTGAAGTCTCATCTACCCTGTGATAAATTACTTCAGTTTTAAGTTTTCTTTCATTGATCAGACTTTTAAGAGTTAACTTTTTCGAGAAATTTACAGACACGCAAACACACTATATCTGAACCACTTTATGAGACTTCTCTATGGTAATGCTTTGATTTTACCGCTTTATTTGTTGAATTTTCAAGAATATTTAGAGCTTTGTTTTTGTAATATAGGCATTTGTCATCTGTTAATGAAGAATAGCGGTCTTACAGTATGTAATTTTGGCAACTTGACTCTGTTTGTCTTGATAACTGGTAGGTACTTAAATTTTACATCCCACCCAGGGGTGTGTTACATAGTTCCTTTTGTTTCCCTGTACATCCTGCATCAATCAGTAAGTCTTGCTTTCTGGAGAATGATCTTTCTATTGTTTCTGGTGTTAAGGGTCATATATCATTTTCATGAAACTTTCTATTTCACTGAAGATATTTGCTTGACTTAGCCCCCCTTCAACACTTCTTTGTCATGAGTTCCTATGGGTTTTGTCCATGGAGGGCCCCTTTGATGGTGGCGGTAGTGATTGTTATAAATCTGATGATGAATTCTTATAAAATCACACTTAAGGGTCTTAACATTCACTTGAAAGGAGTATTCTACTTTTCTTACTATGTGGTCTCTGTGTGCTTCTCTGCTGTCAATCCTTAGTAAGGAGGTAGCAGAATGGGTGATCAATAAATGTAATGTTCTGCATTCATTTAAAAGGATACACATATTGAAATATTACTCTCCATTTAATTCCCATTTATGTGCATGTTCTCATTGACTTTGTGAGACTTGAATGTACCAGGAGCCACCAGAACTGCCCAGCTGAAAGAGTCAAATGGAGACACTCCGATTGATCCATGAATGTTTACTATATTACTGTTCTGTTAAATGGAGTTGCCCAGCTACCCATAAATGACTTTCACCCATAACTATTAACTAATTCATAGAATCAAGAGTTCTTAGTGGAAGGACCTTAGAGATTACATAGTCCATTTTTGTTTTACAGAAGTAGAAATTGAACCATAGAAAGGTGAAGTAATTTGCCCATGTTCCTTCAACAAGGACTCAGTATTTCCTGGTTCATGTAACAAATAAATGATAAAAGAAAAAGCATACTGTTGACTCAAGACTTTTGTAATCTGTGGTTGTATTTATATATATATATATATATATATACATATATATGTATGTATGTATGTATATATGTATGTATGTATAGATATAGATAGATCGACAGATGGATAGATAGATATAGGTACACACACATACATCTTGCTAATGGAAAACTAATTTCTGTTGAATAACATGGTGACCAGTAATAGACATTCCTGGCACACTTGAAATTTTCAAAGACATTGGACTAATTTAAAGCAGACCTCACTTTATAGTGAGCTGGCTAGGCATATTAAAGGTAATTATAAAACAATAAAGAGCAAGTTATTTTTCAGTGTAGTGGCTTCCTAATCAATCTGAGCATATTTTAGCCTCTCTGAGCATCTTATATCCACAGTGAGACGATGGACTATCTTTAGTTTTAAAATTTGGGGAGGTGATTTTTGGATAGACACATGCATTAAGATCAGAGTGACCCCTGAAGGTCTTATCACTTGCCTTGAGAAATGTGTACTAAATCAAAGCTAATCCCAAGCAAGAAATGGAGGGGCTGAGGTTCAGGTGAACTTCTTCTCCACTAGGGCTTCTGTTTGGACCTCACAGGTCCCTTCTAGCCCGAAATCTCTGATCCTGTAGTCCTTGGTATTCCTGGAGCCTTGGAACCAAACTGGGCAACCCAGAGTGGACTGTCACTATTAGAGGATCATTCTAGAGCCTTCCCTAGTCTTTAAACATTTTTTAAAATGAATTTAACAACTGTTAAGAAACACAGACATCTGCATATTTTTTTAAAAAATGGGAAAAAAAGCAAAATTATCCTAGAAAATGAAAACTTCATTTATTACAGCTTTATTATTTTAAAAAAAGTGTTAGATTTAAAAGAAAATGGAAAAAGCTCATCCTGATTGCTTTCACATCTCCTATATGTTTTGGATTTTATTGCTTATATTTAAGTGAGTTATATACCTAGAGTCAAAATATGATTTTTGGTCCTGTTTTATTCATTCTACATAATTTCTTATAAGATTCCCCATTCCTTTGTGCTTTTCATATTTGCTCTTTCCTAGTTGGGCAATACTATTCCCTTACTAATAAAAAGAAAGGTCCTTGAAGGCAAGGGCTGTCCTACTTCTGTATTTGTATCCCTGCTGTCTAGTGCTTGGCACAAAGTAGGATGTTTAATAAATGATTGATTGATTAGTAAGTATATCATAATGTCTTTAGCCAATCTCCAGCCTTTGGACATATGGCTTGTTAAAGGTTTTTCTTTTTGTTACTGCATATAATACTCATGGGAATATTTTTTGTTTAACTAGGTCTTGTTTCCTTTGCTTGCCCCAACCCCCTAAATTCTTGTAAGACCTGGCCTGGTTATCCACAGTACGGCTGCCCAGACTGTTAGAAGTTTCCTAGACTCTCCCAGGGACTTAACAGTGCACCTAGCCAGTCCCAGAGCTTTCTCAGTGGTACACTAGGGAGATTTAGTTTCCTACTTCCAGTGTATTTCAGTGAGAAAACATATTGCCTTTAAAAAGAGCTAGTGCCCCTAGAAAGATGCTGCATACTTTTGATGCATCTCTCCCCCCCCCCTTTTTTTTATAATGAGATACAAGCAAGTATTTCTCAGGGTTTACTTCATTCTGATCTTGGTTAAGGATGAACATTATATGGAGTGAAGTATCCTGATCCACAGTGATCCAGTATTAGGTGGATGCTTAAGGAATCTCAAGGAATTGCAAGGACTCAACTTGATTCAGTTATATGGATGAGATTTAACTTCGTTTTTCTATCCCCAGTACCTAGCCCAGTGTAGTTCACAGAATAAGTGCTTAATAAATACTTGATGGTTGATTGAGCTATATAGTTCTGCTGTGTCTTGGACTGGCCCGATAGAGTATAATAAACTCCTTGAGAGCAGGTATGTATTTTACTTTTGCCTTCATATCCTCAGTGCCTCGTATGTGTTTAAACATAGTAGGTGCCCAACCCTCCATGTTTGGTTGTTTGAGTCATACCATCTTAGGCACAGACTAGGAATGTTTCTTAGAAGCTCACTTGAATGGTCAGGAAGATTCCAAGAAGTCCTAAAACAGATCCAGATTTCCTGAAATTCTTGCTTTCTTCTAACATTTTTTTGAATATCCTTCACTGGGTTCTTTCTGGTTAACAAAATATGAACACTTGGTAGTAACTTTACCAAAATCTTTATTTTTCATAGTTACGTGGCTAGGAAATCCTTAGGAGTTATTCAGAGTGGTCAGTCTGCACCAACACATTAATATTATATATTTTCAAACAGATGCTGGCTGAATGCTTAATGTTAATCTGATTGGGAGGGTTCTACTGTATAATCTATATTTGGAGATTTAGAAATTGCCTTAAATATTTACTTTAGTAAGGTAATTTTGTATTTGATGATTAAAAACGTGAGATTGATATTATGATATGGTATATAATAAATGCTAACAACAATAAGTATGGGCAGTTTTAGTACCTTAGGACTCAGAATATTTGGTCACATGATGCTTGCTCAATTTACATAGAAATTACCCTAAAATGTGTTGTTATATTATGTTTATCTTTTGAAGTGATATTAGTTTATGCAAACTGCTGTAGTATCTTACAAATGTAACGTAAGCTTATCTAACAGGCTCATGCAATTCACAATCTTATGAAAATTTCGATAAACTATTTAAAGATGCATTACAATTAAAACATACATTTTGTGAAATTTAAGTTAATATTTACCTGTTTTCTAAACTGCATTCTTAAACAGTATTATGCTTGATTATTGAGTTCCATGTTCATGACAATATGATAGATATGTTCCAATTGTGAAGATTTTAGCTTGGAAAAAAAACTAAAGAAACTTTGGCTTTCAGTCATTTTTGATATAGTATACTGCTTCCCCTACTCCCAGTTTAAATCTGAGGGAGGGTACCTTTTACAGTTTTACTAAATGCTGGTGAAAGCTTGATTATTTTATCTTTGAAGCTGGTTTAACAGTAATTAAGAAGAGCAAGCCTTCACTTTGTGGCACTGCATCAATCTGTTAAACTCATATTTATTTTTTTTCCTGAGTTCCTTTCAATTAACGCACCCTTTCTTGCAGGAAAGGAGGACATTTTGTTCATTACTTTGCTTGAATAATATCACGGCACGAGCAGATGGTCACTTTCCAACTGGTTTGTCTTGAAAAAAGAAATTAAAATATTATAGTGCCAGAGAGAGATGTTATAATGTGTCCCTTTCAAATTAACAGATCTTTTTTTCAACCATTTTATGATGATAAAATAGCTCAATGTCACATAAAAGGTTAAAAGCTGGAGTAAAATGGCATCCTGGGAAATTTGAAATAAATAGTGTCTCATACGTTTTTATTGCACTATACTTGAACACACAATGGATGTGTTTCTTTCCCTGAAAAGACATTGTATATGTTGCGTATACCATGTTGACATTTTGGTTCCAATAGAAACTAGTGAAAACTATGCACTTCAGAACTAAGCAGTTTCTTTTTTTTTTAAGTAGATTTTCCAAAAGATAAATTATTTATTTTTAGAGTACTTTAAGTCCCCCATAAAATCCCATCTTCTAGAAGAAACCTTTTCCTAACCTTCCCCTTTAATTCCAGTGCGTTTTCTCTTGTAATTTCCCATTTACCTTGTACATAGATTGTTTTGTTTATATTCGTTTTCATGTTGCCTCCTCCTTTAGATTGTACACTCCTTGAAGGCAGAGAATGTCTTTCATCTCTTTTTGTATCCTTTGTGTTGGGTACTGCAGGTGCTTAATCCATATTGATTGCAAGTCTTTGATTGCTTTCTAGCTCCTGGGGAGACCTATCTGAGAGAACTGGAGCCTAAGGAGGAAGCTTATGATGATTCAGAACCTAGCAGTTTTCATTTTATTCATAATCTTTAGGGAGCCATTGAATCTTTTTGAGCAGAGAATACGGGTGATTGCACAGTGAAATGCATAAAGATGATGTGAGGTATCAGAATGGTTTGGAAGTGTCTAGAAAGTAAAGTTGGGAAGACCTCTTTGGGGGCTATTAGGATAGTCTAAGCATGTAGAGTCTTTGTTAGAGTGTTGATTATGGGAAGAGAGAGATACCAGGAAAGGAACTGTGCAGTTGAAAAACACGTGGCTTGAAAATAATTACATATGGAAGTAAGGAATATGGGGGAAAATATAAAGTAACACCAAATTTTCAAATGTGGGGGAGCTAGATGAATGATTTCTCCTTTAAAGAAGTAGTAAAGTTAAAAGGAGGAACAGAATTTTGGGAAAACAGAAGAATTTGGATTTCAGACATGTCTAAATTAAATTTCTCTGTATAAGATCTTGTGGTCGAAAGCACTTGTTAAATTTTTGTTCCAGTGGTTATCTTCAGGCATAGGTTTGTTTCTCATATGTAAATTCTTTAGAAGCCAAATATCATTATTCTTCCCAGCTTCCACTATTCACTACTCACCTGTCTACCTTCTTATCGTACCATCATGAGTTATGAGTATGAATTATTCGAGCTGCATAACATTTGCTTAATCAAAACTCTGGATATCAGTGAAAGTTTAAATGTATGGTTTGGAATATAGAAAGTTGGCTGATTTGATTTGATTCATGATTTGAGACCTAAGAAAAATATGTAAAGATAGGGAAGAGATAATGATTGATGACATGCTTTCCTATGACATGGAAAAAATTGTAAAGCAGCCACAAATCAAATTGGCACAATAGAATGAGTGCTATTTTTTCCCCTGCCTCCCAGGAGTTTATGAAGGTGAAGTTGATGAATAATATGAAACCTTTCCTAGACCTTATTTTGTCTCCGTAAGGGCCAGAAGAGCTGTTCAACATGTTAAGAATTCTAATGATGATGAAAATGCTTAGAATGCAATGTGTTGTTTGCCTCCAAAATGCTTCTGTCCCTTTTTAATCTTCATAACAATGAAATACATGTGTGTCTGAAAACCTGGATTTGAAGCATCTTGCAGAAATACTGCTGTATTTTCCATTTGTTTTGGGGAGAAAAAGAACTAAATTGACAAGTTAACAAGGGTTAGGGTTAAGTTAAGCACTTACTATGTGTCAGGCATTGTGCTACGGAAATAAAATTAAAAAAAAACAACAACAAATTCTTGCCCTCAAGGAATGTATGTTCTAATGGGAGGTTCAGCTTGGTGTGGGAGATATGTACCAAGTATTTATAAGGTAGCCTAGAGGAGAAGGCATTATCATCTTTGGGAGACTAGGAAATTCAGAAGGTGGAATTTGATCAGAGTCTTGAAACTCTTAAATGAATAATCATAATTGTTCGTGTGGCTTCCTCTTCCAGTCACCTCTTTTTCTCATTACTTTGCTTTGAGGCAGCATGATGCAGGGGCAGGTTACTGAACTTGGCGTCAGGAAGATTTGGGTTCAGATCCCCCACTTTAAGGTGGATTTTCCTGGACAAGTTACTTAATGTCTTGGCGTTTTCATTTCCTTGTCTATAAAATGAAGAATGTTGGACCCATTGCCTTTTTGCTCTAGATGTATGAGCATAGGACTTCCTTTATTATCCTTATGGTCGCAAAATAGTTGACATACTTTGTCTCTTGAGTCTCATAGTAATAGCCCTGTGGGGTCAGTGCCACAGATATTATTAACTTCATTTCACACAGTTGAGGAAACCCCAAGGCTTTAAGAAGTTAATTGACTTAATCATGGCTACCCTATTTTGCAGATAGTAGCCATCCTAGACCTGGGATAACCTCAGTTTACATCCATCCATGCTTGGGTGCCTGGCCTTGTGACCTTTAACATCACCTCACTGGACCATTATTTCCTTGAAGTTAAAAGTCCTCTCATACATAAAATGCCTCATCAATGAAAACTTTTTTTAATATTAAATCTACAATTGTAGTTATTTTAGTAGCCATGGTATGGGAAAGTATACAGTGGGAAATAAATGTGTAAATAAGTAGATGATGAAAACCTTTATAATTTAGTAAATATATATGTGTACTAAATGTAAATATTTTATGGTCAGGAAAGATTTTAGAATATGAGTGATCTTCATAAAGTGTCACCAAATGACATAAATCTTTGGTGTGTTTGGATTACTAGAATTGAATTAGAACAGATTAATTGTAATGAGGAATTTAGCAGAAAACAATGGAAATAAATTTAGTGAATCAGAGACCAAGAACCATAAGGGTCCTCGGAGGCCCTCTAGTTCCAAACCCTTCATTTTATAGATGAGGAAACTGAGTCGCAAGAAGTTAATCGACTTGTCCAAGTGACTTACCCAAGGTCACACATGTAATAAATTGAGGCAACCTACATTTTGTGATCCTTGACCCACTGTTCTTTTCCGTGTACTACAAGACAAGATGTGCTGAGTGATTTCTGTTTGCATTTTCATTTAAATTTTTAGTCGTGAGGTTGCTTGTATAGTTGTAAACATAGATAACATGTACAACTGGAGTTCAGAAGTAGACTTAACAACTTTTACAGGCATTTCCTTATTTGGCATTGTTTATTGGTAATTATTATACTTGATTTTTGAGGTTCTGGTGATTTTTGTATCTGATTTGAAAACAGACCACTATTTCCAGTGGAACTTGTCTTGGTGGTAAACTGTTTAAGTGCTGAGAAATTAAGTGTTCTTATGAGTACAGACAAGTTTAGGTACAGGAAAAATCCATCATTTTAGGAAGGCCATGATTAAGATTTTTGCGACGGTAACCGAGTGAAACCTTCCTGCTAAATACGGCTTCTGAGATCTGCCAAGGCACCTTCAAATCATTCAGCCCTGTTCTTAATCTGAGGGTTGATGGAAATATACCGAAGCTAGTTAATTACTATCTGCCTCTAGAAAGAGGATGGCCTTGCATGCAGCGTTTGTGTGGTAGCATGGCCCTGTTCAGTCAAGCTCAATGCATGTTACACGATTGCCTGAGAGGACGAGAAAAGCCACTTTCTCAGTCTCTGACCAGAATGGCTGATAAGGCTTGGTGTCAAAAAGGGCACGAAGGGGATCATAGCAATTGTGGCATGGGCAAACTGGTTTCCCTGACAACCGGATTGAGGATTCATTGTGATTTATTATTTACCACTTCAAAACCTCATTCTGTGGTTTAATTAGGGATTGGGGTTTCCACAAGGTTGGTCCCTTCCACATCTGAATACCCTGCTGCCCTTGTTAGGAGCTCAGGTCGAAACAGACCCAAATGGATATTGTCCTAAAACAGCTACAAATGAGAGCCAGCGTTGAGGTGCGTGAAAATGTAGGCAGGTCACTTAAATCACCGTTCTCTGGGATTCCTGAAATAGTGTGCTGGCGAATCATTTGTTAATCAGTAAAGCTGATCTATCAGTGCTCATTCTGGCTAGGAGGGGAGTGAGGAGTGACTCCAGAGCAATCACAATGAAGACAATTACAAGTAACTTTTGCATTTTTAAAAATGCAATTATTAAAAATTAGAGTACAACCAAATTTAGTCAATAAAGCACCCACCACGTACCAAGTGTTAACAGTGCTTTTTTAAAAATCTGGTCTAATAGATTATATTTTCCTACATGAGGAATGCTTACTCACCTATGTTATAATTAAAAACATAAATACGTACATTTTCTTTTCTTTAATATAGGGTCTTCTTCAATTTTTTATCTTTTGGCAGGACTGATTCTTCTCCATATTGCAAAATCTTAGTCACTAGTGAGTTCCTTAACTCAGTGAGCTAAGCAACTAAACTTCTGATAATTTTGGATGGCTCATCCAAATGTCATCCAGATGCTTATTATCTCAGCTAATAAAGCTTCCTCTAAATTGTCTACTTTTTCTGCTTATTAATTAAGAGTAAAAAACATGATTAGTTGTTCAATGTAAAGTGGCATATTTGGACAACATAACCATTGAAGCAAAGATAATTTTAGACCTTTATTGAGTTATTTTTCAAAATGAAATATTTCCATGGATCTTTTAAAATTAAAGACAAGTCTACTTTGTTCTTATTTTGTGGTAGAATTTCTGTCTGAAGACGCTGTATAATTAATGTAAGAAAAACAAGAGGGGGATCCCATGCTGTAAGACAAAACAAAGCAAAACAAACAAAAAAAGTTTGTTGGCTTCCGTTGTAGTCAGTTGCAAAATGCTTTCTAAAAAAGATATGTTCTGAGCCTGAAAGAACATATCTGAAAGATGGTATATTATACAAGAGGAGCCAGAGGCAGGATATATATACAATATACTGGCTATTGGAAAAAATATTTCAAGTCTATGTTGAAATTTATTCTAAAATAGTTATTAGAAAATGTTTTGAGGAAAAGATTCATAAATTCCTTTTGGTGCTCTAAAGTGTGGTTTGATGGACGTCAAGGCCATTAAGTGTGACATACAATAGAGAGGTTGTAGAGAATGACAATCTGAAAGACAGATCCTTCTCCAAAATTCTTATCTTGTGAACCCTCACGATTGTTTTTTCTCTTCTAAACAATAACTCAACAAGTGATTATTAGATACCTACTATATGCCAGTCACTGTTGCTAGACACTGGTGATGCAAAAATGAAAAAGCAGCTCTTTCCCTCAAGGAGCTTACTGGGCAAACAATATGTATGTATCTTAGGTAAGTACAAACAAATGCATTATTTTAAAATACAAGATAATTTTGGGGGGTGAGGAAGAACTTGCAGCCGAGGGACTCAAGAGAGGCCTCATGCAGAATGTGATGCTTTTTCTGGGGTTGGAAGGAACCTAGGCATTCTAAGTGGTAAAGGTAAGGAGTATTATCTTTAAAGTCACTCCTTTAAATACCTCCTAATCACCACATGCAAAGACTTCCTTCTCTCTGGACTCTGCAGAATTAGATACTGCTGTACATCCCTCATTTTGGGGTATATACTTTCCTTCCTTGTCTTTATTAACTTCACTTCTCTTTTTCTCTGATTTAGTTTGTAATTGCTATTTTACATATTTTATTTCAGTTGTCCTCTCCTCTTCTTCATCTCATCTACTCCCATGGCTTCAATTATTAGATCCATGTAAATGATGCTAAATTTATTTCTGTCCTCAGCCTCTTTTCTGGGCCAAGGGCCTCCCATGTCCAGTTGCTATCTTTATGACTACCAGGATGTCCCATGGCTACTTTGAAATGATCATCCCTATAAAGCGTGGTCAAACTCTTGACTTTAAGGTTCCTGTTCACTGTACCATCACTCTTCAGTCACCGATGATCAAAAACCCAGTCATTCTTGAAACCTTAGTTCTTGGGTTCAGTCAGTTGCTGAATTCTTTTAGCTCTGCCTCTCTGGAATATCTTTTAATTTGTACCTTCCTGGATTCATAAGTTGTTAGAGCAGAAAGAAATGAGAGATGAGAACTTTCTCTCCCCACTTCCACTAGGCTAATTCAAGTCCTAATTTTCTATTGAGCTTATTACAGTCACCTTCCACATGAAATCATTCCCCAGTCTTTCCTCCACTTCATCACCCAGTCAGTCATGCACACCAAGGACACACATCTATTTTCTTGTATCCGATTTTAACTGAACTATTCCATTGCTCAGAAACCTTCAAGGGCTCCCTGTAATTTACTGAATAAAGTCCAGATTCTTTAGCCTGACATTTAATACCTTTTCTTCTTATCTTAGGATATTCTAATCTTCATATCTTTTGTAGTCAGACTAGCATATGCACTAAAAATAATCTTTTCTTGACTACCTATGTGCTTCTATTCAAACTATTTTCCAAGTTGGATTGGACTTCTCCACCTATTAAAGTCATTTCATTCATGGACAAAATGTCATCTCCTTCAGAATGTTTACCTTGTCTCTGCAGAAATGGGGACTGCTTCTTTTTCTGCATCTTCATAACTCTTTGTATATCTCATATGTAAATATATATATGCATATATACACATGTATATACATATATGTGTATCATTCTGCTTTGTAGTGTACTTGTTTATGTGCTTTATCTCCTTTATTAGGCTGTTATTGAGACGAGAACATATCTTTACTAATCTTTCAGAAGTGCATTTTTTTTTTAAAGTATGTAATTCAGTTTTTCTAGATAGGTATTTATGAATATTTCAGTCACTTTGGAATTCTGACTTTACCAAATGAATGCTGATCATAGTCATGTGTGATATAAATTTCCATATAGATATACATGTATATAATATGTGTACACACTCATATGTGTGCGTATATCTACTCATACACATGCATAAATATTTGAACCTAGAAGTTACTACATATTCTTTGTTACTGAGGAAAATTTCTAAAAATGTTATTCATGAAAATAAATCTCTTTAGTGTCCTGTACCTATGCTAAATGTTATTTAGTTTCATTTTCATATCATGGGAAGTATTCACAAACTTTAAAGCACTCTAGAAGTGATAGCAGTTAAATGTATTTCTTAAAATTTATTTTATATGTCATAGAATTATAAAGTAGAAAAGGATCTTAGAATAATGACTGGCGTTCATCTGTAATGCTTAAAAACAACCCTGAGAGATAGGTATGATTTATAGTTGTTCCTCTTTTACAGATGAGGAAGCTGAAGTCCACAGAGGACAAGTGACTTGCCCATAGTCAGACACTTACTAAGTGTCAAAGGAGGTATTTGAACACTATCCGCTATAACTCATTGCCTTCTCGTAAGAGATCATTTTTTAGGAATCATCACCAGCTCATTTTTACAGATGAAGAAACAGCCCTATGGAGAGGAGGTGATTTGTCCAAAGCAGCACAGCTAGTTAGTGGTAGAAGCAGGTCTTTTGAAATCTCAATGCGACTTCTTTCACCCTGTTAATTCTTAGTTCATCTTGTGTATAGTATGTTTGTTGCTGTTTGGATATTCTCTCAGTCATTAGACTGTGAGCTGCTTGAGGACCAGGACTGTCTCTGTTTCCCCAGTGCTTGTTACAATGATTGACACATAGTAGGTGCTTAATAAATGTGGTTGCCTGCATGTAGGGTTGTTTGTGCTCTACCATGTTGACCGAATATACCGAAGGCAGTGAAAGACTATTGTTGATGAGATGTCAACATTTTTGGCTATGATTACAATATGATACTATGGAATGAGATGTTCTTTAAAAAATACTAGTAAACTGCTTTATATATTTAATTTCATTTAATTCTCAAAAAAACTCTATGAGATAGACCCTGTAATTCTTCATTTTACAGATGAAAAATGGAGAGCCAGAAAGGCCAAGTGACTTGTCCATTGTCAAGCAGCTCTCCCTACTCCAAGTCCAGCATTCTCTCTCAGGGACACCCTGTTGCCTTCTCTAAGGCATTGTGCTATAGCAGAGAGTTCTGCCCTAGAGCCAAAGGGCTTATATTCAAATCACCCATCCGTTGCTTATTCCGTCTGACCCCGGATCTGTCCTTTAACCTCCCCTGCTTCGTTAGATTTCTCTAAACAGGCACTTTGTGGGCCTAGGAAGAGTTCATGTGGGAGATGCCTTCCTTTCACTAAGTTATACAGTTTACCTTACTTTGCCAATATATGTATGATATGACATAATATCCTATTAAATGTAATATGATGTGTTATAATACAATATGACATAACATCATATATAAATATGACATGCTACAATAATGGGTACTTAGTTTGTTGGACTGAATTTTGTTACATTCCAATTCTTTTTAAAAATGCAAAAGCTAAAGAAGAAAATAAAAATGCAAAAAGTTCCTTGTAATCCCTTTCAATTCTACTTCTCTAGGTACTTTCCCTATTCCCTTTCCCCTAGGAATGAGCACAGTCCTGTTATCTGTAGCAGATTGGCAAATGATCCTCTCTACCATACCATCCCATGAATCTCAGGGACTTGCATAACAGTATTTAGATATAACTAGGAACCTCAATTTGGGAGAAATAGCATTAGAGAGAACACCGATTTTTTTTTTATTCTTATACACTTGACCTTTCTATCTATAATAATTGTGAATAAAGAGCTTTTTGAAACAATAGAATTCCGTATAACTGTGAACTAATATTATGTTAGATTATTGCTTTCTTCTAAGTTCAGATAAGGGCAGATGCTACCAAAGACTCCCTTTCATGGAGATGAACTACAGTTAGAACCTGGGAGGGTCAACAGATGCAGCTGTCCAAATACTGAAGTTTATTTTTATTGCAGCTCAGTTCTGCAGTTAGACATATTGTTTTTGTATGGATAAAAAGACTTCTACCCTTTCTCTCAAAAAGGATTACCTTAGGTGTAAGAGGTAGAGGTCACCTATCTGTAAATGGGATCTTACCATACCCAGTCGATTGTAGAGGGCTCCCCATAGAAAGCCTCATAGGGGCTATGAGACTAAATGTGTGTTCATCCTTTGTTGCCGAAGAAGATCATGCCATCAGAGAAATAATGACATGACTTGCACTTGACTTTGTTTTGAGTGAGGGAGGGCTGTGCAGGTCACCACCCTCACTTTTTCTCCAGAGCCATCTGAATCCAGTGACCAGATATTCATCATGTTGACTGGAGATGACCCAGGATGAGGCAATTGAGGTTAAGTGACCTGCCCAAGGTCACACAGCTAGTGAGTGTCAAGTGTCTGAGGTAAGATTTGAACTCAGGTCCTCCTGACTCCTGCTCTATCCACTGCACCACCTAGATGCCCCATGAGACTAAATAACTTTAGACTAAAAGGTCCAGGGTCTCCCATTGTATTCTGGGCCATCTCTAGTAATCCTGATGGCTATCCAACTACTGGAACCAGATGGCTCTGGAGGAGAAGGTGACCTTGCACAGCTTTCCCTCATTCAAGTCAAAGTCAACTGCAAGTCATACCATCATCTCCCTGTTGTCATGGTAGTCTTTGAGAATGAAGGACAAACACAACAACGTGGGGTACAGAGTGATGTCATTGGTCAGTTATTTTCAAGATATACACACATTTGCATATACACACAGAGACATATTCCTTTTTATTATTTCAAACAATGTGACAGTTGTGGCAATCAATCCTAGCTTAAAAGTTTCCTCTCTCTGTGGGGAAAGTCTCAGCATTCCTATAACAGCAATTGCTAATAATAAAGATTTGTGTCAGGCTCAGGATGACTGATTGATACTAGAAGTATCAACAACCAAGGGCAGAGAAAGCAGAGGGAGATATAGTGGCCTAGGGGATAGAGGTCTATGTTCAAAATCAAGAAGATCTAGGTTTACTCCAACCTCTAATAGACACAGACTGTGTGACCCTGGACAAGTCGTTTAACTTCTAAGCATTTCAGGCAACTGATACAGAAACATTTTTTTTGTTCAGTCATTTTTTAGTTGCGTCTGACTCCTCGTGACTCATTTGGGGTTTCCTTGGCAAAGATCCTGGAATGGTTGGCCATTTCCTTCTCCAGTTCATTTTACAGATGTGGAAACTAACAGGGTGAAGTGACTTGCCCAGGATCACACAGCTAGTAAAGATCTGAGGCCAAATTCAAACTTAAGGAAATGAGTTTTCTTGACTCCAAGCCCATTGCTCTATCTGTTATGTCACCTGACTGCCCACAGAACAATTGCTTATCTACATTTCTTGGAAGGGTTTTCTCCTTGAGACTTTCTTTACATGCAGTCCAGAATATACTCTTTCTTCCCCACCCCAAGTTACTCAGTCAACAAGCATTTGACATTCATTAGCATCTAGTACATGATAGAAGCTGTACATGAGATAGAAATAATTCAGTCCTTGTTTTTGTGGAACTTTCACATCTATCAAGAGAAATAGCATGTGTATACAAGATGTATACCAGCATTATATATAAGATCATTCCAAGGTAGTTTGAAGGGGAATTCTTAGGCAGAAGTGAAACAAAAAGAACTCTTCACCTCTAGGGACATTTTCAACGTGGAATAGCGTAGAGAAACAAGTTTTTAACATGATCTTCCTAAAGTATCATCAGTTAAGTTTTTTTTTTTTTTAATTCCCTTCTGCCTATTTCTCTAGGTTTAAAGGAATGAGTGAGAACCTTGATTTATATATTTTTCCTCAGTTACCCATTTTGTTTCTAGGTTACAAATATTGTAATTTCTGTAAATAAGATTTTATTTTCTCATTTTCATAGATGCTTCATTTTTGTTTTGAGAAATGGTTTGGGTGGGTAAAGCCACAGGCTGGGAAAAACAGTCCTAGTTTAGTACTTACATGTTCTGTGTACCCTGATAGAATGTGAGCTCCTTGATGAAGACATTCATTTTTTGTGTGTATTATCTGCATGTATTGTTTTTTTCAATTTTTTGTGTGTATTATCTAGCACTGGCACAGTACTTGGCATATAGTAGGCACTCAATAGATGCTGTTCTATTGAATTACATAGCTGCAGTGCTGCTTTTGAAGGTGTTCTGTGCCCTTGGGTAAAATCTCTGAACAAAGTAGTTCATTTTCTACTTTTTTTTTTTGCTGTCTGTAAAATGAGAGGTTTTTGTCTAAATGAGCTTGAAGATCGTTTTCTCCCATCTTTAAATTTCCTGTTATAGGTCTTTAATTTACTATCACTTTTTACACTGATATCAAGACGATATGAGTAATTTGAGACAGACAGTATGGCGTAGTGGATGGAGATCAGGCTTCAGGGTCTCAGGAAGACCTTTCAGCCATTCCTCTCTGGTCCTAAACAAGGCACTTAACCTCGAAATGATCCAGGCAACTCACAAGCTCCAATTTTTAGAGATAGTACTCATATGCGCTAGCAGAAGTTCTTCACCAGGAGTTCAAAACTAGAATTTAGAAATACAGTCCCCATCCTATTCTTTCCCATGTGAACTCTACATTTATTTCTTACCATTAAGTGTCTAAATTTGTTTTTAACAAAAGGACCCTAGGGAAATTTATCATTTATAAGAAATACCCAGTTATTTTGTAAAGAAACTTTTCATAATAAAACTGGTCACTATTTATTTCTCCATCTTGGTAAGCACGTGTTCAAAATAATCTTTTCCTACATAATGCAAACTGAGAATATGATCAACTAAATCAGGTTGCCTGATTACTTGGGTGGGGGTGTCTATATAGCATCAAAATAACTATTGATAAGTAAATAGCCCAGCTGATATGTTGATTTTTGTCTATAGACCATTTTGATGGATTTTTCCCCCCTGCTCATTTTCCATTGTGACATTGTGTAGGCTGTCTTAATTATTTAAAGAAACAGAAATGATGCATAACCTTCATCTTAATGTTGATAATATAGGGCCATTCATTTTGTATTTCACTGCATAGTAATTATGTTAGGCATTGTCATCCAGTCAGTTAAATTTCCTGCCATGTGCAAGGTAACTAGATGTTATGAGGTAGACAAATATAGAAGACATGGTCCCTGCCCTCAGAGATTACAGTCAAGTTGAATATGAGACATTTATCTGGCTTACCTGGCTTCTTCCAAGTGCATAGCATATACCTTTACATATTATCTTCCCCATTAGACTATGAGCTCCTTGAGAGCAGAGGCTGTCTTATGCCTTTCATTATATCCCTAGTGCTTAGCACAGTGCCTGGCACAAAGTATAGGTACTTAATAAATGTTTATTGACTGACTGGCAAATGAGCAGCTGATAGTGGAAACATTGATTCACTGGAGAGCATTTCTAGGGAAAGTCGACCCTGGTTGATGTAATGTTAATGAGAGCTAAAGATCTTCCCCTGCCCATTAATAGGCCTCAGATGGAGTCCATTAGGGAAGCTTGATTAGGGGAGGCTTTTTGTGTAGGAAGGCCTACATCTTTTGTTAATTTCTTATGAGGCACTGGGGCATGAAGGTCCTTCTGGCTCTGAAAAGTGTATACATATATATATATAGTCTGAGGTGAGGTTTTGTTTTGGGGCTTACTCTTTGGAAGAATGTTCCCATGCCAGATGAGACTCTGGGTAGCCAGGAGCTCCCCCCCTTCCCCTGCTTTGAAAACCCTCTCTGGTAGCTATATATGTATTATGCATGCCATGGTCAGACAGTTGGATCTGTCTGTTGATCTATGACATATGTATTGCTTATGGTCAAATAGTTAGAAGCCCTGTCTGTTGGCCTTTATTTCTCTGCTTGTATTTTCTCTGTTAGTATATGTGATTAAAAAAGATTGTTGACCCCTCAAAAGTTGCTTTCCTTTTAGAAAAACAGATCTAAGAACCTGTGCTAGCAGGCCATCCTGGATGTGTCAGGGTGTTTGCTGATACAGTGCGTGAAAGGCCTCAAGGTAATTTCCTAAGAGCATCACCTTCAGAGGTTTGGTGCATGAAAGTTTTTTGAGGTCATCAAGACCAACAATTCTCATGTTACCAGTGCTAAAACTGAGGCCACAAAGTCACATGTTTTAGTCAAGGTTAGTGTCAGGCTCAAAATCGGCATCTTATCTTCAGATAGAGCATTTATTCATTCCATCTTGCCTTGCTTTTTAGCCTGGAGAAGAGAAATCAGGGGTGGGAGTGGGAAAAAGGGAGGAGGGGCTGTGTGTGTGTGTGTGTGTGTGTGTGTGTGTGTGTGTGAACAATTATTTGAAGAACTCTGATGTAGAAATGGGTTTAAACTTGTCTTGCTTGGCCCCAGAGGGCAAGACAGCTAAGTAGAGTGGGAGAAAGTTGTTGAGAAAAGCAGATGTTTGTTCCATGGAAGGAAAACCTTTCTAACAATTAGAGCTTTGCAAGAGCCTGGGTCTGCGTCTGCCTTGAGAGTTCCTTTGCAGGGTTCCCAATAAAGAATGCTGGGTTTTGAATTGAAACACCCGAGGATTAAAATGCTGATGCTGCCACTTTTCATTGGTGTAAATTTTGGACAAAGCACATTACTTCTACTCAGTTTTCTTAACTCTAAAATGAGAGGGTTGAGCTAGATGAAAATGAAGATACCTACGTGCTTTAAATATGGTATCTATGGCCTAGCTATCACAGTGTGGGATAAAGATCAATCAAATATGTGAGTCTTTATCTGTTTTCCAGTCTATAGGGCAGCAAAGAGTTTTCTTGTATTGTAACCCAGTTGATTCCTTGGCTTGCAGACCTTAAAAGTTATATGACAATATGTTGTTGGTAGTGGTGGTTACTAAGTTAAAAAGTTTAAGGTAATATTAAGTGCAAAGTGGTGGCAATGATGTCATGAAACCTTTCCTGATTACCTGTATGTATGTGTTGAACCAGAACGTATGCGTGTGACTGACATTCCCTATTGTCTATTAGAATGGATAAGTATAGGGTCTTCATATTTGGACTTGGAAAGGACATTCGAGATAAATTCCAACCACCCAATCTTCCAGGCACAGTCCCTGGCACACAGTAGGTGTCTAATAAATGTGTACTGGTTGGTTTGCTGAATGATGAGGAACTGAGACCTTGAGAAGTAAAATGACTTACCAAAGGTCGCAGAAGTAATAAATACCGGAGAAGTCCGTCTCCCCAATTTTTATTTATGCTGTTATTTGCCTTATATATTGTTAGACTTATATCATGCCTTGCTTCTAAATTCAAAGAAATATGTAAGAATTTTTAATGTATACCTTTGCCTGGATCCTCTTTCCTCACATTTCCTACAGGACCTTTCATTTGTAGTGTACCCCCCCCCCCACACCTTCCAATATCTTCTCTCCTTCCCAAACTTTGTCCTCCGTGCTCTATATAACTGCATCACCTATATAAGTTTTTACAAAAAGGATTGATGTTAATACTATAGAGAGTCTTCAAAAGTTGTTATTCATTCATCGTTCATTATTTCATCATTTATTCAGCACATATTCAAATGCATAGTCTGTGGCCATTCTTGCTTTTCTAATTTGAATTTTTAAATATATTTACAAAAATGTATGTGTATGTGTATAAACATATATATTTTACATTTAAGAGAAAATTGCATAATGTGTATTTCAGCATATAAGGCTCCTCACCAGAAGGTTTGTGATAAAAATAATTTTATTGATCTTTTACTGAATAAATGATATTATGACTTATACAGGCTCACTTCTCTAATATGTCAAATAAGGGTGTTGAAAATATATTATCTTGAATATTTATCTAAAGAACTTTGTAAACCTTAAAAAGTGCTATACATATGTATATATAATGTCCATTATATATCAGTTATTATACTTGTAATTATCATCATCATCATCACTGTTATTAATTATTCTAGCCACAAATCTTAAGGTATTAATCTGTAAGGGCAAAGATCGTTTCTTAGATAAACTTGGTGTCTTTTCTATGACCTAGTATAATGATCTGCACACAATAGTGCTCCCATTTAAAATTTCACTTTCAACCAAAAACCTTGGAATTCCCCCAGAACCCTTCCTTAATGGTAGTGTCATTCCTCTAGGATTATCTCCAGTTTATCCTGTATATTTCTTTTTTTTTTTCTTGTACCCCATCTGGGGTTTTCTTAGCGAAGAAGTGGAGTCATTTCCTTTTCCAGCTCATTTTACAGATGAGATAAGCAGAGTGAAATGACTTGCCACCCAGCTAGTAAGTGTCTGAGGCTAGATTTGAACTCAGGAAGGTGAGGCTTCCTGATTCCAAGTCAAATGAATGCTCTACACACTGCACCACCTAACTGCTGCCCTGTTTTGTTTGTACATAGCAGTTGCATGTTGTCTCCTCTTTAGAATGTGAGATCCTTAAGAGCATGTACTATTTTCGGTCTTTCTTTTTATCGTATAACACGGTGCATGGCACATAGAAGGCCTTTAATAAATGCTTGTTGACTTGAATTGACTTGACTGGAAATAAAGCAAATTGAATAGACTCCATGGATTATATCTATCTGCTTTATATGCTGTTTTGAGAAGAGATTGCTGCCTTAGAAAAGTCTTTTAAATAAAATTATCTTTCCTAATCAGTTTTTCTTATTCCAACCCCTAAAGAAAATATAATAAGATCATAATAGAATTTCTGTGCTCTCATTATACATTCAGATTTTCTTAACTTCTTTTCATCCAGAAGAGGTTAGTTTTTACTTTTGTCTGTGAGAGCACACATCAGTCATTTTATTACTTTTTCTGCCACTCTCTGGGGCAAATTTCTCTTTGAAATTTTTAATATCCTCTTGACAAAGATAAATACCGGTAGCGTTAGTGGACACATACCTAGCAAGCAGTAATCATGGGTATTACTGCAATATAGGTCAAAATACAGTGCAGTCTTTAGCAATATTAAGAGTCTTGGTGCCCAGGAATACAGAGGTGTTGGTTTTGTTAAGGACAGCGGGGGAGGGGGGGAGGAAGGGGGGTGAAGTGTGTAACATTCCAGAATGGACAAACATGATAATACAAAGACCCTCAAGTTCATGGCATATGTGAATTGATTGGAGCAACTGGGAATGCACCTGCAGAAGAAGAGAGGTTATTTTAGCTTGATTTAAGGAAAAACTTACTAAAAATAAAACCTATCCAGAAAGGTGATGGGTGTCTCCTTGCTGGAAAACTTCAAGCAAAGGCAGGTTTGACCCCTTGTAGGGTAAAGAGGAGATTCTCATTCAAGAACAGCTCATTCAATGATTACCTCTGAATCCCCTTCCAATTTGAGATTCCTTGTTACTGGCTGCTAGGTGACTCAGTGGATAGAGTGCCAGACCTGGAGTCTTGAGTTCAAATGTAGCCTCCGGCCCTTACCAGTAATATGACCCTGGGAAAGTCACTGTACCTCTGTCTGTTTCCATTTATCAATAGCACCTGCCTCTCAGAGTATGCTATTATTTGTAAAGCACTTTGTGAAAAATAAAAAACATATAAAATACTATTATTATTTTTAATAATATTTTCCCTGACCTTCTGGAATGATCATTTCTTGAAATGCTATTTATATTAATAATAATGGTGAGCCATTGTGGTATAGTGGTTTCCAGATTGGCTTTGAACCCAGAAAGACCTGGTTTCAAGCTTGGCCTGTGTAAATACTGACAGTGTAACCCACGGTGAGCTGCTTGACTTTTCCTGCAGACGAGTGGCTGGGATTGTAAATTGCAGAGAAGGTGCCAACTTGCAATGGTAGGTATTTCCTCGTTAGAGAATTCCCTGTCCCAGTGAAATCAGGTCCAGTCAGGTCAACATTGATTTATTATACTGTATAAATCCTCATCCCTAATGTTGCATATTCCTTCCTCCCTCCCATTAGTATTTGTTGCAGTGGTCTTTATTTAGGAAATAGCACATAATGGGAAAAGTAGTCTAGAAAACAAGTAAATTCAGTAAGTCTGAGGACTTACTTAAAACACCTTGCTGAAAACCTCAGGGGAAATTCAAGTGGCAGGTTTAAAAATGGCATTCAGACTGAACTCCAGTATGGGTCATTTGAAACCTAAGTAAGGGACTAAATGTGGCAGGATTGCCAAACTTAGGGAAAGAGGGAAGTCAAACAGATATGTTGGGTCACTTGTCAATTGGAAATCAGTCAGGCAATGATTAATTTAGGGAATACTCTGCAAAGGATTTCTAATCTATATTTTATTCTAAAATGAAAATATTTCTTTTTTAATAAAAAAAATGCAAGAAGCTAAGTGGAGGATCAGTGGGATTATGGGAAACATGGTGATGTTCAAGGAGATGAGCTAAAGATTAAAAGAATTATTTGCTTTAGTCTTTCCTTAGAAGGTAGATATTTCTACTTAGAGCTTATCTTTTGAAGAAGGTCAAAGTCAGAATAAATAGCCGTTAAGTGGACAGGATGTTCTAGACCTGACTAATTTAATCTTAAAAGCTACTTATAGAGTATGCCTTTGGTTCCTTGCAGACTAATTTTAGATTTTTTTGATGCTTACATCTAAATTACTGCACAAAAATGGATGTTTAGAATGACTGAATCACCAAGGAAATACTTGTTTCAGGGATACTAGAATTAAAGTGTACTAATACATTTGATTTTTCAGCAAGGGTTTAAATGAAAAATAGCTTAAGGATCTAACCTCTTGCTATAAATCCTATGGTTCTTCAAGTTCTTTAGAAAATAGGATACAAGGCAAGAACTCTTGACTCTATTTCTTCACTTATAGCTAATTGGTCTTTGTGATAGTTATATTTTCAGAATGGTTCTGAAAGTCTAGATATTCAAATGCTTGGGGCTGCCTTGTAATAGGGGACACAAAATGAGAAGCTATCTTATCCTAGGCAGGGAAATGGATTAAGAATAGAAAACAATGGGGTAAAAAAAAAATGAGAGCTTCTCTGGTTGGAGAAATGCAAACTGACAAAGTCCATAGTTATCAAAGCCAGAATTAATTGGATTCACTATTTTTATTAATGATCTGTAAGGGGGAATACCATGTTAATACAATGAACTACAGAAGACCTCTTGAAGATTGAGTGCAAAGGCCACAGTGTTACCTGTGAGCTTTAATACAGTCTTATAGAAAGTTATCCTTTTCTTCCAAAACCTTCCTTCATATATGTTGTGCTCAGATGAAAGCAACTTGTCCCCTACCCTCTCCAGTCATCCTGATGAATATCTGGTCATTGGATCCAGCTTGGCTCAGGAGGAGAAAGTGAGGTTGGTCACCTTGCACAGCCTTCCTTCACTCAAAACAAAGTCAAGTGCAAGTCTGTCCTCTTCGAAAATGAAGGATAAACACAACAGCCTCTGCCCTTAAATTTACCAACTCCCTGTGCCTTTGTTGATCAATTTCTTTCTCCCAGGAATGCCCTCCCTCCCTTCAGCTTGCCGACTTTTAGAATCCTGTTTATAAAAGCTACTGTGATCCAACTAAGTCACTTTCATACAGTGCCTTCCTGGTACCTCTCTCATAATGTTATGTATTATTTGGTGTTACATACATAATTCTGTAATACCTGCCTACCAGTTCAAGGGCAGAGACCCTACCCCACATTCTCTACTTTTAGGGGGATAGTATAGTGCCTTCAGTTTGTAAATGAAAGACCTAGATTCAGATTCTAACTCTGCTTCTTACCTCTTTTGTGAATTCAAGCAAGTTATCATTCAGTCAAGTATTTACTAAGCCCATCTTTATGCTAGATACTGGGGAAACCAGTAGGAAGAATGATAGAATCCATTCTTTCCTTTTTTGGAGGGAAAGGAGGAGAAACTGGGTCTGCCTATCTCTCCCAGGCTGGAAATTATAGGTTGATCTCAATACCGATCGGTTTGAAAACTCTGACCTTATTTTTCTACTGTGGGCCAGTTCATCCCTTGGTGGCACCTTGGGTGCCCCTCTGATCCCAGGGTCTCACCTCATCCTATTAATGTGGCTGTGGTGTGGACTCCTGATGAGCTCTAACCCTGAGTCATCTCAGGATTCCCAAACCCAGTAGCATCATGTACCCCAAGGACAGCGATCCTTCCTGGCAAGGAGTTTACATTGGGAATCTGTTTGGAGCACAGTTTCTATAGCTGTAAAAGAAGAGGTTTGTGTGAACTCAAGTCTGAGGTTCCTTCCAATGCTCAATTCAAGTTCCTCTGACTTTGGTTTTACCTCTCTAATCTTTATAACTCCACTTGTATATGATCATCAACAAACATTTATTAAGCACTTACTAGGTATGGGTACTATACAAACAGAAGGATCTTAACATTTATCAAGTTGTACTGAATCATCTGTTAGATATGTGAAAGATGGTTAGGGTCAGTTTATAAAGGAGTCATGATTGCATTTTGTTAGAGGAGCTTTCTCAATCCTCTTCAAAATAACCCAGCAGACAGGGTGTTGAGACTTGACCAACAGAGGAATAAAATGGAAAGGGAAAGAGATTGTTTGAGGAGAGAAGGGAGGATCTAGCAGCTTGGGCTATAGTGGCAAGAGGGCTAAGTTCAAGTCTTGCCTTTGATATGTATGGGCTATATGAAAAGTCCATGCACTATTTGGGGATTTTGTTTAGGTACAGATATCCCCAGATTCCAGACATTCTCAAATCCTTCTTGTAGCTTTAGATGTACATTGCCTTCTAGAGGAAAAAAAATGATCAAGCTACCGATGGATTGCAGTTTGGGGAAGGAGAAGGAGCAGCATGGAATTGCTGTTGAGTTTCAGTTTGGATTCCCCTTGAAAGCTGAAGTGAAAGAATGAAGAGCCATGTGTGCCCTGGGAATTGGTGTGGGCCTTTAGGACTTCCGCTTTCTAGGTCACTGGTTTTAAGTCAGCAGTGGTTGAATGTCATTACCTTTGGATTGCCATTTGGTTGAGAGAAATGAGTGGGTGGTTTCAGGGCAGTTTCAATGTTGTTAACTCAAATAAGCAATGGTGTCCCTATTAATTGGCGCCCTTCTAGATAGATACCTTCAGTGGGAAGGCCCCAGCATTCAAAGGGTAGAAGGAACCAGCCACCTTTTCACCTTTCAGAAAAGATGATTTTCTATGGAAACTCCACTGAAGAATTATTCCATCCATTCTCCATATAAGAATAAACTTGATGAACACCCCCCACTTCCCCTGCCTTTTTTTTTTTTTTGTTATATTTTGTTTTAAAAAAATAAATCAGTGAGTTGCTTTTCTGCTTTATGGTTCTTTTTAAGAACAACTAGACTTTAACAGAATGCTTGAGAAGCCAGGTTTTGACCTTCTTGAATCTGGGAGAGGTGCCTGGGGAATAATTTAAATGAGGTCTCCACCCCTAATTAGTTTTATGCCTCAGACACTAAGGCAGTGACAAGAAAGGAAAGGAATCCTTTCCACAGCAGAGGTGGGCCTGAGTCACCTGGCCAGAGAGAGAAGTCTCCTAGCTTTTGTGAGCTGCTGGTTGGTTGGCTTCTCCCCAGGACAAATACAAAGGGGCTCAGAGGACAAAGGATGAGCATTTTCATTAATAAACACTAGGGTTCAGATTGCATAACTTGACAGGGCTGTATTTCATGTGTGTTTATATGTGTAAACATATTTTTTAAAATAATCCCTTGAGCTGAAGGAAAAAAACTTTGAAGTTGATACTGGAATACAATAATAGTTCAATCTATAGTAGTGGATCTAGGAGCTGGAATATGGTTTTATTTGTTTATTTTGCTCACATATCAGCCGGGATGCAAATATTTATGGGAGAGAAGTGATGGGACATAGTGGATAGAACTGCACCTGGGCGAGATTGATGGTCTTTTAAAGAAAGGTTGTTGGCAAAAAATAAATAAATTCTCTCTCTCTCATTCTCTCTCTCTCTCTCTCTCTCTCTCTCTTTCTTTCTCTTTCTCTCTTTGTCTCTCTTTCTCTCTCCTTCCTTCCTTCCTTGGACTCTGGCTAAGTTCTGGAAGTGGAGGGGGCCAGACAGAAAAAAGAGGAACGGGAAACTTCTCCCCTGAGAGTTCCCCTAAGAGAAAAGGGATCACTTCATTGATCAGAGAGGCAGGTTTCAAAGCTGCACTTTGGTAGGGTTAGCATTTAACCCTTAACTAGCTACAGAAAGCGAACTGTGTAATATGATTTGGAATATATATCCAGGTACTTGAATTCATTCTGGCACTATTTGACAGTAAGATAAATTGGTAAATATGAGGATTGGGTCTGGGGAAGTGTGGAGGCAATGGCTGGATTCCCATACCTGCTGTTTCTGTGAGAACTATGAGTTCGTGGACACACGTGTTGTTCTAGTAAGCAGTGAGGCATACATGAAGAATTTAGGACATTGGCGGGAGGGCTAGGTAGGTACAGTGGGCCTGTAATAAAGTTAGAATATTGGGGCTGGGGACAGCTCTAGTAGGATCCCATCAATTGCACTTTGCAGTTTTAAGAGCACTGAGAAGCTAAGGGATCCAAGGTCACACAACTAAAGCAGTCAGAAATGGGAATTGAACAGAGGTCTTTTGCTCTAAGGTAGGTGCTATAGCCACCTAGTTACACTGATTTATATCAGACAGCCATTCAACAAGCATTTATGAATAGGCATAGGCCATACTTCTATGCATATAGAGCCAGCATCATTTAAAGGCCTGATCTGGAACTCCTGGATTTAACTCTGACATAATCTACAAAATCTCTCAGTGCCTTAGGAGTCTGCTTTAATAGGTGGAATTTCTGCCCTGGGAGTTCTCTATAAAATAATGAAACTAGAGACCCAGTCTCTCCTTCCCCCACATCCTGATTATCACTGTTTGGATAAATTATACAATTTAAGGTGGCTTAAAACTTCTGAAAGATGAGTACAAATTTCTATAAAACTATGCCTCTAGAAGTGGAGCGCTAAGAACTTGGATCCTGAATCTACAAGAACCACCAATATTCCTTTCTATTCATCCTCTCTTTCCATTCTTGAGGAGCCCAGGAAGTTCTAAATTCTCCGGGCTCCTACTGACCCAACCTTCTGGATATCAGCGAGGTCCAGGGTGGATTCTTTTCTTTTTCCTTCTCCCCAGGGAAAACTATACAGTATCTTGTTGGTCTTCTAATATTTTTGTATTGTTAATGTTTAGCCATGTGTTTTGCACTTAGTAAAGGGAAGGGAAGTTTGTGCTTGGCATTTTTTTCCCCTCAGAAGTAGGGTTTCTGGACAGGAAAGAACCTTCTTTTCCTCCTTCTTAAAGTTACTTTGCTTCTTATCCCAAGCAGCTGAGCATCTATCCCTATCTACCTGCCTGCCTATTTCTTTCTCTTCTTTTATTTTATTTTTTTAAGACCAGGCCTCTGATTGATTGGTATTTCCCAGTGAGGAAACTCACTCTACCAATATGGATCAGCCTTTGCTCTGCAGTTTACTCCTAGTATGTTACCTGTGGCCACTGATTGGCTCAAGGTCACATAGCCAGTATATGTCAGAGTTTCTCGAACCCAGCTGTGCCTGGCTCCAAGGCTACTTCTTTTGCTACCATATCCCAAAGTGCCTCTTCTCCTCTTTCTTCTTCTCTGTTTTTATGTTCCTCCTTGCTCTCCTCTAATAATCTCCCCACCTGTTTTATTCCTTTGTGCATCAAGTCTGATAGAGTATCCCATCAGCCCAGCCCAGTTAAAACCTCAGGCTTCATAGAGCTTTTAGAAACGCTGACTGCCCAGGAACAAACCTTCCATTTACCTAGAGTACTACTGTTATAAACTTTCCTCCTTCAGTTTCCAGTTTTTGTGAAATTTATTGATAGTGTTACATAACAGCATGAATTTTTGTGCTGTGACTCCAAGATCCCACCAACATCAGAGAGAGTCCATCCTGTGCTATGGACATCTTTAGATAGAAGTTTAAGCCAAGATGATTTTTCCATTCTAAACTAGAGTTCAGTATCACATCAGTAGTATTTTAGAGTTACCATTTAAATTGTGCCTATGTTGGTGTTGGTAGCTGTTAAATGTAATACAATTCCAGATATTTTAGAGGGTTTTTTTTTTGAGTGTGAAGTTAGGGGAGTATGGGTGGGAAATGCTTGCTTGTCTCTACTAAATGGTACATAATGATCAGGGTTTGCTGCCCACTTTATTACCCTGTGGAGGGATCACAGAATTTGAAAGATTTTCTGTATAACTTCTTAAAGACAGTTCTGAAACTCAGGTATAATTTTCAATAATTTTCAGTTAATGGCATTCTTTGCCTACAAGTATTTTTTTTTTAATTTTAAAAAACGATTCAAAATGTTGGACATATTTCTGGCTGTCTGTGGGATTTGGACTTTGCTTTTATTTATTTATTCAGTCATTCATTTATTTTAACAGTGTGATTGAGAATGAGCTAATCTTTTCATACACCTATATCTTTGCATTTTTCATAGGTACTTGACTGTGGCAAATGAACTTATGAAAAGTAAAATTGTTAGCATTGTGCTTTTTTAAAGTATCCTTTTTCTCCTAAATATTCCATTAGAACTAAAATCAATGTTAGGATGTATTAAACGTATTAAATAAATTGGTTTATTTCCTTTAGAACAAGTCTAATATTTCTGTAAGACTTATAGCTTCAGTGTATGTACTAAAACATTTCTGCATTGATATTACCAATATATATAACCTAACAAATCATACTTTGTGCTTTCTTTCTTCTGTGCAGAAATAAGTTAGACCGTAGAAGTACTTGCTTTGTCTCCATATGTCAAAATTTGTTCACTCTCCTAGATAATGACAGTTTTAAAGAATTATGTGCTAGTGGGCACGAAAGAATATTAGGCTCTTTGCAGTTTGATTAATTTGGGTTATTATCCTTTAAAGACAAGTGATTTCTTAAATAGAGCTAAGCTAGTAAAGTAAAACAACTGGGTGGTAAATGGGCCAGAACGGGCATATGTAAAATAAATTTTCTTTCTAACATTTTGCAGAATTCATAAAGTTTACTTTGGCACAGTAACTACTTGTCGCTTTAACTCTTTATCCTTTAAATAGATTGACAAGGATATTTTCATTTAATGTACCGCTAACATGGTAAGTTTTACTCAGCAGGCCCTAAGAAATGTGTAGAATATTTTGGAGATACTTGAAATCTCCAAGATTATCTACCGGTGAGCTAGTTTATTTTATTGTCTTAAGTTTAACGAACATTCATTTTTCAACCCCAGATTTTAATTCATGTTCAACCCCTAGAACATGAAAAATGGAAATGTTTCCTGGGAAGTTTGTTTGTAAGTTGAGTGCTCAGAGCATGGGGGAAACCGTGTTTTCTCCTTTTTAAGCATTTTCCTCATTTCCATTTTAGGAAAGAAATCTGATTAACATATATAAACAGGAAGGAGTCAGGTAGCATATGTCAGAGCTAGTAATAGACTCTTGCTTGAGTTAATTCTCAGCCTGTCCTTGAAGTCACAGCTTGGGTATCATGGAGGTCCTTGGTAATCAGCACACACAGCACCGCCTTGGACCATAGACAGCATGGGCGGTGGTATTCATGACTGGGTGCAGCTGGAAACAATTAGCTGAAAACAACACAAAGAAAGTTGGGTATTGTTTTCAGATGGCAGCCTAATGAAGAAGATACACAGAGAGCAAAGTAGGAATAGTGGACTGAATGGAGACCCCATTCTGACTCACAAGGGAGTGGTTGAAACTCTATCACATAGCATGAAGTTGCTACTGACAACAGTAATTATCTGGGGAGCAAGTGTATTCATTTATGAAAGGCTCTGAAATGAGGCCCAGTCCAGGCAGTAGAATTCAGACACATGCCTTTCAGATTTCCATCCTGAAGCACTGCATCTGCTTATTAAGAGTTATCTTCTGAATGTGAAAGTATTTTTTCAGGCCTAAGTCACTGCACCTGTTGCCAAGAGGTATTTATTTCAATAACTTGCCTAAAGCATGGGGGGTTATTGCTTGACATTTTATAGCTTAGGGAAAAAAAAAGCTGTCTTTTCAAAATCATTTGTTGAGAGAGGAAAAAATGGAGCAAAGCAGTTGATTTTACCCAAAGCACCGTTATTTGGCAGTATTTGAATTTGCACAGCATAAACTGACAACATTGATTTTTTTTGCTGATAAGGCATCCCACATCCTACCAGTTCTTTCTTTGATTGTCAGGGTTGTAAAATGAATTGGATTACATTTTACTTATTTCGAATGCTTATAATTTTTACCCCTCCTACTCCCACTCCACCTTGTTGAAATAGAAATAGATGACCAATTTTGTTTAGTATAAATACCATTGTGATCATATAGTTAGAAAACTTTAAATTTGTAGAGGAGGGCCCTTTGGGGTTCATTTGTACAGCTTTGCATTCAATATATCGAAAGCTTTACCGCCTTAACTCTGTTGTTTTTTTGGCTGTGTCAGCTCCTGCTTTGGGACCCTATAGGTACTGATACCTTAGGTATGCCCTCAAGAAGAAACTTGTTCTGCTAGTGGCAGCCATCTGAGCTGCGTAATCAGCTGTGTACTGCATGCCCTCACAAAGGCAGACACTATGTTTAAGTAATGACTGAGATCTGACCTGAAGGCAGGATATCATCCTCGGTCTATCTTTAACTTGCTCGCGTGGCTCAAAGCTGCAGAGCATTAGTGTGATTTGTACATAGAACGTTCTAAGAAATAGTGTGATTTTGAGGGGTGTGTGTGTGTGTGTGTGTATGTGTGTGTGTGTGTGTGTGTGTGTGTTTGGGAAGGAAGGGGGGTTGTGAATTATGACTCATCCTGTCATCACAGATCGCAAGATTAAAACTAGTTAAATAGCTTTGAACATAAATCCTACATAGTTGCTGTAGGCCTATTGAAATTGTGTGATGACTGATGTTCATCAGTGGTCATACCGCTTGTAAATGCAAGGCCATTGTTGGATCTTACTTTTCCTCACTCCAAATCACTCTTTTAGCAAGTAGGCATAGCTCGTCCCATCTACGCCTGACTTTCCTGAGCAACAGAAGGAATTAAATGGAAGTTTTAAGTAAAAAGTTTTGACTCCCCTCTTGAAAGATTTTTTTGGTTTTGGTCATTGTAATTTGTGTTTTTTTATTATTATTGTGGATTTTTTGTTTGTTTTTTTCTTTGCTAGTCATTATACCAACTTTTATCAGCACAAACTTCAGGATTTTAATCCTTGTGACAGGCCTAACCAGAGTCTTATAGTACTTTCTGATGTGAATAGGTAGCCATAATTCACTGATTATTGACACAGTTGGAGATGTTAGGATACTGCTGTACTTCATCAAAGGAAGCTTGCATATTTAAAGCATAATGTATTATTTAAACAATGTAAACGTTCCGCTGGCTGTAAATGTTACCCACAAATCTCTACCTCCTGCACGCGGCTTCTATCCTTACCATTGGGATTTGTTTCTTAGGAGGGGTCAAGGTGAGCATTGACCATTTCCAGTGGTTACTTTTTTACACATTCTTTTTTAATATTGGTATTTAAAGCAGTGTAAAGCTGTGTGGGATCATAGATATGAAACTGGAAGTGATTTTAAAGGTCATTTAGTGAGAGTCCTTTATTTTACAGATAAGGAAACAATAGCCAGGTGAGACTTGATGATTTGATCATCCCGGGATTAAGGATGAGAGGTTATTGTGAGCTCAGGACTGTGACTGTGGAGTTAGTGTTCTCTCCAGAGTGGTACTGTTTAGACCAAATTCACATGACTCCCCTTGATCCACTCTACATTGCATGGAGAATGGGCTTCTTATGGTTCCCTCAACTGGAGATAGAGGTGTGTGTGTGTGTGTGTGTGTGTGTGTGTGTGTGTGTGTGTGCATAGAGATTTATACACACGTATATATGTGCTTATGTATCCATTTATAAATAAAGAGAGGAGGAAACTTTCTTTTACCAATAATGCGAATGGCCAACATATTAAATATTTTGGATACAACTTGTATACATTATATACTTTCTTGTACCAGATGTGATAGTTATGTAATATGATGTATCTTTTTAGGTAAAGTCACATTTGAAAAGTGTCCCTTCTGCTCCTTTAACACTGAGTATATTAAGTATAAACCTTAATAAGATGGTTTCTGTGTCTTGTCCTAGCCTAAGAAAGTTAGACTGCTGTACTGAGGAAGACTTGGATTCAGATCTGGGCACAGATGCTTAGCTATTGCCTTACATAAGTCATTAAGCCTCTTTCAGCCTGAATTCTCTGATCTTTAAAATGAGGATAATAATAGCACCTCCCAGGCTTGAGTTGTGGAGCAGATGAGATAATACAGTGTCCCCAAAGGCTTAGTTTTAAGCTTTAATAGATTAAAACTGTACTGACTTTTGTGAATGTTTAGGTTTGGTTTGAAAACCTTCAAGATCTGTAGAATGGTAGCTGTTATTTTTACTCATTCATGACTAACTTTGATATTGACTACTTTTCCAGAAACAACATGCTAGCCCACAGGGTCTTATTTATTTATAATAATTATCATTAGTAATCAATCGATGGGTAGAGGGATTGGCCTGGTTTCAAAATTAAGTCTCTTCATACCTAACTAGAGGTATGACCTTGGGCAAGTCACAACTTCTCTGAGCCCCCATTTTCTCATTTGTAAAATGAACATAATAATACTCTATTGCTGTAGGATTATTATGTCTATATTACTATATATAAGCCCATCTGACATGGTTGTTGTGTAACTTAAGTGAGTTAAAATATTTACTGAGTTTCAGATTCTTTAAAGGGCTATATAAATGTTGGCTGTTATTATTATTATTTCCAAAGCAAACTTACATTTTTACATGTGCATCATCTCTAGCTAGTAGAGAGCTGTCATGTGGTACAAACCACTTGAAAATTCTGTGTAAATTTTTTTCCTTCCCACAAGTGAATAATAGTCATTAAATCGCTCCGTTTCTTATATAGGTTTCAGCCGTGCAGCACTGCCATTTGGATTAGTTAGACGAGAATTGTCCTGTGAGGGCTACTCCATCGATCTGCGATGTCCAGGAAGTGACGTCATCATGATTGAAAGTGCTAACTATGGACGAACAGATGATAAGATTTGTGATGCAGACCCTTTCCAGATGGAGAATACAGATTGCTACCTCCCAGATGCCTTCAAAATTATGACACAGAGGTAAAAATTTGTGTATATTCCATGCCTATTTTACTAGCCAAAATATAGGGAAAATGATTCTGAACTACAGGTAAGCCCTAGTCCCAAGCCACTGCCCACATTTTGTATTTATGAAGAGGTGGGCTGTGGTAGTGGACAGAAAACCAGCTTGGAAGGCAGAAAAGAGTCAAGTTCAAGTTCAGCCTCTGACATAACTGTGGGAAAGTTAGAGGTACCAGACAAAAGGAGAACGGAGTGTGGACAGTTTAATCAATTCCCTTGTATAATTCCAAATTTACATCCCAAATGTCTGGATGAGTTCACAGTTCTAGCAGCATTATAGCAGTGTGCTTATGTCCTCACAACGCCTCTAACATTAAATATGCCCATTTTTTATCATTTTTGATAATTTGCCTAGTGTGAAGTGAAACCTCAGAGGTGTTTTATTTTGCTCTTCTCTTAGCACTAGTTATATGGAAAATATTTTCTTGTGGTTATTTACAGTGTGCATGTCTTTGAAAACCCTTCATATCCTATAACCACCACTTATCTATTGGGGAATGTTCTGTATAAATGTTGGTTTATTTTTTTGTTTGTTTCATTTTTTTCCAGATCAGTGACTTCAATAATATTTTGGGCATTAGAGTTTTGTCATTAATATTTGATATCACTGTTTTCCTAGTCTCCTATTTCTCTTCTAAATTATGTCTTCATCAGTCATTTTTGAGAGTATAAAGGGTTCTTGTGAACCACTGATGTAGTCAATAATTGACTCCTTGTCTAAAGTTAAAATAATATATAAGTAACTTCCGAAGGGTAATGGGCTTCCTTGGAAGGTGGTGCATTTTCTCTCACTTGAGGTATATAAGCAAAGGCTAGTTGTTCACTTGTCAGGTATTCTAAAGAGGTGAATCTTTCCTAGGTAAGTGCTGGAATAGATGATCCCTGAGGATTTTTTTTTAAACAAAATTACCACTGTTTTGATGTTCTTGGTTGTCTTTCCTTTTACTTTTTTGTGGGTAGAAGATATATTTGAGAGGCAGGTTGGCTTAGTATTTAGAGCCCGCCCAGTAGGCAAGACCACTTGTGATTATAGGCTGAACAGGCACTTTTCAGGTATGACCTAGTCGGGAAGCCTTTTCACAGATCTGAACCAGATGGACCTCTAAGGTCCCTTCTCTGGCTCTGCGGCACTTATCAAGCCTCTCAGTAACATAAACTCCTAAGACTAGATTTCAGAACAGTTGCTCATCTCCATTGCCAATGGAAGTCCACACTAGGAATGTCCTCCAGGGTTGAAACCATGGATCCAGACCAGAAATTTAGAATGAAGAGAGAAGAAAAAAGAAAAGCAGAATATTTAGTCCTAGCAAAGTGAGATAAAAAGATTAAGAAACAAAGAGGTACGCTGAGTCCTATTTAAAGGACTTATGTTCAAAGAGATATATTCAGTTGATTGTGTTAAGTAGCATCAAGTGATTTTAATAAAAATATTTTTCAAAATTGTTACTGGTATATTACATCTGCAGTCTCTAATGGTAATTGTTAGACATATTGTCTGATACAATTACAATGATTTACAATACAAATATTTGTAAATAATATCTCTTCCCACTCACATACTTATATATTTTGTAAAATGGCTAGAACCAACTATGAAACTTGTAGATAGAATGTCAAGTTGAGAACTGTTGAAGTTTTAGAGATGTATAACGAGGCAAAAGCTTGGATCAGAGTGTGTTTTGTCCTGAAACTGGTGGTTTGAACAGTTTTCATCACCCCTGTCTCTTTAAAACTACTTTTACCTTTGTTTCCCTTTCAAGTTGAGAAAGAACACTCTGAGTTACTCCAGGCTATGGTCTTTCTTGGGAAAGGAAAATTCTGTCCCCTTCAAGGGTTTGTTCTAGAGCTAAGAGGAATCAGTTAGGCAGATAGAGCCTTTCACCCTATCATTCATTGTATGCGTTCTTTCTCTGAAGTCTTTTTTCTGTATTTTGTGCTGTGGAGATGACCTGGAGCTTTCAAAGGCTGTGCCCAGAGAAGCGTGTTTTGATGAAGACATATGCATTACTACAATAAATCTGCAGGAGGTTGGAATTCATTTCTGTATCTTCCCACATCATCCTTCTTTCTTCTTTGACAGTGCAGGGCCTGGACTTTTATTTAGCATCGATATTCTGTGACATTATGCAGGTGCACATACTACCTTTCATCTGTTGTACCTGTTTCCAAAATATCTGCTTAAGTGCTCAAGTGGGTATTTCCACACAGAGCTTAAGAATACATACTTTGTCATTGCTGAGTCATAGAAATAGCATAATGGCTGATTATATACTGTTAAGAAAAATTAAAGACTCAGAACATTTTGTTGATAAATATAGCAGTACTTAATTTTTTTTTTTTTAAGAAGTTGGGAACTTTAGTCAAGATTGTAATAGTCTTGTTTTAGTGATGTCTGAAAAGACCTTTCAAGAGGCCTGTTTTATCCTACTGGTGTCACTTCAAATAGATCTACAGAAACAGAGACAGAGAGCCTGACAGCCCTTCGCTGGAAGGATCATCGTCCTCTCAGTTCACTGTTGCATTTTTAAAGCATGCTCACAGTAAATATTGTTATTTATGGAGAAGTTAAGACCATTCTTTCCCACATGTACTTGGGATTACTTTATTAACCTTCTTGCTTGGCAAGTGGCTTTCTCTTTGTAATCTCAAGAAGAATGGGTATTTATTTAGCAATGTTGTCAGGCAGAAAGGATGGCCAGTTCTTGCCTTTGAATGTAGCATATTTTGTTTTTATTAAGAGTGCACAAACACCTATTTTTAAAAAGCATTAGAACATTTCCATTACATTTAAATTGCCCCTTTCAGTGTTTGGAGGGATAAAATGTGTATGAAGATATGTACACGGTAAAAAAAAGTAAGCATTATTGAAATATGCCTTTTATTTTATTTTAAGACTCTTCCACATCACACCTCTGCCATACATAGCAACTGGGGTGCAAGTATAAGTCCATTTGTAAATGGGCTTTGGCAAATGTTCTGGGGTCTCTTTGGAAAGATTAATGCTTAGGTTCCCTCTCAGGGAATACTTGTGGTGTTACTAAGGTAGCATTTGGTGAGAAAGTACATAAGCATTTTCTAAGCAGCGGCATTTCTTTGAAGACTTACACTACATTACTCTTTCTTGCCTTAGAAGAACATTGTGCTAAATAGTCACCTTGATACTACCCTTAATGGCTGAACTGGGAACTGCCTTCTAGAAAAGTCACTTTATTTCTGTCAGTTTGGTTACTTAGTGGATTAGTTCATCCGCTTCTTAAGGTTATGCCTCCCTCTGCCCGTAGAATGTCTGCATGCTGTTCTGGTTATCCGAAAATTATTGCTCCCTATGGTGCATAAATAAAAACATATCCAAGAAATAATTTACCAGTTATTATCTTTCTCAAGAACTGTTTACATCCCTAAATACTTACGGTTCTATGTATTATTACATCCAAGTTGAATTCAAAACAAGTAATAATTTTGTAACTTATTTTATTGATACTTTTTTTTAGGCAGCTAGGTGGCAGAGTAGATTGAATCCTAGATATAGAATCAGAGGTTTGAGTTGGAATAGTGTTTTAGACACTAGCCATGTGACCCTTGGAAAGTCACTTAACTATTCTCAGACTTGGATTTCTCATCTCTAAAATGAAGGTTAGCACCCATTACAGCACCTAACTCCCAGAGTTGTGAGAAGATGCGATCATATTTTACAAATACTTTGCCAATTTTAAGGCACCACGTAAGGGCTAGCTATTATTAGCGTGAATATTCTTATTTCATCCCCTTCTTTGCTAAATAGACCCTTCTCTTACCTGGTGAGCCATCACTTGTAATAAAGATTTAGAGAGAAAGCAAAACAGAAATTCAGCAAAACTAACCAACACATCAACCATGTGCGACAGCGTTCCCAGATCAAGACATACCGAGGAATGCCCAATACACTTGTGCTCACAGATGTCTGCCTTCGCATTGCACAGGGCTGATCGTAGAATGCTTGCACACCTGGTTCTCAGTTCCATAACTGCTGATTGTACCAGTGCTGTACATCTCCAGCGTTGGTTGTTCTTACATGAGTCTGTTCAATCTGGTTAATCCTAAAAGTAATCTCTTCAGTAAAGACTAACTTGAGTCCCTTTCAGATATGGACTTAAGCTTTCAGTGAAATATGTTTTTTTAGGAAGACAATTTCAGCAATCATACTTTCCCACTGTAAACATACTTTGAAAGAGACTTCCTAAAAAGAAAGAAATATGATTGTCTCTAATGGATTTAGTTAAACAGAGTAACCTCAAGGGACAAATAAAATATTTATTTAAAAGTCATGCATGTAAAAAATAGAAGAGGAATGAAAAGTATTTTTTAAAGAAAAAACTGGTAAAAATGGTGAGAAATCATAGAGGATTCTGTTAATAGAAGGAGCAGTTAGTGATTAAAATGGAAATGAGGGGATGTACACTTGTAGTCTCTGCCCATGGGGAGTTTGAGGCTAGTGGGTCCTTTGTGCTTTGGAATTCTGATGTAGGGCTAAAGCTCCCCAGGTGTCCACACTAAATCTGTCACCACTGTGGTGAGCCCCAGGGAGGAGAGGGCTGCCAGGCTGTTTAAGAAGGGCCTTTCTGGCTGACCCTGGACAGAAAAACACACAGGTGAAAACTTTTGTGCTCATCAGTAGTAGAAGCAGGTGGGGTTAGCCATTGTACTGAGACAGATGGGAAGACCTAGTCTTCATCAATCAGTCATCTTCTCTTAGCAAGCAGAATAAACCTAGATGGATATCTTTGCGTGGAAATTCATGTCCAGTCCTAGTAATGGAATTCAATCAGAACTTTAACAGTTTCAGCCTCCTCTTCTGCAAGATGTTTATCAGAACTAGTTAAGTTGAAAACCAATAGCAGATTTAATTTATACTACCACCTCTTAGTTTCCATAACTGTTGCTAACAATAAGTACCCTATTATTTTAAGGAGCAACGTTGAAAGTAAATGTGTTGTAAATTTTAAAAAAGTCAAACCTGTTAATATCCAAAATAGTTTTAAATGGAATATTGATTCAAATTAGTAAAATGAGATTACTTGAAAGTTGATGGACTGAAAAAAGACCTGGTTTCTAACTCCATTTCTGATGCTTACCAACTGTGTGACCCTGGGCAAGTCACCTTTCTTTTAGCCTCAGACAACTATCTAGGAATTGCCTGCTGACTCTTGGCTTAGAAGGGAATCTGTCTTGCCACAGGGAATTCCCAAAGCTGAAGGTAGTTCTTTGTATTGAGGAAATCAAAGATATTTCATGTATTATTATAATAATATAATTATGGATAATATACTGACATTGAGAATATACTGTTCAAGAAGCCATGTCTCATTGATTGTTAGTGCACATAAAGAGATGTCTTGTGAATTTCCCGATCTTGTAAATATCATCGCTGACAATGTCTGTATTCCAGTGTAAATATTTCCTTCCTTTTTAACATCCAGGATTCAAAAATATTTTTCAAAGCATTTGTCTTCTTGCAGTAATTTATGATTATTTCTTCATTTTTATCAGATTATATTTTGTCATCTGCTATATAGAAAAGTAAGTCATACATTGAAAAGGTGGACCCTCCTAGTGAAAATGAGAGGCAACTTATGGAGAGCCCAAGGGATGCCTCCTGATATATTGAAAGAATCAGAAAAAGCCTCATCATTTTACGGGTGATTATTTATAGCTGATTTGTGGAAAGATATTGATGAAAACCTTAGAGGATGAGAAAACATGGAGGGCTGGTGAAGGGCATATCCCTTATTCCTTACACATGGATGAAATCAGGGTCCATCAAAGTAATTAAAAGTAACTCATTAGTTGTTGCTCTTAGTGGCTCTGTTTATTTATTTGTTTAGTCTGCTTTGTGAATTCTCTATGAGAACTTTTTTATTGTACCATTAAAAGGTTAATTTACACAGTCTTCCTTTTCCATAAATACTTTGATTTTCCTGTAAGTGGCAGTAAAATGGCGCTAGGCTGGGAGAGACAGGAGGACTGAAAAGCAAGTTTGTAGGCAATCCAGGAATGAACGAAATAAACATAATCCTTTTCTTTCAACATTATCTCTAGATTTCAATTATCCCTCTCTTACCCACCCCCTTCCCAACCACCACAAATAACCAAAGGCTGGCTGTAAAGGAAATTTGATATTGGCAGCAGTATGAACAGTGAGAAGGGAAATGTTGCGTGTGTGTGTGTGTGTGTGTGTGTGTGTGTGTAGAAGCTGAAAGACTACATGGGTATAGGGAGAAGAGCACTGCTCTAGAAGTTCATGGGCCTGGGTTCAAACCCTGCCTCTAAAACATACTGTCTTTGTCACCTTGGGCAAGTCATTGAACATCCCTACATCTACTCCAGTTACCTCATTGTAAAATCATGGGGTTGGGCTGAATGGCTTCTAAGTTTCTTTCCAGCTTTAGATCTATGATCCTCCATTTAAATAGGATTTAAAGAAGGCAAGCATTAGTGCCATTGACTATCTCCATTTGAATTCATAGAATTAATGTGTGTTCCTAAGAGAAAGGGGAACATAGATGGGATAGTGAGAGAAGCCATTTCTTCTAGAATACAGAAAAAAGCATAGAGGTACATTAGTCAAATCAAGGCAACAAACTCCTACTATTGACCCTGAGCCAAGAACTTAGGTAAAAACCATTTGTCACTCTCAAGAAGCTCAGTCTACACCTTGCAGATGGCTATGTATGAATAAGCTATGTTGTGTATTCACATAGTTTGTGATACCCTCCATTGGGTTTTCTTGGCAAGTGGCTTGCCATTTCCTTCTCTGGTGGATTAAGGTCAACAGAATTAAAGTGACCTGCCCAGGGTCACCCAGCTAGTAAGTGTATGAGGCTGGATTTGAACTCAGGTCTTCCTGACTCTAGGCCCAGAGCTCCATCCACTGTTTCACCTAATGGCCTCCACAAGTAAACTATAGTCAGGATAAATTGGAAATAATCTCAGAGGGAAGGAACTAGCATTAAAGGATATTGGAGAAGGGCTTCTTGGAAAAGTTAAGACTTGAAATAAGTCAGGGCAGCCGGCAGACAGAGATGAGGAGAGGGGACAGTGGTCTAGGCATGGGTGGATAACCCATGTTGTTTTCATGCTACCTCCCCCCATTGAATTGTGAGCTTCTTGAGAAGAGGGACTTTTGGAGCTTTCCTTTATATATCAGTGCTTAAGCACAGCGTCTGGAACATAGTAGGTACTTGGTGCTTTTGATCGATTGATCAATCTAGTCATGGCTGCTTGCAGTTTAAGTGACTTGCCTAGGTCACGTCAAAGTGAGAAATGGAATTCACTCTAATGGCACCAAGGCCAACTCTCTATCTCCTGTTTATTCCGTAGTTTGGCTTGGTGATAGGGTAACGCTTATAAATGTATCAATGTCTTGCTTCTAGCTATAATTCTTGCATTTCTAACAAGTATTTTTATAGTTAACCGTCTCATTTTTCCAAAGAAGAGACTGAAGGCAGGAGAAGAACCAGATGGTACCTTCGTAATGATCCAGTTCAATCCCCACTTGTAGAAGTAGAGACTTGGGTGGAAAGTGGTTAGTGTGACCTGAGGGAGGAGGAGGAAGAGGAGAATACCACTTCGCATTTCTATAGTGTTTTGTCACTTGCGGAAGTGCTTTATAGATTCATTATTTCTTTTGGCTAAAGGAGACATTAGAGGTCATCTAGTTGATCTCACCCCATTTCACAGAGGAGAAAACTGAGGTACAAAAGGTTAGTTAACTTGCTCAAGGACTCATAGATAATAACTGGCAGAGGGCAAAGCTAAGATTCAAATCCGGGCCATCTTCCTCCACTTTCCAAAGTCACTCATGTATGAAGTCACTAAACTGGGATTGGAACTTAATTTCTTTGAGTTCCAATCCAGGATAGTTTCTCCTATACCATACTGCCTTAATTAACCCATTAACTCAATGGAGTGACTTAGCTGATGAGAATTTGGAGAAGGAGGTACAGTAGTGCAGAGTGGGTATAGTTTTGTACTTTAAGCCACTTGCACATGGTGGTTCTTGTATGGTGTTTGTTCCCTGGCTCATTATGCTATGGCAGGTGTGGGGGAGGCTCAAGAATCTAATTATGCCCTGTTTCACATAACTCAGTTTAGTTTCTCAGCCAACATGCAGCTGTGAGTGGTTGGAATGGAAGCCAGGCTGGTTTCCCCTTTGCTCAGGATTAAGCTGAAGGATGTTTTTCTCCCTTCTCTCCTGGGGAAGGCATATGGCCTGCCCTTTCTTGGATGCGAATGGACAATGTAGCCCATTGTTTTGCATTTAAAGAGAGCATTTCTTTTCCGAGAAGTCCCAGTGCCCCTGTCTCATTTTACAATGTTTCTGTGAGGGAGGACAACAGGATCAATCTCATTTTACTGACGAGGAACTTTGAGCCCAAAAGACTGAAAGGTTTGGCCAGCTGGGTGCTGAAATCTCTTCCTCAGAACAGAGGTCTTCTAGGAACAGCACTTTGTCTGTTACCCCTTCCTCCTCCGTGTGACATTCTCTGCTTTCTAATAGGCTTGCTCTTTTCCTGATGCCTCACGGTATCTTCCAGATTCTTCTTACCCTTCCGTTCTATGACCATGTCTATAAAATGATACCAATAATTTAGCCTCCTACTCATTTCACAGGGATGCAGTGGAGATTAATGAGAAAGAAGCAAGTGCAAAGTGTGTGAAGAAAGAAGCTGCCTAAATACCTATACATACTAAACCTGGATATCATTTAAAAATTGAAAAAGTGATGGCAGATAGAGGCTGATCAGAACCTGACCAGGAAAAATCCATTAAAATGCAGTCACCGCTCTACCAGTATGTTATGGCAGACTTCATGATTATGGATTCCAGCATCTATGTATTCTCCTTGACATATAACCCTCTCAACTCTTATATTGATCATTCAGTCTTCATAAAGTAACTGCATATCCAAATCAAAGCTTCATAGGAGTGTTTATTGAGTTTCCTTTTCCTGACCTCTTCCTTAGAAGGATAGAATTTCTTTGGGCTTACCCCAGTCCAAGGTCTTTGTATTTCTTTTTTCCCCCTATTGGCAAATCCCATCTTTAAATATAGAGAATGACTAAATAATCATCATTCCAAATGATATATTACTGTTTAACCTCACATTTCTCAGACCTCACTGAGAGAACCCTTTGCTTAGAGTGCTTAATTTTTTTTCTGTCTAGTCCTTTAATTACTTCTAACACTTTAGCACTTCTACTGGATGCCATGCACCTTGAGAGGAGGCAGTTGGGTTCTTTATCTTTGGATCTCTAGAACACAGGAGACTTTGTACTAAATGTCTCCTAAGTGATTGATGTAGTCTAGTTGTAAAATTTTCTTTTTTCAGTTATTGGATGAGTGAAAAGTCATTTATATGTTAAATGCTTACCATGTGCCAAGTACTGTGTTAAGCATTGGTTTAAAAAAAACAATAAACATGGTAGTCCTTGTTTTCAAGTGGCTTACATTTCAATAGAAGACTAGATGGAGTTTAAAAAACAGAGTGGAGTTCAAGGGTATGTGTCCTATGCAACATAGCTTAGGAATGGCCCAGGACCAGCCTAAAAGCTCATGGCTCTCTGGGTTCAGAGGAGAGAAGGTCAGAGTGTAGGCAGCTTGGTTTGGAGATGACTGGGAAATATATGGAGTGGCAGAGGACCATATGATGGGAGCTCATTGATCAGAACCTGGGGTTCCAGGGATGGGATTCCAAATTCAGATGGGAGGAGTTACTGGAGCCTTTGGCCAGCCAGAGTTCAACAATCCCTGTTTAACACTTGTATGCAGTGGTTGTTTCCTCAGAAAGTTTGCCTCCTAGCTTGGGGAAGCCCTATTATTAGAATTATACTCTTCATCCCCAGTGACTATGTCTATAGGTTGTGATGAAAGTAGTGATACTTCCAAATAGACAGAGTACACATCTCACATTCTTTCATTAGGATGAGATCTATCTGGGGAAAAATAAAGCAATAACTCATCCTACTAACCCGCCATCAGTCCAGCAAGTACTTGGAGTTATTTTTCCATTAGGTGATGAATTTCCTCTGATCCTCTCACCCTGGCCCCTTGGGAACAGCTACAATTCTTTCCAAGAGAGCTGGCAGGGTTGAGGGGTACATTGTATGGCAATGGAACAGAAAAGAGCTGTCAAACTTAGTGCTGGATTCTAAAAACCAACTGTGTTATGACCAGCCTGTCTAATTGGCCATTGACTCATCATGAGAGGTGAGAGTTTTAGATTAGTAAGTGAGGGGCTTCCATTCTAGGCAGAAGAAGAAAGTGTTTGAACCATGGAATGGGAAGTTTGGAAAAGCCAAGGAAATTATCCGTTGGTTACAAAAAGAAAGGACGAGAGACAGAGACAGACATCAAGTACACTTAGACATGTTCCTAAAAGAAGCCCTAAAAGAAACAGCATCTCAGCAAGGGGATCAACCCTGGAGCTGATCTCTTCCTTCCTTCTCATGAAAATTGGAAAAGCAAACCTCCTCCTGAATTCTGTAGACTCAGAAGGCAAGTGTGAACTGTCAGTGTCTCTTGACATTTTGTATATTGTGACCACCAGCCTGGGGAGTTAGACCCATTCTCCATAGGGGAGCAACACTAAATTACTTGTCTGAGCTCTCCCCTAAGGGACAGTTCACACTTAGCATGTAACTCTGAGTGGCAACAGGAATTGTGTTAAATTGAGTCATCATTTGGGATTATTCTAAACAACAGTAATCTAAAATACAACTTCTACCTTCTCAGGCCCAAAAACATCATTAAATATATGGACTAAGGTGCTATATTCAATTTTCTTTGCTGTGGGTTGTTGTAACTACAGTGACTGTGAAAAGAACATTGCCTTTAAGTGTGAGGAAATAGGGGTTGGCCTTCTAGCTCAGCCATTTGCCCACCTGTGGGACCCTGTGGTAAATAAGTCACTTACATTCAGTTTAGAGTTTCAGTTTCCTCATCTGTAAAATGAGGAAGTTTAACTAGACAGGCCTGAAGGGTCTTGCCTGAGGTTGGCATCGTAGATAGAGTACTGGGCCAGGAGTAAAGAGGACCTGAGTTCAAATCCAGTCTTAGATCCTTACTAGCTCTTTGTTCCCAGGCAAGTCGCTTAATCTCTGTTTCCTCAGCTTGTAAAATGTGGATAATAGTAGCACGTCCCTCCCAGAGTTCTTGTGAGAATCAAATGAGATATTTGTAAAATGTCAGGCACATAGTAGGCCCTTAATAAAGGTGTGTTCTCTTATCTGTGTCACCTCTGCATTTGCTTCAGTTCCAAGAGTTGGTATGAATAAAAATCCAAAATCCAATTTGCTGTTGACCTAGGCTGGTTTTCACATGTCTCTTAAACAGTTTTTGACCTTAGTCAAGTCCAATAGCCTTTCTCCAGGTCTCGATTTTTTAATCTGTGATCAAAGTAGGAACTAGTTTAAGTGATTTGTGTTTTTCTCTCAGTTCTAAGTTTCTGTCAACTCAATCAGCAAACATTTATTAAAAGCCATGTGCTAGGCATTGTGCTAATAAGTACCTAGCACACTGCTAATAGGTACCCAGCACACAGCGATAGAAGAGAAATGGCCATTGTCTTCAAGGAGTTAAAATTCCAGTGGTCAAGATCATGGACCTCTTTGAGTAGATATAGACTAAATACAAACTAGATATGAGATGGTTCAGGATGATAGTGCACTAGCATCTGTGGGTATCAGGAGAAACTTCGTAAAGAAGTATACAAAGTCATGAAGGAAACTAGAGACTCTAAGAAGGAATTGCCTTGGGCAGCTTGCTGGTGAAGTGGATAGATCACAGACCTGGGAGTCAGGAGGACCTGAGTTCAAATCTGGCCTCAGCAACTTATTACCTGTGTGACTCTGGGCAAGTCACTTAAACTCCAATTGCCTCAAACCTCATTGGTATAGGTGTTGCAGGTATTGTCTGGCTTTTACATGAAGAAACTGGATACACAGAGCAGGATTACTTGATCTCAGGTGTTCCCGTAGAGTGATGAGTTTTAGAACTGGAGAGATTCTTTAAGATCACTGAGTCTAACCCCTTTTATCTAGCAAATGATAAAACTGAGGCCCAGGGATGTTATGACTTCTCCAAGGTCATATACTAGACTGTAGAGCTGGGCCTTTCTGTTTCCAAGCCTCCTTCCAGTCTAGTAGCCTGCCATCTTTGACTCCAACAGTGCTCATTCTGCTTCGCCCATGTCTACTGATTGACAACCCCCCTTCCACCATTTTTGTTGTGTCTTTCTGTTTTTTAGGTTTGTTGATGTTTTTCTATTACTTCTGGTAACAAGTGGTAGAAGTTACATGACTCCCTTCAACATTTTCATCTGTGCCTTTAATAAAGACATAAGTGGTGGACTCATCAAATTGAAGGGTGTTATGAATCAGGACCAGGGTGGACGGGGGTTAATGCAGTAGATGACAGAATTGGTTTCCTCCGCAGAATCTAATAGGCTAGAAAGCTACCCAAATCTAATAAAATGAAAACAAGTAGAGATGAACTGAAACACTACAATTATGTTTAAAAATTCAGCTGCACCAGCACTGGATGAGCAAAGTGGGGCTAGACAGTAGTTTCTGTGGAAAAACCTGGTGGTTTTAGTGGCCTACAAGTAAGATTGGAGACCAAAGGTGTACCATGATAGCAAAAATAAATCTGGTTTTAGTGAACTCATAGGCAAAATACAGACTCTAAGGTATAACATGACAGGCAAAATAGTGTTAGAGGTATAATATTCAAAATGAATGAATGAATGGTCCCATAATGCACTGCCCCTGCCTGAGGAAAGCTGGAATATTGTGTTTATCTTGGGAATCTTTTTAGTTTGGAAGGACATTGGATGAATGAAACACATCAAAAGGAAATTTAGCGAAAGGGTCTGAGAAATTGTGTCATATGAGATCTTTTGAAGGAATTTGGAATGTCTTGCCTGGACATGAGATGACCCAAGGAGATAGGATACCTGTCTTTCAGGTATGTAAAGGCCTGTCATGTGGAAGAGATATCAGACTCACTTTGTTTGGTCTTCTGGACAGATCAAAGAGTTGTGATCTCAGAGGCAGATTTGTGAATGACACAATTATAAAACTGGAGCTCATCAACACCAACCCATACTTGAAGTTTCTTCCTAAAGAAGAATAAGCCATTTTATATACTAGGGAATTCCATCACTCTCGATCTTCAAAGCAAAGGATATAAGACCACTTATCATTGGTATTGTAGTTGGAATTCTTGTCCAGATGTGAAGTTGGACCAGATGGCTTCCAGTCCCTCCTACCTCTAGAGATTCTGCAATTTGTCATAATATTAAAAAGAGGATTACCTATTATACACTTCTAAAGTCACCTTTGGGAAAGTTGATTATCTAAGTATCAGCTTATTAGTTGCAAATCTTTTTTTCAAGTTCACTGACTGGTTCATTAATTTATAGGGAATAAGAAAATAGTTAGGGATAGTCTGTGCCTTAGGTAGATTTTTTTTAAAAAAGGATTTTATTATTGTCTAGTAAGGTTGTTAGTGCTATTTCATTCACCTATGACTTATGAAAATGTTAACCTTGCCCATTTCTTTTGTGTCCCTGTTGGTGCTGCCAGTATCCAGAATGTGTACCTCTTTTGTCTCTTGGGTTTTTATGCAGGTCCTATCTTATCTAGTGGATTAGTAACATTTTGGAATTTAATAAGAAGGGAAAGAGAGAACAGGGAATGTCAGTGGTTTAGTATTAGACAAGTACCCATAAGGAGAATAAAAAACCATTTTTTTCTACATGAAATCTATTAATACTTTTGCGTAAAACCTCTAACATAATATGGTACAACGTATTTCTTTGTAATAAATTATTAAATGAGATATTTTATTTGGGGGAGGAGACTCCCTTACCATTAAGCTTAAAGAGTTAAAACTATGTAAAGTCACTCCACACCTATGAGTTATTTTGTTATTCTTATCATAATTTTTTAATTGTTATTTAGTTACAAGCTTAGAATGTGAAAAGCGTAAGATTTTCATTGTGTCCGTCATTCAAAAGAATTTCCATAAGTGACTGTTAGTCTTTTTATTTCTAGTAACAAAACTTGCCAAATAAATCAATACCCAATATTCCTTCAGTACAGTGGATGTTGATTTTTCCCAGTAAGTTTCATTATTTGCTTTTTCCTATATGTCATGACCTCCTGGGCCTGCCTGTCCTAAGGTATTCTCTTATTTAACACATGTGTGGCTATGTTTAATATACAGATGAATATATTACATAGAAATAGTTTTTAGAATCTGTTTGCATGGTCTTCCAGTGTTACAATGTGTCCCTTTTGCTTACATAGTTGAGTTATGTTGCTGTAATACTAGTCATAACAATGCCATTATATGATAAGTTGATTTAGGACTTTATACATGCATTCATATAGCCGTTTATCACAACCCTTGCTGAGCAGACCTTTATTAAGCTGTGATGATTGCTGAATATGAAATGTAACCAAGATTATTTTTTTATTCAAATATAATTTAAATATTCATCAAAGAGGAGTTATGCTTGAAACTGACAGAGACTATTAACATCAAGAAATATAATTAACTGCACTGGGTATCATGAAGCAGAGTTAGCCAAATAGCCGAGAGGTCTAATTGCTCCAGAGTTTGAGAAGCAATAGTTTTATTTTATGTGGTAGCTGTGGAATTAATAGTAATGTGGTTTCCTATGTGGGCCAATTAAAAGCTGCCTGTTAAGGTTCATTGCTCTATAGGAAATCCATTGAATATCACTTAGTAAACAGGATTGACATGTTAAAAAGTACATGAGGTTGGAGGAGGATGCAAACCGCAAAATACAAGGAATAAGTTGATTGAATTTGTGTTTTTGTAAACTCAAATTCTTTGCTTTGTATTTATGGTGTTAATGAAGATAACAACAGAAATCACTCCTAATTGTATGTTGATGCACTTATGTAAAATCTGTCACCTATAACTGTTTATCTATAACCATATACATGTGATATGATGTGATTGTACTATTTTTTCCAAACTTTGTATAAGCATGTCATGATCACATCAGGACATTTCCCTATGATGTCATTATGAAGGATGAACAAGATGAAAGTTGGGACCTTGCTTAAATTCAAGTGTAGATCACTGTGTGTTTAATATACTAGAAATTTACTGCTGCTATGCAGTACTCTCTTGTCTATATAGTAAAAGCTATGTTCTGATTTTTTGTGGCCCAATTAAACTTTTTGCTAGGATTAAGTAACGGTTGAACCTAACCAATTTTGCATTTGTCCAGGCAATAAAGTTTTTTTTCCTTCTGAATGGCTGGGCATTCAAAACATTAATGAGGGATCCAGAATGGAAAAAGTTTAAGGGTCAAAGATAAGAGAAAACCAAGATTTTCTGGTGCTTCTTATCCCCTAATAATGGTATTTCAAATAATCAATAAATTGATCATGATTTGTAAGAATAAATTATGCTTCTTTGGATGTATGTTTTTGAATGTACTTCATAATTTTTTCTTTTAAAGAGAAACCTTTGTTGTTAATTTAAAAAATGATTCTCAGGGTCTTGTCACTAATCTATACTATTAGATATATAGAGTACTCTTAAGAAAACTTGACATTTAAGTGTTTAGTTAACCACAAGGTAGTTATTACTTAGGTTTAATATGTACAATGAAATACGAAAATGTGCTTTTGAAATACCAAGGAATGCCGTCTGTGAAAAAGATTTTTCTCTCTCAGTCATTCATTATTTAATGTGTTCAGCCTGTTTATATCAGTGACATAAGAGCAAATTCTCATCTCTCAGTAGAGTACCATTTTTGCTGCTTCACAGAACACTGCCTTGTACTCTCTGGCTTGCACATGGTGTTAGCAGGTATTTAAAGCACTTCAGTCTACCATTTTATAGGTCATGATGAACTGATCCTATAAAACAAGTTACTGCATTGAAGTTAATGTGCTTTCATAGTATAATATGGAATAAATGCTGCACTTCAGGGGCTTTGTAATATTTTAAATTTGCTTTGCAGGCATCATTTGAAGACAAAGAAAAACTCTTGATTTAATTGTCTCTATTAGATATAAACAAAATTTGTACCTACCATGCAGTACATTTCATTCATTCATTCAACAAATATTTGTTGAGTATCTACTGCATGTGTAGCACTGTATGGGATATAGAAATGAATTAAATATGGTTGCAACCTCCAAGAAGCTGACAGTCACTCTAGTAATACTAGTAAGTTTATGAAAAATAAAACGGGGAAGAAAAGAATTTACCTCATAGTTTTGTTTTACATATGAAAGGGATAGCAGATTGTACATAGTAGATTAGCAATTTCATGTGCACTAATCTTTTTTACTGTGCTGTGTTTTAAATTAAATGAAAAGGCCATAAAGAAGAGACACTAGACCTTTGATTTCAGTGGCTCTTTGTAAGGAATTTCCTTTAGAAATACGTCAGTGCCTTCTCTGAAACTTTAGAGTAGGAGAGAACACCAACTGGTTAAGTGATTTGCCCAGGGTCACTGCCAGTGTGTGTCAGAGACAGGACAAATCCAGTTCTCTGTCCAGCAAACGTATAAAGTGCAGACAATTTAAAGTAAATATTTAGCATCTGTATGTGTCTATATATTGAATACTTGTGGAATCTCAGCATTTTCTAGTTGGAAGGATTCTCAGCAGCCAATCTGGTCCATACCTCAGAGGTATCCCTTACACAGCCTGCAAGTAGTGAACCTGTCTTCTGACATATTGTATGTCCAGTGTCTTAGAATCTGTCCTGTGAAGTTCAGTAGTGTTAGGAATAATTTGGATAAAGGTATAGATGATGTGCTTGTAAAACATTTTACAAATCCTGCTGATATTTATTGGTTCTGTGACTGTGGCTGGGTCATTTAAATTCTCATCAATCTTATTTTCCTCATCTTTATATTAGGATAACACCTATCCCACAAGATTGCTAGGAGGATCCAGAGATGCTATAAGTAAATCACTTTGCAGAACACCTAAGTGCTATATAGTTAGGAACTGTTATTATTAAAGGTAAAAGGAAATTTTAATGGTCAAGAATATAATCCTATCTTGTATTCATGTAGCACTTTAAGGTGCTTTATAAAGTGCTTTATAAAGATTATCTCATATTATCCTCATAACAGTCCTGGGAGGTGGGTGCTATTATAACTGTCATTTCACAGGAAGCAGAGACAGAAGTAAAAGTAAAAGTGTCTCACTCAGGGTCACACAGGTAGTAAGCATCAGAAGCTACATGTAAACTCAGGTTTTCCTGAACCCCGATTCAATATTCTATAGTATATCACAGCCTCCCTAGGTTTGCCTCTTCCAGACAGACTGGGGCAGAACAGGAAAAGATGGAATCAGGGAATGGTAAGAAATCTGATCGGGCTGTAGTGCAGAGCACACAAATGGTAGTGGTATTGTGAAACATGGCACAACCCACAGGTTACTTCTCTCATCATTGGAACTTGAAATGATTTCTCCTTCCTCAGTCCCTTCTTTTGTTACGTTCTCTTTTTTAGTTAATATATCTCTTATCTGTCTACTTGATTGTTAGCATAGCTTAGCCCAGTGCCCAACACATTCTATGCTGTTAATAAATGCTTATTGACTGACTGCGAGTATAGACTGGTTTATTTTTCATCTAAGTATTCTTAATCACCTGGTAGTGTGCTTGTTGATTGAGTTAAGCACAACTTAGTTTGTTGTGAAACATTGAATGATTAAAAAATGAGCAAATATTTCTACAGTCAAAGCTGCTTCAAATATGCATATGTCAACGGCTTGGAATTTTATTGGTGTGGGAGCTCCTTCAGCCCACACAGACCACTATCATTCTGTAACTTACAATTTGAGATTCCAAGGGGGATACCTGATAGGCCCACATTGACATAGCAGTTAAGTGTTAGAGGCATGTTATGAACCTAAACTCTTAAGTTGAAGACCCCACTGGACCGCCTTTCTCGTAGCAAATAAAATTTTGTCAGAATTAATTTTTCTTTTTTAAAACTCTTGTCATAAATTGAAGAGAAGAGTTAGTTTACAATTGTTTGGCAGTATCTTCTTATGGTATTAGATGGGCATTGTTCGGATACCATTCTATCATATGCCACAAAGAAAGTAGCATAATTATTTAGAAGAGGGAGAAACTATTTTCCACTGGACTAATTGAAAAGGCTTGTATGCAGATGACATTTGAACTGGACCTTGAAGGATGGTTGAAATTGTAGTAGAATTCACCATCCAGAGAAAGTCTACTGGGATGATGAAAGGCATGTCATGGGAGTATAGTTTGAAGGAACAGAAATGTTTAGCCCGATAAAGAGAAGATCTCAGAGAAATAGGATAGGAGTGTCCGAACATTTTATGGGCTGTCATATTGAAGTGGTTTGGCCTTACAGGTAAAAGAAAGGCAGCGTGGGCCCTGTGTGGAATGGAAATAAAAATCCTTTCAGTTAGAACTATTCTAAAGCAGAACAAGCTAGACTACCTTGGAAGTTGCACAATGACACACCAGTGCAAAGTTTGTTAACCTGAGGTTAATGAACTTAAAAAAAAAAAACCTTTTATGAAAAAAACTATTTCAATATAACTTACTTCTATAGTAATTACATGCATTTTATTTTATGCATTTAAAAATATTCTGAGAAAGGCTTCAGACTGCATGATGTCATTCCCATCCTCACCCAAAAGGTTAAGAAACTCTAACCTTAATGTGGTGGAGCAAACCTTGGATGATTAAGATGAGAAACGTTATAAAGGGGATTCCTATTTAGGTACATGTTGGACTAAAGGGTCTCTTTTCAAATTCTGGGATTCTGTATCACAATCAATTTCAAAAAAAATGTGCTTAATATGGGATTGTTGAATTCAATCCATTCTGTGTTTAGTTTGGGGGTGACTTTTGGCAGGAGAGTGAGTGAGATTGAGGGAGAGGGTATACTGCAATTTAACTTGAAAATTACATACTATACATACATACTGGGAAGGATGGAGTTCCATTAGCAAAAATAGGAAGGTCACAAAGGGGGAAGATGGTTTCAGGGAGAGGATTTGAGTTCTGTTTAGCACATAGGGAATTTGATGAATCCAAGGGACTTTTAGGGGGGGAAATGTCTAACATGATTGTGATTGCAGGACTGAAATTAGGACGGCATCAAGGTTGGGGATGCAGACTTGACAGTAATTCACCAAAAGGTACTAATAAGTGAATGAGGAATCAAGGACAGAATGATGGAGATTATGTAGATCTGGAGATAGGGGAAGGAAGTGTGCCTAGTGGAGGAATCTTGAAGAACAGGATCCATGAGGTAAAAGGAGAATAAGGGCTATAATTAAGCCATAAAATCCAAGGGAGAAGAAAGTTTCAAGAAGGATGGGTGTGGTCAGCAGTGTCAGATGCTATATAGGTTACCTGAAATAAGAACTAAGAGTTGGCCATGGGTTTTGACTTTAAGGTTGACTCTCGTAACCTCCTAGAAAAGGTTCCAGTATCATGGTAAATGTGTAGGCTAGTCCTTAAAATCTTTTAAAAATAATTATTCATTGAAATATCCAGGTTAAAAAATATTTGACTCTTGTTTAACCCCTTATGAGTTAGTTAAACTAGGGGGGAAGGTACAATTGGAAACTTAAGAATTTAAACATTAAAATAATATAGGATATATGAATGAAATCTGGCCATGGTTGGATAGAGGGAGAAAAATATTATGCTAGTAATGATTAGAGAGAACTTGGCTGTTGAATTACATGAATTACATATCAGTATATACTTTTCCTTCCCCTCCTCTCCAGTTTACTTAGGGCTTTTGTGTTATAAAGATTTTCATTAATTTTTCCACCAAAATTATGTGCCTAAAATACTCTTTCCTCTTAGATGTACATACTTCTATATGGTAAGAACTGAATCCATTGATTTTTATATCAAAATGGACTCTTCTCTGTGACACAGGGAAAGGAGGGATCATATTCTCTTGAATTGTGTGTGTGTGTAATAATCTTCTCAAATACTTATGAGAATAGCTATAGAAAAAAGTCTTTCTAATATACATCATATTTCTGCATTCAACCCAACCCTTCCCACATGGTCTTGTATAGCAGAGTTGTCTACTAGGTAATTATTCATCGAATGTTGAACAGTAAATCAAGATATATTTCACCGTGTTCTCAGTAAAAAAAAAAATGGTCTTACATAATTCATAGTCTATTGTTTTTCTGATGTGATCTGAAGTAAACAATTTGTGTATGGCAAATTCAGCATCCCATAGTGGCTCAAAAATTGTAGATGTTTACACGTATCTCCTTCCGCTTTTGCTAGAATGCTATATAGGTAGGAAAACCTTCATTTCCTTTCCATATTTAGCTTCCTTAGATAATTCTCCTGCCTTTGTGACTGAGATATTTGAAAAGAACACCTCCTGGAGTCATGTTTTAAAAAGAGCACTTTGGGTAATATTCTGTAGACAGAATACTTGCACGTTAGCGTTCAGTTATCATGAATGCCATCAGCAATGCCTTGTTGCCTTCTTATCAGCCACTTCCCGCTGTCAGCCTGGTACTTATTTCAATAGAAAAGGATTTGCATCAAATGTAATGCTGTGTTATATACAGCTAACATGGGGCTTTTAATTGTGCAAACATATGAGACTCCTGCCGTGGTAGGCAGTTTGATAAAAGAATTAGATTATGAATATTTTTGACATGATTAAAGATTAGTTCTAATTCGCTGGAGGTGAGCCATTGACAATTTTTTTTCATGTATTTCTGCGCCACATGAGTTCCTTGACCTTGACTTGACCTGACCCACAAAAGATTCATCTCTTTGTTTATTGCTATATCTATGGACAGTTCCATTATTTACATCTAAATTATTTACCTTGAGGGGGGCTTCAGACAGTTTGATGATGTCCTTTTCCCATCATGGACCCTATTTCTAGAAACCATTTTTTTCTCAGCTTCTTTTCTTACATTTTGATTTTAAGGAACTCACTCTTTCTTTTTTTTATTTGTCCAGGAAAACTGTACATTTTATTATGATCTTTGTGACCAGTAGTGCAGGTTAAAAGAAAAAATTATACCCTTATATGCTGCTCTAAGTAGAATAGTTATACCACCATTTCTAAGTCTCTACTTAGAAATTTGAGTTTCTAACTCATTACTTTTTCAAGATTTCCTTTCTCATATTCCTTGGACTATTCAAGAGTTTTTTTAGAGGGAGTATCAGTAAAAGGGTACAAATCTGTGCTTTTATCAGTTGAGGGGACTTCCGATGTGGAAATTCCTTCCACAAATTCAAATCAGAAAATTACTTATTAACTTATGGTCTTAGAGAGTATCCTGAGCCACAGAAAGGTTCAGTGACTTGTCAGGGTCACAAAGCCAGTACAAGTTAGAGATAGACCATGAACCCAATTTGTCTTTTTTTCCTTGTGTCGCCCCACAGTATTTATATATATCTGTGATGCCACATTGCCTCTCAAGCAAGAAAATAACTAGCATTATTCCTTACTTTAAAAAAATTCATTAAGCCAAGGCCATAAACGTTCATTAAATAATATGTGTCTAGAATTAGCATTGGATGTTGTAGGTAGTATAAACAAATGCTAAGACTTCTTCCAAATTGAGCACATAGTTTTTAATTGTTTCCTATATATCTAGCATACTGCACTTTATTCTTGAGGGTTACTTTAAAAAAAATGGCTGTGACACTGTCCCAGCTCTAAAGAAGTGTAAGTTGGGAAGTCAAGATTTAACACATTTGTAATAATGAGAAAATAATGACCAAACTCCAGTGAATCCAGATACTTTCTCTGAATTACCTGGGTATCGCTGCTGCAGAACAGACTTTGCTCTCTCATTACTTTAGAACATAATGAATTTTTATATTAGATGAACAAATATTTTTGATTACGTGCTTATATATCGTGAACTGAGGGGGAGAGAATTAGAAGATGATTATTTTTTTCAATTTACTAAATATGAATTGAACACCTACTGTGTGCAAGGTACTGTTTAGCACCATGTCGGACCTAGAGGTGATTAAAACATGACCTTTTCCTTTGAGGACTTTATAATCAATCTGGGGACATAAGACATAATCAAGAGAAAATTAATTGATATAAAAATTTGCATAACATTTCAAAACAATGATGGAGGAGATGCCATAACAGTATATGATGAATTACACAGATGATGATCATTATGGAAGTAATTGTTGTCTAAGGAACTAATGAAGGAAATAAGTAGGAACATTTTCACCAGTTATGTATTAAATCAAGCCAAGCTATAAAGCTTTTAAATAACTCTTTACTTTGTCTTCTGCGCTATGCAAGGTATTTTGAGGACTTAGAAGAAATAGCAGTCTTTGAAAGAGAACTGGAAACAAAGGTCTCCTTTTAGGAATAGCTTAGTAGTATTTGTGGTATAATTCAGATAATTTCCCTGGTTTCACCTGTATTCACCTCATTATCGCCCTGCAGTAAGTAGGGCAACAGTGCATTAGTGATAAGTTCTAGCTGGGATGGTTAGGGAATGTATTATGGGGAAATGGGGCAAACTGTATGGCTTCAAACTCGAAAGGTGGGAAGTCAGAAATTAATCCATAAGGATTTATTGAGTGTAGAAGTCAAAGTTCATTCTTTACCAAATATAGTAGAAGATACAGAAGAATTTTGACACATAATTTTGTATTCAAAGAGTTTAAAATCTAGGTGTAAAAAAGGGAAATGACTCTCATCCGGAAAGAAAGTGGGGAAATAAGGCAAATACACGACCTTGAGAAAAATAAAATAAAGGTAGATTTATTAACAGCTAACGTCTTTTTAGTGCTTTAATGTTTACAAAGCACTTTCTTCTCAACATCTCTGTGTGGTCCAGAGGCTGTAATAGACAACGTGTTCATAGTCATTTAAGGTTTACAAAGGACTTTCCTTAAAACATCCCTGACATAGGTAGGGCTCCTAAGTATCATCACCCTGCTATATACTGCTTAGGCATATCAGAAATATAAAATCAGCAGCATCAATAATGTTAACCATGGAAACACAATGCTAATTTGGCACAGTCTGTCTTTGATGAAGCCATATGCTGACCCTTAGGGTCAGCACAAAATATCCTATTAATTTTACTATCTGGAATATTGTCAGGAATTGAAGGCAAACTCCCCTCCCAATTCTCCTTCCTCTTCCTTTTCCTTTTTGAAAAGTGGGACATTGTGTGGGTTTTGTTTTTCCATAGTTATCTATAGTTTTTTCAGAAGAACTCATCAAGCAGAGCCTTTCATTCTTTCAGTGTCCTAGGATAGATCTGTTGCAAACTTTGGTTACTTGCATTCATTGAGAGCAATTAGATACCCTCACATCTCACTCAACTCTAAATCGTTTTTATTTTATTTTACCCACACCACTCATCTTCCTTAACTTAGAGGGAATGTTGAATAGAGCTTCCTTTTCTCAGTCATCTGTCTTCATCCCACCCACCCTGACTAGTAGTAACGTTACCCCTTCCCTGGTCTTCCTCTTGTTCCCAAAAGAGGTTACATCATTGTCCTTTTCAGCATTCACTGCCAGCTTCTGTGACTTCTGATAACATTCTTATGTTCCCGTTGCCTCCCCTTCCCCCCTTATCCTCAAAGTTCCCTAAGGCATCACATTGGTTTCTTTAAACATCTCCCCCTTTTCTTGCTCATAAAAATGTCTTTATTTGTATTTTTGGAGAGCAGTCCATCTTTGTTGGCTTGCATTTACTTCTTGGATTTTAGACTACAGGATCTAGTCTCTGAAATATTCTTTCCCCTCAACTAGGGAGGATATCAGATTGTGCCAAACCCACACACGTCCTTTCTCCTCCCTGCCCCATAATTTTCTCATCTGTAAACCAGCGATAATGATAATTCTTCTACTACTTCCTTTACTGGGTGGTTGAGGGCAAAGTGCTAGCATAAAGGACTGCATGAATGGGAACTGAGGAAATGCCGTGTCTACTGCTTCGGCCACCTATTGAATAAATGTTATGATTATCCCTGTTTCTGTCTTCTCCCAGCACTCAACACAATGCCTGGGATATAGAAAGCACATAATAAGTGCTTTCGGACTTAACTATTAAGTAAATATTGTGGTTATTCTTGCTTTTACCTTCTCATTTAATATATTTCATGTTTAAAAGTCAGTGGTGTTATTATGACAGACTTTTTGTTGGTGTGAAGTATACTGGTTGAGATTTTGTGGCAAGTAAGTAGAACAGTGCTCTTTCTCCTTTCTTATTACTTGCCCCCCCCCCCCAAAAAAAAAACAAAACCAAAACAACAGTACACCAGGGCTACCCTAGATCCTGGGGAGAGAATTTAGTTATAGTTTCTTAACCACCTTAATCTATCAGCATTAATTCAGGTGGAGTTAGGGAGCCAGCCCTAGTCCAGAGAAAGAGACCAGAATTGGGCCCAGCATTCCACACAGGCTACTATTTTAATCATATGTATTTATGAGAGATTTTCAGTGACAATTTATATAGAGATCATCCCCTCCCTTCATCACTACCATATCTTATTTCTCTGTGCCAGGTAAAGAATCTCTTCCCTGAAGTCATTGTCTGTTTTCTCTGATTGGAGAAATTAGTACACTTTCCTCTTTTTTTCCCCATTGATCCTTATCCCAATCTTTTCCTGTTCCAGTTTTTGTATTTTCTCACGTAAACATTCTCAATTTATAATATTCCACAGCTCCCCCTTTTAAGGCTTTATTTTTGATAAATCAATTCTAGTCATGAATTCCATCATATCATGTTTCAGTAACACCTTTATTGTCAAATTTATCTCCTTGCTTATTAATAATCCTTAATATTTTTATTTCTGTATTTTGTACATTTAGTTAATAAATCTTAGACTGCAGGTTTTACTGATCCTGCCTTCTTGGTCATTGTCTCCTGGTCCTTTTCAAACTGCTTTACTCTTCCAGAAGCTCTTCTGTCGATCAGGAGCTGTAGTGAAAACACAACATTGACCAGCTTGGTCCACTCACTGTACTTCATTTTCAGCAGTAGTGATTTCTGTGTTTCTTTTGGTGCTATCCTTTGTTCCTGTATCACTCTCCAGAAGCTGCAGTGGTGATTATTAAATTTGGCACAGCTCATCAGTCTTGCCATCATCATGCCTTGGATAACGTGCTGCAGGAAAAGAGTCCACCTTCCTACGGTACCTGGTCTTGTTGATGTATCATGGCCACCGTAACCTTCAGAACCAACTACCATGACTTGTTACTTCTTTTCTGACCAGTGTCAGATAGCATTTTTGCAGAAGGGAGCTTTTTCTAAGTTCTAGAACAGGAAAGCGGCTTGTCGCCTGCCTCAAATCATTCAGTTAAGAACACACACACTCTGTTTTTCTCTCTCTTCCTGCAACACATCAATCTGCATGTAAACTGAATTAAAATAACTGAATTAATTTGGTTTTTTTAATTGCTAGAGGAAAATAACTTTCTTCAAATAAAAATAGCAATCCAAAAAGTAATACCTTTCATCATTTTGGAGATGGAAAAACAATGTAGGGAAATACTATGCCTGAGAACCCTGCAAACTTTCCAGAAAATAATTAGATGAAGACTTCATTGTGACTAATGAATGACAGTACTCTTGTGATGGACTTTTTCCTCTGTACCTTTTGATTTTTTAAAGAAAGGGAAAATATTTATGTAGAAGATAGAGAAATGATGATAGTGAATACTTTGATTTTTCACTATGGTGATTAGAGTGAATGTACTTATGTCTTAATTTGACAGATTAGAGGAAAATATGAAAAGATTGTAATTTTGCTCTTAGTTATAAGTTCAAAATGTATACTTATTAAGCTATCACCCCAATTTCAGCAGTGAAGGAAATTCTGCCAAACAGTACATCACTCCCCACTCTTTCTCTGGATCTCTTTTTTCTCCATACATGCACACACACACACACACACACACACACACACGCACACACACACCTATATATAACATGCTGCAGTTTGTATGCAGTCTAATAAGTACTTCTTCAAAAAATAGAGAAAAACAAAATTAATTATCATTACGCCTTGGAATTAATTCCCCTCCAGTTATCCATTTTTTTTTTCATATTTGTTACCACGAAACCAGTCAGTTAACACTATATATCTTGAAGGGGGAAAACACTAAATGTCATTGGATATGGCTTTGACTTTTCAGTTTATGAAAAATTACAAACCTCATCCCTGAAAAAGGATGTTTCCAAAAGTGAATTCAAGGGGGTGGGGATAGTTTATTCTTCTTTTACCTCTTCCATGAAGGTTTTTTTTCTACTATTACAAATTCTTATTCTCTGAGTGGGTAATTAACGTGCCAGAAAGGCCATTTTTGGAAAAGCAGCCATCAGGGTGAAAATATTTCTTCACTGAATGATCTTTAAGGAATAAATAATTACAAGAGGAAAAGATTTGGGATGACCAATCTAAGTCTAGGGATAATTAGAAGGAAGAGCCTGAAAATCGAAGTGCTTGGCATGTGCAACAATTCTCATATCAAAATAAGACTAATTAAATATTTAAAAGCCAAAAATCTCCTCACTATTTGAAGAAAAATAACCCACCACAAAAGGGTCTGTAACTTTGCAGATAATTAGCAAGGGTTATGGGAGAAAAAAAAATCACAGATTGGCTCCAAGGTTCTGCAAGGTCATGTCTTATTACGCTGTATCTTTTATATGGTCTGGTAACAAGTTTCTTGCTAATTTAATCTAACTAGGGCATCCCATAGCGATTTCCCATTTCCCTTGTTAAAAATGTGATAGTTTCTTCAAGTGCAAACTGCAGTAGGTTAACATTTTAATAAATAATTGCTCCTAATTGATACAGGTCATAATAATTTTTTTGAATTATTGAAGGAGGAGTCTTGAAGTTATAGACACAAAATATTTATTCAAGAAAATCTTTTACAAATTTACAGGTTTTTTGGCCTCATAAATTAGGTTGTTCGTTTGACTGTACAGCAAGACCTGATGACCCTATGAAGGAAACTTGGTCTCAGTGGCCTGCTTTGTAAATAAATGTCTTATTTTGCTAATAAAAGCAAGTACATTTATGTTGAATGTGCATTTCTGCAAACAAGAGATTTTGTTCTGGATTAATAAGGCTCTGAATGAGTGGAGCCTAATTTGCATTTAACTGACCCCAAGGTCTAGTAAAAACTGTACGGAATTATCACAGTTTGTAATATATTGGAATTCCTTTTCTCTTCTCTTCTCTTCTCTTCTCTTCTCTTCTCTTCTCTTCTCTTCTCTTCTTTTCTTTTCTTTCCTTTTCTTTCCTTTCCTTTCCCTTTTTTCTTTTCCTTTTTCTTTTCCTTTTCCTTTTCCTTTCCCCTTTCCTTTCCTTTCCTTTCCTTTCCTTTCCTTTCCTTTCCTTTCCTTTCCTTCCCTTCCCTTCCCTTCCCTTCCCTTCCCTTCCCTTCCCTTCCCTTCCCTTCCCTTCCCTTCCCTTCCCTTCCCTTCCTTTCCTTTCCTTTCCTTTTCTCTAAGTAGATGAGTTTTGCTACTTTAAACAGTTCATTTTAGCTATTTTCAGGTTTACTTTTAGGCAGTGCAAATTTAAGTTGTTTTAAATTATTAATATGTGGTTTAAGATATAGACAAATTAACTTAGCTGATAAACCACTTTGCTATTGTAATCCCTACCAGAACATCTTACACAAAGATTCACAGTAAAGAAACCAGGAATCAATTTTCACTTTCAACTCTGTTAGAGAAGTTGTCAGTGCCAAGGCATGGATGAAAAGAAGGACAGCATTCTAGTGATGAGTTAAAATAGCTTTTACTCTCAGCCCCATGGTGTGCGGGCTGCTCTGCGCTGTGACCGAATGCTAGTGTACTCGATGTTCTCTGTGGGATTTTCCCTTCTCTACGTTAAGGTTTATCCCTTTTTTTTGGTGTACTGCAGTGCTATAGTAACAAACATCCTTTCTCACTTTTTTTGTCCATCACTTAGCTAGTACCAGAATTTCACAATCTACTACTTTAGAAAAGAGGAGAGCTCTGAGATTTTTAATACTTTAACAAGTATCATTAAAATGATAAGGCTTTTTTTATTTTTCAAGAGCATGATCATGATTAAAATATTATTTATGGTTCTTTTTTTTTCCCCTGAAATACTGTTTAAATCTTTTTTTAAAAAATTACCAATGAGGGTTGAACTAAACAAAAATCATATTAAGATTTTCCAAAATATGTGAAAGCCTTACAAGAATTGGTAATATACTCAGTGATTATAAATAAGAGTGTAGAAGTCACTCTTTTCATTGATGAATTTCAGAGTATGTAAAATGCTGATCCTTAAATAACAACTCATAATTTTGAACTTAAGAATTTTAGAAGACTGATAGGAATACTCTGGACAATTCATATTATTGAATTAATTATGAGTACATATTTATTTGGCAAATGATGACATTATTACGGAACACCTCTTTTTGCCATGTTAATTACACATCATTTAGTTTCCTAATGTTATGTTTACTTAGTAATTAGTAAGACTCACAAATCATCATTATTAAATATTTAAAGAAAGCTGAACCCATTTTCCTAAGCCCTACAGTAAGGAAGTTAGGATGATTACAGAACATCATGTTATAAATAAACAACAGTTTACTTTCTTTTCAAAGATTTGATCTAGCATTCTGCTTAGTTTTCCATCACCACGTATCTGTAAAGGCAGTAGTAACCTTGTTATGGTAAGGAGAAAAAACTTCTTGGCTTTGCTAAGTTCCTTAGGAACATTTGACTGAAAACTTTTGAAGTCACGATCATAGGAGTCAAGGTTGAAAAGGACCTTCACTCTAAACGGTTCATTCTACAGATGAAAAAACTGAGGATCATATATGTTAAGGGACTGACCCAAGGTCATGCAGGTAGTGAGTAGTAGAGATGGAAAGTAAGTTCAGATCCATATGATGGGTGGTTTCTGTGAGAATTCTCTTTGTATTGAGGAAGAGTTCCACATTTGAATACAAGGAGGTTAGAGATGCCCTGGAGACTGGTACAGGGATATATTCTCTGGCTATGTTGCGCATTTCTCTCCCCACTATATAGATTATAGAGCCATGGGGAGACATACTGGCTTTTATGGTACTGTGATGTGCCAACAGTGACACACGATTCTCTGAGAAATTGAGATAACAGTTTGCTGGATAGATATCTGATTTTTAGCTGCCATTGAGTTATATTTACAGGTAGTCTAGTAAACTGTGTGTGTGTGTGTGTGTGTGTGTGTGTACGTGTGTACGTGCACGTATTAAATGAAGTTGGTTTTAAAGGGTAGACAAGTGGACCGTGTTTGATGGTATCAGCATATTTTTGTTGCTTTTGGTGATTCCGTGTTTTTGTTTTTGCAATTTTTTTGTGAGTTTATAAATCTGTGGGTTTATTTGAGTTTTTTTCTCCCTAATTTACATACCTCGAAAGAATATAGCCCTCTCTTGAATTGTAATGCTCTAAGGCAAGCTTAGAATGACTTCATTTGAGTGATGATGCCAGGAACAACCTATTCTTTGGGAAATACATAGCTTATTCTTGATGATGACTTTCTATATTTTAGGACACTCATGGGGATGTCCTGAATAGATCTGGGGATATTGGTATTATCAGATGATACACTGTTGTTTCAGAAGAGTTACTTCATCTCTAAATCATATACACTTTATCCCAAAGAGCTGGTGACTCATCAAAAGAACAGTTATACAGTCAAAAAATCCATGAAGTTAGAAGTTCAAAGATGGAGGACCTGGGTTCCAGTGCTTGCTAATCTGCATGGCCTTGAGCAAGTCACTTAATTTTCCGGGCATCAATTTCCATTTCTTAAATTGAGGGATTAGACTAACTGGTTCTGAGACCCTTCCAAATAGAGCTAGGATCCTTATCACTTAATGTATAAGTGAATTGTTTCAGATGGTAGCAGTTACTGATGAAAACCACGTGTTATGATAAATATGACACTTCTCTCCAGAGCTCAGCATTCCCCTACTTCCTGCAGGTTTACTACAATATTGATTGTGGTGATGACTCTTGAAACTTCCGCTGTAAGTTGAGTTTTAGGTTCCTGTCATCATCGGCAGAGCTTTTCATTTGAATGCCGGAGTATTTGTTCAAGACCATAGATTTTGCATTTTTAATCTTCCATAGAACACTGGTGAATAATGGCCCCTGGCAGGAGATAATGAAATTTTCTTAATTTATATTTTCAAGCCGAAGCTTCAATTGAAAATGGCGTCCTATGGCCTGGAGACATAGCTCTGGTGCGAGTTTCAGGGGAGCTATGATAATAATGCAGCGCCATCAGTGACGGGGAATGATAGGACAGTGAAGAAGTAATTTAAGGAAGAAAAGAGAATGTACCAAAGCTTTATTGTAGCATATCTAATGATCTGCTGAAGATTCCCAATGGTTTTTGGAGCATGACTGGAGAAACTAATGTTATCTTGCCAAAACACAAGACCCTGCTTAATCAGCAGAACAAGACTATTGATTAAAACACCTCACACAATAGATTACACATAGAATCTCATCTCCATACTTTGCACTTGGTAAAGTGTAATAATGAGCATAAGATAATCAAAAAGAGAGTAAAAGCAATTTGTTGGGCATTGTACAAGTCAAGATTAGAGCTGCAATGGAAACAAATTAGCATGAGAAGTACTGCTCTTTTTAAAGCTATGCACGTAAGAGAAATTTACACAACACAGGGAAAGTGACACATGAAAAAGAAAGATTTTTTTTCTCCTTCTGCCACTTTAATTTTTGCAGATCTGTGGAAATTATTGGTTGGGAGGGGGTGAGGGGCATCCGTTTATCTCTCTGTCGTGTAAAGAACCATTCCCGATTAGCAAATAGTTCTGCTTATGAGACATATTTAAGCATGTTAATTTAATTATTAAATTAGTTTTTAAGAATTTGCTTTCCACTTATACTAATTGACACCTGTGGTTTGTGAAAATGCAACCTTGTTTTGTTTTGTTTTGTTTTCATACTTTAAATGATAAAAGAAGGAGAATGTTTGAATAGTTCAAAACCAGCCCTTAGCTTTTTATTTCCCTCACAGTGGTTAGGGACAAAAACAAAACAGATAACTTTCCACAAAATTGCTTTTGATCTGTGCATAACTATGGTTTCTGAATAATTCATATGCTTATATGAAACATAAAATCAACTGTTACCATGTGTCTTGTCAAAAACTCTATTTTCTTGTAATAAATTAATCTTGTTTTGTCATTGTGAATATTAAGAGTGCCCTAACTGGTACCATTGTATCTTGTAGTATACATACTCAGATTTTCTGGAGTCATGAATAGATGACAGATTGGTCAGCGTTCAGATTGTGTTTCTGACTCTTACCAGCTGTATGTGACCCATGGTCACTTAAGGTTAAGTAATTTAACCTTTCTGTGCCCAGGAGAACTATAAATTCTGTTAAGAGTTTACTGATACTCATTGGTAAACTGTCTAAACTGATGAATTCACAGATCCAGAGCAAAATAAAACAGATTTTATTATGATTAAACTATAAACTGGATAACTACCTATGACAGATTGTAAAGGAGATAACTGTATTGGGTAGGATATTGGGCTACATTATTCTAACGTTAGAATCCTCAACACTCTTGAGGTCAGATCAGCTCCTTGAAGCCTTATTTCTCTTTGGCATTTCCTCAGTACCTGGCAAAAAGACTTACACATAATAGATACTTAATAAATGAATAAATGGTCATTAGACTACTGAATGAGTGCCATTTGATATAATGTGGTGTTCTTTAAGATTTTTTTAAAGGTCCTTTGTCTCATTTAAGTTTTGGACATATACCAGCTCAATGTCTTAAAGGCTTTTAGAATTAACTTTATTCCTGTAAATGTGCTGAATTTATTGTGGTTTTTTTTTCCCCTTGCATTTCAGAAGTTAATTAGACTGTAACTTGAAGGTGTTCTGGTTCAAGATTTTTTTTTCATCCTCTTGAGAAGACAGAATCAACTGGCCTTATTTCTGAATGGGAATCTCTCACTTCAGATTAAGTGAAAAAAATACAACTGTAGGAATGAGTAGCAAAGTACAATAATTCATGTTTGTAATTCCAAACAGGGCTCTTTGACCTAGATGAGGAGAGTGACATCTGCTTCTTTTTATTATGTCACAGGGCTCAAAGGAGATTTCTCTTTGATGGTCATTTGCAAAACATTTTTTCCCCATTTCCCAGTTTTTCAGATACTAGATGACACTCACCTTATACTTAACACGATGATTTTAGATTAGCATGTCATATAAAAATAACTTTCAATTAGCATATCATACATTAGCATATCATTCATCTCAACCTGACTTTTCAACTTTAAGCCATATGTGTTATTTATTTAATATATGGGGAATAGGGCATGGACCTGTGAATTCACTGATTTGGGAACCCTTTTTAGTAATGCGATGACTTTAGCAACTTCTCTATTTCTTGGTGTCTTAAAAAGGTGCCTTAGAACAGAGGTGTCCAACATATGCACTGTAGGCTGTTCTAAGTGTGACAGGAACCAGTTGAAAATATAATTGAAAAATATTCAACAAAATGAATAAAAATGCAATAAAACACAGTCAATGTTAATATGAGATATTCTTAGTCAATATGCACCTGTAGGGATCTTTATGTACTGATTAAAGACACTCATTGGGTTTGACCTTCCTGGCTTTGAGTACTAACACGCTCTCTAACTTCCCTGGGATCCCATCATTAGGTAGTTATATGTCAGGTGGGATTTGAACCCAAGCCTTCCTGGTTCTAAGGGCAACTCTTTATCCACTCTGCCATTCTTCCTCTCATATGTATGTAGCAAGAAATAAAACCAAATTCTTATTGTAGCAGGCATAATGGTATAATAGAAAAAAATCATTAAAGTTGGCTATTAAATTCTTCCCATGTACAACTCATTTAAAAAAAAAACAAAACTAATTATCGGATTTAAGGTACCTCAAAATTAGGATAGTTTAGATTTAACAAAGACAAAAGTCTTGGTGTTTATTTTCCTCAAATTCCAGGAAACAGCCATATCTTAGAGTAACCATCTTCCTTTACTTGGACAGATTTAAATGGATCAAGCTCACAATACTTTTGTGTAGAATTAATTGCAGCAGTTAAAACAAATGAAAAAGTTCAGGTTAATTATTAATGAAATCTTTTCTGTAATGACATATTCTCCCTCCCCGCCCCCCATGGCAGTAATTTTATTTCCATAATTATTTGGGTTTAGAAATCTTTATCAACTAACATTCCAGGGGAGAGGGTTGTTTTCGCCAGAGATATATCTATTTTTGAAGTATATGTGATTAAGTAGCACAGCTGCTATTAGACTCTTTTCCTACTTAAGCTTTCCCAAAAAAGTGATAATGCTAGCCATCTGTATGCCTTTGGTGCACTCAGCATTAGATCATCGCCCTTGTTACTTATAATTCATGTTATTGGTAGAAAGCATTACCATTATTAAGTTCATTAAACAAATTTTACATAAATTCTGTTCATCTTTTAACTTTTCATTTCTTCTTTGTTGGTTAATCTTTGATACTATGGGTTCATAATCTTGCTGATGCTCCTTCACACAGCTGAGGTTACAAGCCATCTATACCTTATCTTCTCTAGTTCTTATCCGTGTACTCCTCAACATCCTTCAAAAGGGGTCCAGTCAATATGCCACGGGTCTTTTTTCTGGATCTCCTCACATTATATACCAGTATAGTATATCAACTGCATATTGGCTAGTTAATTATTTTGACCAGAACTCTGATTTCATGTTATAGGAAAAACCTTCTACCAGAAGAGATGAGCACCTTTTCACCAATAAGTGGTCTTAGAGATAATACTTATAAAAATGTGATATTTGTAAAGCACTTTGTAAACTTTAAAGCACTATAAAAAATGCTGGCTATTATTGTCAGAGAATTGCCTGGGAGCCTTGAGAGGGTAAATGACTCGTCCAGATTCACAGTGACAGTGTATGTTCGGAGGTGGTATTGTGCCTCTGAGCCACACAAGCACTACTTCATAATGATTCATTGGTTAAAGTATTACAAAGGTATTGGAGATTTCATGCTAATGAAATTATGAGTATGGGTACTCCCTCCACTGACACAGAAGCTTTTTGTTCCCCCTCGTCTTAGAAGATGAGCATATGAGTTTCTTTAGCTAAGTGAAGTTAGTTCCTTGCGGCCAATCTTTTTTATTGTTCTGTCATGTCAGTGTTTTCCAACTCTTTGTGATCCATTTGGAGTTTTCTTGGCAAAGATACCAGAGTGGTTTGCCATTTCCTTCTCCAGCTCATTTGACACAGGAGGAAACTGAGGCAAACATGGTTAAGTGACTCTCCATGGGTCACACAGCCATTAAATATCTGAGACCAGATTTGAACTCAGAGAGATGAGTCTTTCTACTTGTGTCCTGGCCCTCTATCCACTACAAGTTTTTTCTGAACCTAGATAAGCTAGTCCTCAGGTAAAAGACACAGGTATGCTTAGGTAGAAACTCAAGACTTTTTGGAGAATTCATGAAAGTGAAATACAATAAGACAAGGAAATCTTTGGAAAGTTAGGTGGTTTATTAAATCTTTGAATTTTCAGAGAGAAAGAGAAGAAAGTAGGAGGCGCATGTGGAATTTTTTGTTTTTAAGTATATTATGCATTTTAATCATAATACATCTAAAACATTATTGATACAAAGAAATTTATGTGGGGGAATTAAAAAAAACATTCATTTTTATCCATTGTGTAAAGTATTTCTTTTCTGTTTTATCTGAACGATGATGTATCTACATGGACGTGTAGAGTAGTTATACTGACAGATACTCTGTTTCCATGGAAAGATTATGGATATTGCCTACATAAACTTAAAGATGACTTCTGAATATCCAAGACAGAACCAACATACCCAAAACAAAACTCATTCTCCTTTGTACTTGACTATTTGTTCAACAATCTCAGAGTCAGAAAGGACCTCATAGGCTCTTTAGTTCAGCCGGCACCTAAAAAAAATCCATTCTACAAAATGCCTGTTAAATAATCGTCCAACTTTTGCTTCAAGACCTTTAATCTTTCCACATATGCTAGAGTTACATGGCTGACTTAGTGATGTTTTCTAAATGTATAAGATTTTTCTTAAAATAGCAAAGAATAAGTCATTGAGTTCTCCTACATATAGGAAAAGTCACTTAATCATTCAGTTCCCTCATCTATTTAGAGGGAAAACTAAGTGGGCAGGAGAGAGGCAGAATAGGACTGGACCAGAAACCTCTGGGGTCCCATCTTGCCCTACGTTTATGATTCTATGATGTTATGGATCAGTAGTATTAAGTGGGCCGATGATCTTTTAAGGGAAGTTGGTATATAAGTTTGACCTCACTTTTTCTTCTGCTTTGTGCAGTGTGTGTGTGTGTGTGTGTGTGTGTGTGTGTGTGTGTGTGTGTGTGTGTGTGTGTGTGTGTGTGTGTGTGTGTGTGTGTATGTCTATAGCTCTGGGTTCCTACTTTCTCCAGCCAACAGTGTTAATATGAGCTACATTAGAACTTAAAAACATGGTATGTGGCTGCCATTTAAAATAACCAGAACCCAAATTTTTACCACCATCCTTATTTCCTTTCTTTACTTATATAGCACATGGACACTTTTTCCCCCAAAAGGGAAATCAAACAGAAACAGATAATTGCATTAGGAATTTTTTTTAAAAAAGGACATTTCAAACAAATTCAGTGTCATTACATTCATACTGTTCACATGTTCAAAATTACTATACCAGTGATACATTTATGAAGTCATAGTTTATCATAAGTTAATCAGAATAAAATTGTCATTAATAATTGTGGTCTTATTTGAGTAATATCCATTATAATATAATTTGAATAATAGTACAAGACTTCCACTTCAAGGTCAATATATTACACTTTGACCTATATTACTCTTTGAAATTTTGTCCCTTTAAAATTTAAAAGCTAATTCAGATTTTGTGATCCTTCCAAGGAGCCAAGACAAATCTGATTTGAGACTGTAGTCCAATTATTACAGAGGTCATAACCCTTTCTGTTCTCCTTCTAAAAAAAATTCTCTGTAATTTTTCAATAATAAATATTTCTTCTTTTTCTTCTCAGTGCTTGTCCATTACTGATGGTGCCAAACAAAGCCAGATAAACACTCTGAATACTCCACTTAGTATCTGTTTAACCTTGTACATGTTATTTAACGTCTCAGAGATTCAGTTTCCTCATCTGTAAAATGAAAAGGGTTGGATTCGACCTACATGGTACCTTCTGCCTCTTAATTTATGGGCCTATTAGTTTTTTTGTTTTTTGTTTTTTGCAGGAGCCAACAATTTAGCAGTGAACTAATCGTTCTGGGGATTCTGGGATTTTAATCCTTGGCCCTACCACTAACCAGCTCCTAGGACCTTATTTGATTCTTTGGATTTTTGTCTCCTAATCTCTGACATTTTGATTCTGGAATACATGATCTTTGTTGTAGAACCCTCCAAAAGTGGATAACATTGATTTAGATGAATCAAAAGGACGTAGAGATAGAGACTACTCTACAGATGCTGAATATGTATCATTTTGCTCAGTCAAGACATAGTCTACCTATTCTAACTTAGAGAAAGTTGCGTGTGTGTGTGTGTGTGTGTGTGTGTGTGTGTGTGTGTGTGTGTGTGTATAGGAATAATATAGCATTTTAATTTGGTATGGCAAGATAGGTTATTCCAGGGAATTATTAAATCATAATTTCTCATCTCTGTCCTCATGTCAATTTATACAGAAGAATTTGTAAATTTATCTTAGCATTATAGATAGGGAAGGACTTTGGACAGGAGGTGTATCCCATTGACCTGTGATTTTGTATTTAAGAGTGTGGAAAATACCTGTGATAGAGAAATCACCTTGCCAAGTTGCCAGACTTGCAAGTGACCAAACAATTGCTTTCATGGCTCTATTTATTTTCTTTTATGGTCAGCTTGGCTAGTGGATGGAGTGTTGGGCTAATAAAAAAACCAAGATCTTGCCCCTGATGCTTACTAGCTTTGTGACTGTGGCCAAGTAACTTTACATATGTGCTTCATGGAACTCCCTAGTAAATTATCAGTGGTTTTTAGAGAGAATTTCTTCAACTGAGTATTTCCCTCATGTTTGCTGATACCTTCAAGAATACTACTAGGATTTTCTGTTTTCATTTCTAATCTTCTCTCTCTCTCTCTCTCTCTCTCTCTCTCTCTCTCTCTCTCTCTCTCTCTCTCATTCTCTCTCTTTCTCCTCCCTTCCTATTCTTTCCTCTTTTCCCTTTTTTCCTCCCTCCTTCTCCTACCTTCCCTCATTTCAGGGTTAAAAGATTGTATTTCTGTTTTGTTTTTTACACTTTATATTATATTTTAAACAAATGAATGGCATAGATATAAAATTTTAATAAAAATGACAGTTATGTCATGAAAGATTATTTTCCCTGTTACAGCTACAATCTCTAATAAAGTCTTGATTCATAGCTATTATGAAATCAGATAGCCATGAATTGAAATTTATTGTCCTGATACACATGATTTATGAGCTTCAATTGATCTAATATTGGTTGATTTTGTTGCTTCATTGAGTTGATACCAAATTACAAATTCAGATTCCAGTTTAAGTGAATGAACTTTTTTCTTTGTTCCCATTACAGGTGTAACAACCGAACCCAATGCATAGTAGTGACTGGGTCAGATGTATTTCCTGACCCTTGTCCTGGAACATACAAATACCTTGAAGTCCAATATGAATGTGTCCCTTATAGTAAGTATAAACGTTTTGTTCTTGTTCACTTCCTCTAACCTTTGCAATTGATGCTGGAACACAACTCCCTAAAAGAGAAGCATATGTTTATGGCCTCCAGAACCATTATGCATGCAAAGCACTTACTGACTAGGGCCTCCAATTAGCTTTACCAAGTGTGGAAGGAAGCCATAATGTGACGCTGGCCAAGTGTCTGTCTGTGTTCTTAAGTGTTTGGCTTTTAAGGCTAGTGTTTTTCCAGAAAACAAACTTGAATTAGCTATTCAATAGGCCAGATAGAAATTTGTACTTTTGCCCAATACCAGTTGCTGACAAATTGGTTTGGCTCACAGCTTTCTAAAGAAGGAATTGACTTCAATTTTAATCCCGAGTCCCTTGAAAGACAACCTGCTGCTGTGGTTACTTTGGTACATGGTGAAAGTCACCATCAAGGATATGGAGGCAGCTGCTTTCTTCTTCTCTCAGTTTTGTTGAAGGAACTCTTCTTTGCCTGATTCAGCAGCAGATTTGTCCATGCCACTCATCAAAGTCAACACAAATTAAACACATTGAACAAAACTGTGGATAAGTCCCTGTTGTTAGGAGCATCTTAGAAGAGAACATACATATTTTTAAAAGAATGATATTTCTAACAACCAGAATTTACATTTTGGAATCCTCTTTTTTTTATTCAACTTTCATTCAGCCATACCATTTGAATCAACTTGAAAACTTAAATGTAACATTTATTTTTTGTGTGTGTGACACCATTTTGTTTCATTTCCTGTAATTATTTCTTGTCATTTTGAAAGGACAGGTGGTCACGTGACCTAGAAGCCAATAGTCCATCTGAAGGCAAAGTTTTTTGTCAGTACTCACCCCCAATATAAGCATCTTTACTCGTGAATAAAATCTAATTTGGAGGCCTACTGAAATCGTAACATTTACAGACTTAGAAAGCAAAAGAATGAGTTCTGGCATGAGACTCATCATGTTCAGACTGCCAGTGAAGGTGGTTATTCTCTCAACATGTTTAAAAATGAAAAAGTTCGAAGACCTCCCGCCAAAGTGCTTTCTACTGTTAAATTGATTTAGGGTTATGGAGTATCAGTTAAAGGCCAAACGCAGATCATCTTTTTGGTTTTATCGTGCTGTGTGTTCCCGTGTTACTGTAAAATGGATGCTTTTTTGTGTGCGTTTCTTTTTTTTCCCCCTGTACCATTTGTAGGATCGGAAGCCTACTGTGAACACTGATGTTAGCTCCATTTCCCCTGTGCGTAATATCGGTGGCTTATATAATCATTCTCTTTTTGCCACCAGAGGAACTGTGTTGTTTGGAGCTAACCGAAATTATTCTGTTTCGCAAAGTCGCTTTTACTTGAATTTAGCATGGTTTCAGTCCTCCAATTAAAAAAGGGATACACGTCCTGACCCTAACAATGGAATGAGTCAGAGCTGCCAAGAGTTGAGTCTCCCTGGAGCCAGTCTCTGTAACCCAGGCCATAGACCAAGGACAGTATTATGTACATATTATTTTCAGACTTCAGTAATTTCTCATGCTGTTTGAGAGGGGGAAAAGTTTGGATATCTCCTCGTCATTCTAACTTTCAGAAATTTTACCTTTTCAGCTATTCAGAAGTCTAGTCCATTGTGTGTGAGCACTAAACTCTAACCCAGAACCAGATTCAGAAAAGTATTTGTTCTCTCTACTGGTAATTCAGTTTACATTCGCTTCCTAGATGTTGGCACGAGGCAGCAATGGGTCTGTGGCTTTTCTTTCCCTCCTAATGACACATTAAGAGAATAAAATTGTCCTATGTAGTGGTGCCACACAGATTCATTTGTACAAATTTTCCTAAGGGCTGAAAAAACTCTTTACCTGTTAGACGGCTCTTTTAAAATCATTCTTGAAGCATTTCAAATGCCATGATTTTGGTCATCTTCTCTCCATGCTATATTTTTAAAAAAAGTTTCATTTACCATGTTCTCTATTATCTCTCTCCTCTACCTGCTGCTGTTTTTAGGGTCTGGCTTTCACATGTTCTCTCCTTCCATTGTGTTTCTTCTCCATGGTCAAGTGGAATTTGCATGCCTCTTTCTACAGTTTACTGATTGGATGGAAATGATGTCATCATTAATTAACATTTGGAGGGGATAATCTTTTGTCACATGGTACTATGCCAGTCACTGTTCAAAACAAATCCTCCAGGATCTTAAACATCCTAAAATGTGGTTTTTCTTTCCTCCACATATAACATCAAAAAATATTAGTATTCATGGAAAATTTTAGATATGAATGAATGAATTAAGGGGAAACCATTAACAATACTAATAACTTAGTAAAATTTCAGTCCTTTAGCAAGTGCTGATACACACATATATAAATATTATATGTACTAAGTATCTCATGTAATGATGGAACAAGTACATACATATGTATATATACAGACTTTTAATCATTGTTGGAGGTACTGAACATGCATGGAGATACACGTGTATGTGTTGACACGTACATAGTTCTGTATGTAATATCTGAACACTTCACATATACTTAAATAGTAGCGTACACATATATACATAAGACTCCTGAGCATCACTGGAAGTACTGAGAGTTGGTCTTGCTCTTTCCCACGATCCCCTGAACAAATTTAAGATATTCTAGAAAGGCTTGATAAATGAAGCCTCCAGCTGTCATTTTAACCCTCCAGGCCTCAACATTTTTTTTGTAACATTTCTTTTTTTCTGTAAATAACTTTATTTCTAACTATCTTCCCATGAGAAATTGTACCACATAGTATTGCTACAGGTTTCACATCATGATAAAAATAATAATAACCACACAAATGTCTTGAAGAGGATTCAGAATAAAATGTGTTTTGTGTTACTATTGGTACAGTCTGTTTGCATATGTATATGTGCACACACATGTTTGTGATGTGTGTGTATGATGTATGTGCCTCATTTTCTCTGAGGCCATTTTTTTTCCTGCCTATACATGCAGTCCTCTATGACAATGGTAGGTAATGTATATTTTGTTTGTTCTACAGACATGCAAACGGACTTGGCAGATTTTGTACAACTAACTACCCAGCCTTGGGGAAAGAAAGCCAATGCCATTAATTAGGTTACTCTATTAGGAGAGTAGCCTGGAAATTTTCTTTAAGTGGAAAAATGTGGATTTTGAGGTTGTGTGTGTGTAGGTATATGTAGATACATACACATACATATAAGACTGGATTAGCATGTTTATTCTTTAAGTTTATATGGGTTGAAGTTTTCAGCATTTAAAAATAGTCTGAATGATTCACCAAATAGTATCTATTATCCTTAAAGTTTGGGTATTGCTGCTCAGTTTTTATCAAGACAACAAATTCAGTAATACTTAAATTCAGTCACAAAGAACTTCCTACCTGGTTTTTTCCCCTTTCGCTGTACAGCATGCTAATACTTTGAATAACCGAAATTAGCTTATTGCAATGAATATAAAATGTTAAACTGTATATTTCTGCTTAAACTTTTAATGCAATTTAGATAAATTCTATATGTATATATGTACATATATGTCTATTACATTTTAATTTCCATTCATATTGATGGAATTTATAACATTTGTTTGATGACTGTAACCATCTACCACCCCAAATCATATGTGTCTGTAATGCAGACAGAAAACTAATGATTTCAGTTCTCTTTGTCATTCTACCACTCCCCTACCATTATTGATTCCAAGCAGGTACAATATTGCTCTTCATTGAGAAATAGGTTCATACATAATGTACACAGAAGGAATCATCTGCAAGTCATTAACTCCGAATTGCAGAGAGCCCCAAACTGTCTATTTACTTGGATAAATCTAGAATTAGAAATTAAAGAGAAATAAGTGTGTCACCTGAAGATATCAGTGTGCCTGGCATAGTAAGTGCTTATTAAACCGGTTGACCTTAGCAAAGGTAGGGGGGGTGAGGTGCCACTTATTTGGCTAAAACTATTTCTCTATGAAACTTTCTACAACAACCGCCCCCCCCCCCCCCCCCATAAAAAAACCCCAACAACAGTAACAGCCAGTAGCAGCGGTAATAGCAAACAAGAGCTGGTCAGCATGTAGCTTTGAGAATAAGTACAGCCTAGCTTTCAGCAGATAGGCTGTCAGTATCATAGGTAATGCCCACTTGATTGGGCACTGCTGTTATCAAACAAGGCTAGAAAAATCCACATGTGTCTGATGGTTTTATGAAACTCAGGCAACATACTTCAAAGTCTCCTAAAATGTAATCATTTTTTTTTAATTGCTGATAATTATGAGACTTCAGCCATAGAATTCTTATGTAACTTGCTTCATGTAACAATATATTTATTTTTAATTTGTTGGGAGGGGGATTCAGGGGGGTGTGGGGCTTAGATGAAGGGGCATTGTTCCTGTAATATAACTATTGATCAGGTTTGTTTTATGGAGTATGTAGGGTGGGGAGGTGGGGTTTGGGATTTGCCTTGGATGCTTTATGTGGTGATATCTGCATGCCAGTTTGCTGAACTGTAGTGAATTTGATGATGATAAGAGACTGTCTTAATAAGCTAACCAATACTTTTCTTTCTCCCTTTTCTTCCTTGCCTACTGTGCTTGCTTTTCTCTTGTATGTATTTTGCTTACAATTTTTTTAAGCTTAGTTTTTAAGTATTAGATTTAGATTATATAGAATTTATTAAGGGCTTCTGGGTAAACTAGCTACAAGGGTTGGGGGGAGGGAATACAATTAAATACAATTTTAACAGAGTGGAAGATCTGAAACTAGAGGAAGTTAGTCACTTATTTAGCCCACAAGTCCACATAATCTAACCTAATTATGTTGGGATAAAAATGTGGCCTTATCAGTATTTATGAAAATTTGAATTGAACATCAAAATATTTGGGGTTTTTTAAAATAAAGTGGCCAACAATTTCCTACTCTCCCTCTCACCTTTTAATAAAAATCAATGTTGATTGAACATGAGGGTGATAGACTAATGTGGAAAAAATAAAGCTAAATCTGTGTGTATGCACGCACATGTGAGTGTGTGTGAGTGTGTGTATGAGTGTGTGTGTGTATGTGTGTGTAGTGCATGCCTATATAAAATGGGACTTGGTGAGATTATTGAGTGACATTGGGGAGGGGAGAGTATGTATACCATGCATTAGTGAAAGCTTTCATTATTTATTTAGGTACACTAAGTGAAGCAACATGCCACCATATCTGTATTGTCTCTTTAATCTACTAAAATGATTGATCCATGTTCATTTATGTAACTTTAGAATCTTTCTCTTGCTAGGTTTTCCTGTTGTCTGTTTCTCTTTATCCAAAGTAGAACAGCTCTTATTTTCCCTATATTTAGCATCTATTACTAATTCAGTCTTAAGACTAATAGTCAATTTATGTTAATCTTTTTTCTTTTCTCCTTGCACTCTTTTTTTTTTATTTTTCCTTCCCGATGCTTAAAATAGAAGTGGAGCAAAAAGGTAAATAATCGAATACAGTCCAAACCCCAGCTCCTTGTTATGTGCCTTATGGGTGTTCACCTCCTCACCACTCTCCCCCCACAACACTCTCGATACTCTGCAGGATCTCCTAAGTGCACCTCCCAGGGAAGTCGACTGTTTGCAATAAAAATTGGGCTGCCAAAGCAGGTGGTGGGCTCCAGTTTCCGAAGTCCTCTGGGGTGGGGGTGGGAGGCAACGTTCTCTGTCTCTCCTCGTACTCTACCTCTTTTTCTCACACCCTTCGGTACTTATCTGTTATTAATGTGCCATCCTGCCTGGCTTCCAGAACCCTCTCCGTAGCATGCCACGGTTACAGGGTTTCCTGGTCTGTTTCTTTCACTGCTTTGGTTATGTACTCTGCTCCTAATTGCATTTTCAGTATACTTGTTTTGTATTTTATTTTTAATAAATGAAAACCCCCTTTGTTTTAAACCGCTCTCCTTAAATTTTGAAACAAACCTTTACTGTTTTTTTCCTTGTTTTTTTTTTATTTGGGGGTGTCCCCTTGGGGGCTTGAGAGGAGGTTGGTGGGGGAAGGTGAGGAGTCTGGACTTCAAGGAAATACTTCCTGTATTGCAAGACAGTAGCTAAAAACCTTTGATGAATAAATTGCTAAAGTCCAAGATTAAAGTGCAAAAGTAAAACGTAAATCATTTCAATTTAATGAACAGTGCCATTAAGCTTTGGTTTGAACTGTGAAAATTGTCCCAGTCCACTTTCTATGTTGACACATTGAACATGGTAACTTTTAGAAAGGTGGATGGTACTTGCATCAGTTTTTTTTAAAAAAAATGAGCCACAATTCCATGCTGCTGAAACGAATCTTTGCTTCCTGGTTCATTGTCATGATAGCTTACACGTATTTTTACCTTTATGTCTTAGTTTTTTAACTCATTATAATTCTTGTCTTCTCTCTGTGACTGTTAGTTTTTGTTTGCCCCGGGACGTTGAAAGCAATCGTGGATTCGCCGTGTATATATGAGGCTGAACAAAAAGCGGGTGCTTGGTGCAAAGACCCTCTTCAGGCTGCAGATAAAATTTATTTCATGCCATGGACCCCGTATCGTACGGACACCTTGATAGAATATGCTTCTTTGGAGGACTTCCAAAACAGCCGCCAAACAACAACATATAAACTTCCCAATCGGGTAGATGGTACAGGATTTGTTGTCTATGATGGCGCTGTATTTTTTAATAAAGAACGAACCAGGAATATCGTGAAATTTGACTTGAGGACTCGAATTAAAAGTGGAGAGGCTATTATAAACTATGCTAACTACCATGATACTTCTCCATATCGATGGGGAGGGAAGACTGATATCGACTTAGCTGTTGATGAAAATGGTTTGTGGGTTATTTATGCCACGGAACAGAACAATGGGATGATCGTGATTAGCCAATTAAATCCATACACACTTCGATTTGAAGCAACTTGGGAGACCATTTATGATAAACGTGCTGCCTCCAATGCTTTTATGATCTGTGGAGTCCTCTATGTAGTTCGGTCAGTCTATCAGGACAATGAAAGTGAAACAGGCAAGAATGCCATTGATTACATTTACAATACCAGATTAAACCGAGGGGAATATGTCGACGTTCCCTTTCCTAATCAGTACCAATACATTGCCGCGGTAGATTACAACCCAAGAGATAATCAACTTTATGTGTGGAACAACAATTTCATTTTACGATATTCTCTGGAATTTGGCCCACCGGATCCTGCCCAAGGTAGGAATGCTTATTTATTGATAATTACATGGGTTTATTTTTTCAGTAGTCTATTTCAAATAACATTTTAAAATATGCTTTCATTTGACTTAGTCTGGTGAGTCTTTTTCTTTTTCTTCCTTCATCTTCCTTCTCCTCTCTTCCTTCTCCTTCTACTGCTCTTTTTTCTTCTTTTTTTTCTTCTCCCTTCTCCTCCTTTTCTAACTGTGTTTATAAACAGCCTGCACTTAGTAGGGCCTCTATAAATATCTGTTGAGGGAATGAATGAATCAATGTTGTTATGTGTCACAGTGTGCGAGAGTGGTATTTTGTAATCTCACTTGGGCTATTTTTACATGAAAACAGTAATATGAGAGCAGTTATAGTAAATGTCGCTTTTTAAAAAAAAACTAGTTTAAGGCTTTATCCATAAGATGTTTTATCATGATATGTCAGTTTAGTTCTTTGCTAAAAATAAAAGAGTTCATAAATTTCAAGTTAGATACCTGTTAGCCTTGTGCTTTCCTACCTGACTTTTGAATTGATTACAATCTACATGCAGACCTTTTAACTTCTTGGCGCCAGTGGTTGAGGGAAATGTGTGTTAGGGTGTCTCAAGAGATTTGGCAGAGTTAATGTGCATTGCCAGGCATAAATGTTCTTGCAGTCCCAATCACAGCCTTCTGTGTCTGCTTAGAAAGAGGAAAAGTTTTTCCAACATCTTATCAGAAGTGAGTGACATACAATTATATTTTCTTGCTTTTTGTCAATTGGTGGTAGTTGTAAATCATTTTCCCATTAGTGATGAACCCAAAATGATGACTTAGACAATGCATGTAAAAATATTCATCAGAATAATTTGAACCCATCTACTTTCCAGTTTTCCACTCCAAAGTACTTCAACTATTAACATCCATCTGTTAGTCTTGTGTATGAAACTGTGTTGGAGTGCATGCAGTGATCAGAGCAATGATTTTGCACTCGAAGTAAATTATTTTCATGATGTGGGAATTAATAAAATATTCCTTTATATGTTACACTCATATCTTCTTTGCATGTTATTTTTTATTCCAGATTAGTGTTTGAATATAGTGAGTTAATTCAAAGTTTGTGATAATTTCGTTATTTGAAATTTTGGAAACAGAAATTATTTAAAGTTACGTATATAGATAGGATGGAGAATTTTTTTTTTATGTTCAGTAAAACTTTTTTTTTTTTTTTAAAGAGCTGTGATAAGAAAATTTCCTTTCAAATTCTGAATAATGCCATGGGATCAGGACCTTAAAAGGAAAAGCCATGGTCACTTGTGCTTGAATTTCTAATTTAGGGTCATGATAGAGAACCCGGAGTCTGTGTCATTTCTTGTAACAGGGACAGTAATGATGTATTGACTTGTTCTCTGGGCTCTCTATCTCTAATCTGTGTCTGTCTTGACTTTGTCAGCTCCGTGCTGCACCAATAACATCCTGCTGCTGAACGTTTCAACACTTAAATCTTTCTCCTGGGTAGAAAGGCCAGAGTGACAGTGTGTCTGAATCATTCTCATAAGTTAATTATGTATTTTGCTCCTCAGACCAGAAATTTGGGTTGTAGCCTTGACCCTCGTTGTATGGTATTGATGTGTTGGTGGTGGTGGTGGTGTTTTTCTTTTGCTAACATAAAGCATTCCTCATTTATAAGTTTGTCAAAAAACACCAGGGGAACATAGTTAGAATTCGACCTTACACTGACCCTGTCCCTTATTTATGCCTTTATCATTCTGTCAGCTGTTGAAAGTTGTATCTTTGAAGGAAATGAATCTCTGGGTTTCTTCCAGCTAGGAAAATCCATTGCTGTGTAGAGTAGGTGGACAGCAAATGCTTTCATGGCTTGGAAATAGACCTGATTGGAAATGTCTGTTAAGTCAACTTAAAAAAAAAAAAAAAAGCACGTCCTTGTTAGAGAAGTCTCTGATAACATGCATTTGTTTTAAGGAGCCTCCAACAGCTCAGAAGAAAGGCCATTGCCTTTACAATGGTTGTAAGATACTCTCACTTTTCTGGGTCAGTGTAGACAGGAGAGCCAAGTCAGAGGGAGCTTATGAGTGCTTTAAGGCAGTGTGATGTTTTATAGCTCTATCTTCTCTTCAATTCTTGCCTTTCTCCCATCTTTGTTTTAAGGTACACATAATGTTACATTTCAAAATTCATTCATTCTTTCTTTGAATAAGCGTTTATTAATTACCTACTTTGTGTCCAGTACAATATTGAACACTGAGGTATGCAGAGGTGAAAAAATGGAAGTTTTCTGCCCTCAGGGACTACTCCACGTACAGTGGGACAAACAGACCAAACAAACCCAAAACACCCTGTCCTCTTGTCTTGGTTCTTTAGAGAGAATTTGTACAATTGTAAAGTTTCCAGGTCTCATCTCTACCGCTTGGACAACCACATTAGTTGATGGTGGCCCCACCTTTCCCCTTTCTTTTTTAAAACGTTAATTCTATAAGTGATTTTGAGAGGGAAATAAATGCCATGGCTTAGTTGTAGAATTTGTGATAAAACATCCCATCCAATTCTTAAACCTTTCCAAAGGAGACTGTTTACTTAACCAGTTTTATTATTTGAGATTCTTAATTATGGTAAGATTTTTTTATATGCATGTGACATAAATCCCGCCATTGTCCCTCTTTGTGCCGTCATCTGTCACTGAGGCTCTCCAGCTTCCTCATCAGTCCCTGCCATGTACTCTGGGATAGTTTCGGGCCTCACTCTCTGTGCTCCATGCTCTTTGGGATTGCCATTTTGTACAGCCATTCCAACTTGGAGTAAGCCACAGTGAACCTGAACAGCAGTTTGATCAAAGCAGCTGATAAAAATGATGGGAGAAATGAGGTCTGTGCTCTCCCTCAGCGACTAAAGCTGGCTGCCTTGAGTGCAATTCACTCAAGTTGTCTGTGTTGGATCTGCTGCCCCGTCTCGCACATGAGACTAGCCAAAAGGATCCTGAAAAAGCAGTTCACTCCTTTTAAACTTTTAATAGGAACCCTTTTGCAGAATGCTAGCTTACTTCTTAGAAAACTTCTTCCTATTTATTTTAAGATAATCTCCACCCCTATTCTTAAAAACCAAAGTGTATTTTCCATGCATTTAGATTACATGGTTTTTATTTATTACATGTTCTCTCCTTTTGAGTTTTTGATCCTGAAGTCTACATGGTTTTCTATTAGGTTGATATTGGTATTATGTATGTTAGCAGTTTTCCTATTTCTTTTATCCAATCTTGGCCTGTTTCTACCTCACAAAATTGCTCTAGAATAGGTTTACAAAAACAAATAACAATAAAATCTTCCTTTTTCTTTTTTTTTCCTATTTAACCTGAATTACCGTAGATTTACTTTATCAGGTCACAGTGTTTGTGCTACAAACACATTGCAAGCAGAGGAGAGATCACATCTTGTCTGGTTTTGAATTCCCCAGTTTTTTCTCAGATAAAAAAAGAAAAAAAAACTATGACAGGTACTTATTTCATACTAGTTAAGAAGTTAGATAATTCAACCTTGTGAGGAAAAAAAAGTCATTTTCACTATGTTAGGTTTATTTTATTTTTAAAAGAATTAGGATATAAATAGCACAAATGTGCATTTTTTAAGCCATACTTATTTCTCTATGACGTGCTCAATAAAATGTGATAAACATAATGAAGACAGGATAATTTAATGAACACTCATTTTAGCTTCATGAAGTAAAGAAACCCAGCCAAAGTCCATTCTGTTAACACTAGGTAAATTCAGAGAGCTAGAGGAGAGAAAATTTGAAACTTGTACTATAATAAAAAAAATATATATATATTCAATTCAGTTCCTTTAAGGAAAAATTGATGGCAGACACCAGTATGTCAGTTACAACTACCTCAGCTTACAGATGATCGTGAATATCTTAGCTGCCAGGGTCCCAGTTAAAGAGGTGCGTTTGCTTAATCAGTTTTGTCTCCAATTCTACTAAGAGGGAGTCCAAAAGCTAAATTGTTCCCCCTACCCGTCTGGAAGCTTGACTAACTTGGTGATATTCCTAAGTATGCTTAGTGTATAATATGCTTCTTCACAGGTTTGGAAATAAACGTCTTCATCTCTGTGGATGAAGAAGGGAGCTGGTGGACTGGGTGATCTCCAAGGCTCCTTGCAAGCTTTAAATTTCAACTACACTGATTTTATTGCAAGAGGAAGGGCAGGTCTTCATGTTTTCTTAATGGTCCTTATGCTTTATTGAGGAGTTTTGCCATATAGATCTCCCATTTATTCTTACCAGATATCAAGAGTGTTGTCCTTAAGAAACCCTTAAGTGATAAATTCTGGCCTGAAACACTGCTTCTGCAGCTGTTTGCCAAAATTTAAATGTTGAAAGCAGCCTTAACAACAACACTAAGCAAGGTGTAAATAGAGCAAACATGTGGGATAAGCTTCTAATTGAACATGCTTTACACAGACCCCTTTAAAAAAATCTAGGAAAAATATTTGCCCAATGGCAAAGCAGGGACAAAAGTAATCTTGTCTCTCCCTGGATTTTTTTTTTTTTTTGGATGCTGTAAATAATAGTGTTGGATATGGAATCATGAAGTCCTGAGTTCAGATCCTCCCTCAGAAATTTAATAGCAGTGTGCCAGCCTTCTTTTAGCCTCAGTTTTCTTATCTGTCAAATGAGGGTGGTAACAGCACCTTTCTCATGGGATTGTTGTGAGGTAGAATGAGTTAATGTGAAAAGTACTTTGCAAATCTAAAGGTTCCAATGTTACATTAAAAAAAAAATTAGATATAATAGCTTTCTTCTTCAGGTTTTTACCCTGTTCACTTTCACGTACTGTGATAAGTTATGTGTTGGGGACTGGGGGTGTTTGGGGGAGGGGGAATGGAATCTTAATTGTCTGGATAGTTCATTCAAAATGAGTTTATTGTTCCACTAAATATCTTGTCTTCATGTCACCATCGTAGAAATTATAAACATTTAAGTGATTTATTTTTAAGTAATATGTTATATAGTCTCCTTAAAGGTCTTTTTTCCTAATAGAAGAATTAGTATTAAAAATAGAACGAGGCGAAACGATTTTATAATGCAGGGTCACAGAAAAAAATAGAAAAATAGCCATAGTTCACCTTTTTTGGGTTTCCTGAAATGATGTCTAAATTGTGATAGGGATAGGAACTGGATCTCTAGAGAGAAAAACCTAGATAAGGAACACTTTCTACCAATCCAAGTCCATAGACTGTGCAACATAATGTACTGCACAGTTGAGGGCTTTGCCCAGGGTCCCCACGACCACTCCCTGTTTGTCACCAATACCTTTATTGATACTTTTTAAAAAAATAAGGATAGCATGAGCAGTGGAGGAACTATGAAAATTGAGGATGTGATAAGTAAATTATAGTTCAGATTTCTATATTATTTTGGGGTTTACATAGTTCTTTATACATATATGTTCTTATTGTAAAGTGTGTGCTACTATTATTCGCCTTTTACTGATGGAGAAACTGAGGCTTAGAGAGGTTTAGTAATTTGGGGCAGGATTCAAACTCCTGCTGCAGGGCCATTCAGGAATGCTAATGGGAATATTCTTATGAAGTACTTCTTTCATTCCCTGATGTACTAATAAGGAGAGCGTGTCATGGGAAACGGGGGAGCGTGACGAGAAAAGCCATTTGCCTTCTTCTCTCCTCTTCTCTATCCCCTTCTCTCCTCCCTGCATCAGTGCCCTAGATGAGCTTCTTCTCTCCTCTTTTCTATCCCCTTCTCTCCTCCCTGCATCAGTGCCCTAGATGAGCAGCAGTTACTTGACACTACTGCAAAGATTGTGATGTTTTTGACAAATGTTAATTGAGAAAGCGCTGAAAGCCTGACTGCATTGTAATCAAAAGAAAATTGCAGTGGTTTCACAAGATGTCAGGCAACTGCTTACAGAGGAAGATAGACAGGTTTGAATCCGTTCTGGAAGCAGCTGGCTAGGCATGAAGTTTAACTCAAATACAGAGGCAGCACTCAAACAGTCAATAAATTATGCCCTGGAAATAAAACACATGCTCAAGAAGTTTCTGTTTTGAGATGGAGAAGAAGAGCAGGAAGCAACAGTATGTATTTACTGTTAGTGAAAAACGAGACTTGCTACACCTAAGATTCCCCAAACAGGTGCAAGGGGAGATTTTTTTTTATCCTCATCAATTCAGAGTATGCTTATGATAAGTTTCTTGATGTAATCAAACCTGTGCTCACATTATTTTATTAATTTAAATATCTTAATTAAATTAATTAATTGAAATCAGCTGAATTAAATCAACTTAATTCTGGGCAATTTTAATCTTCTGGTTTGGACTTTTGGATTTTTTTTTAACACGTAATTTTCCATAACATGACTTTCTTGAGCAGGATTTTATATTAATAAAATAATAAATGTGACTGGAAAACGATCTTTTTCTCAGTTTAATAATAAAAAAAAAACATATACTTAGTTGCAAGGACTTTTTTTCATGTATTTTTTTTAGGAGAATTTGAGAGTCAAGAATGTTCCTATTTCCCCAGTAATGACAAAAAGAATGCACTGGTGAATTTTTAGCTTTGCAGCGTTTCAGATCTAGCTATTTCTGACAGTTTGAAATTAGACTTGTCGGACTAAAAATAGCTTTGCTTCCCTGTGCCTGCTATTCCAGTCATATGCAGGTTATACCTTTTTTGTTTAATTTGAGAAAATAAAGCATTAAATGATTTTATGTTTCAGATATTTTATGCTGTTGTTTCCCTTTAAACTTTTTAAAGGACTTCATACCATTTGTGTGCGGATTTCAAATTCAAGATATTACCTTGACGTAGTTGAATAAATTATATGCTAGCCTCTGCCTGGAATTCGTTGTTCCTTCATACCTATTTTATCAGAACTAAGAATGTTAAAGCTTCCGATGATGATGTACAGAAATAATACAGGCTTGCTAGACTTTTATTCTGTTTGCATCTAATCAAGCATGTTGGAATTCTCTCAAGCAAGAATGACTGCTAAGTGGCAAGATCTAGCTACCTTAAATGTTTTCCTGCAAGGTGTAGAACGGGTGACTTAAGGGGTTTTGTTTTTTTCAAGGCCCTAGTTATGTAGGACTCAGATTTTGTGGATACATCATATTTGATTATTTACCAAACAGGAGCTTCTCCACTCTTTGTAGACCGAATGGAATTTGGTTAATCACATCTTTTTTTCATTGTCATGTTTGGTGATAATTCCTACTGGGCTTTAGAAGCGCAAAACCTCAGCTTATGTTAGCAACAAGTTATAAATTGGTGTCCCTAAAATAGTCATATATGTTTGACTTAAAAGTAAATCCTACATGAAGTTGCTGTGGAGCATATTAATTTAAAAACCTAAAAACAGGAGTGTAATACAGTAGATAAAGGAATACCTTTGGGTCCAGAAGACCTGGGTTCAGGTCTTGCCTTTGACCTATATAAGCTGTATGGTCAAGGGCAAGTCATTTAACCTCCTAATACCCTAGTCAAATTGCCGGAGACTAGAAATTTAATTTGAATGTTCCATTCCCAGTGTCTGTACACTAGGACACTTCCACGCTAGTCCAATTGTAGAATCAGTGAAACAACAAAAGCAGGTATGCCCAAGTCAGAAGCACATAAAAATTATTTTAGAACAGTTGAAGGCTTCACTTGGATCCAAAAATTGTACCAGTATGGAGACACCTGTCCATAGCACATCTCTTAAGCCATCTACCCCATATGCCTTCTCATTCTGTATAACACGCATCCACGTGCTTCCTCTGCAACTCATATTAGAGAATAATCGAATTCAGTTGTCTTTTTTTCTTTGACTAGAGTTCTCAGTGATTCTTGTGAACTTTTGAAAAATTGGGATTAACACACTCATCTTTTTTCCATAGTGCCTACCACAGCAGTGACAATAACTTCTTCAGCTGAGCTGTTCAAAACCACAGTATCAACCACAAGCACTCCTTCACAGAAAGGCCCCATGAGCACAACTTTAGCTGGTGGAACAAAGGAAGGAAGCAAAGGGACTAAACCACCTCCAGCAGTTTCTACAACCAAAATTCCTCCTGTAACAAGTATTTTTCCCCCGCCAGAAAGATTCTGCGAAGCTTTAGAAGCCAGGGGCATTTGGTGGCCTCAGACACAAAGAGGAATGATGGTAGAACGACCTTGTCCCAAGGGAACGAGAGGTATTTCCTGTGAAATATGTCTATAAAAATATTCATGTATATGTGTGCATGTGTGTGCATGTGTATACATATGCACAGAGAGCCCTCAGTAGGTGCTCAAAGCATCATGGAATGCCCCCATTTTGAGAGGCCCACTTCTAGTCGCCATATTTATGAAGTTTGATAATCCAGCATGTGTGGGCATTATTTAGATTTTAGTCTGTAAAAGACCTTTGAATATAGGTCACGAATGCCTCGAATCCTTGAGGACCCAGGTTATACTTGAAGTTTTTGCCCAAGGACTATAGTAAAGATTGCTTACAGCTGCCTTTCTCGTTACAAGCCCCACTTTGGAGAAATTCCAAGAAAATGAAGGGCATTTGATATGTTTGCTGTAAACGTCTGATATTCCTATATCAGCTTTATATTTACTGTTTGTAATCTACGTTATTCCCAACGTTTTCGTCAGTTATTGTCAACTGCCTCCATTAGCGTTTATTCAAAATTTAACACGCAGAGCGGGAACGGTGGAGCTGATTTCCTGAATGCATGCAGAAAAATGGTTTCAATTTCACTGTTGTTTTCTACATCTGTTGTAGGAACTGCCTCGTATCTCTGCGTGGTTTCCACCGGCACATGGAACCCTAAGGGCCCTGATCTTAGCAACTGTACCTCACACTGGGTAAATCAGCTGGCTCAGAAGGTTGGTTGGAATCTTTTAATATGATACACACTGGTGATTAAAGGCTTTAACTTCGAACATAAATAATTCAGCTTAGGACGTTGAAACCATGTTTATGGCTCTTTGTTCAGTTTTAAAGTAGAAGAATTATGTCTGTGAACCATTTATTGAAAGTTAAGCCTGCGTGTGTTTTGGGGTATATTCTTTACTAAGATAAATTTTTTAATGCTTACATGCTTGCTTAATTTCATTCGTGTTTAGCATGTTCTGGGTTGGGTTTGTTTTGTTTCGATTTAATGTTCAGAATATAAATTCTACATAGGCCTAATAAATCAAATAGATTTAAATGTGCAACTGAATTTCCAGAACCCAAACAGATGTTTAGTTGGCAGATGATGATAGAACAAATAAATTGTCTTTTAAGATGGCAATATAAGCAAAATCCCATTTACAGCATATTGTGGTATATCACCTTTTGTCTTCGACGTCTTCCTCCCCAATCAACCTTTGTGAGGTAGTAAAATCAGATAATTGTCCTCTGTCCCAGACCCTTTCAGTTTGACTTTTAAATGCCTATAACACTTGTATGAACCGGAAGATTTTTGTGCTTCTGATAACAGCAAAGGGTGGGGGGGAATAACCCAAAGTTACATGAAATGGGAGCCTCAGCCCCAAATTTCCAATCTGAGTTCAGGTTTTATTTATTTTTTTTAAATGCTTGTTAAGAAATTTCTTTTGTGTGTGAAGGATCTAAGAACCTTTCATCTTCCCAGATAAAGAAAAAGTTTATGGGTCTCAATTAGTTGCAGATTTGGCCGTGTGTACAAATGGGTATTTTGCCACTGCAAAGGTATGCTGGGAGTCAACTTGGAAGGCATGAGCGGAACATGGGCTCCTGCTGAGATAATATAAATTGTCATTTCAGATCCGAAGTGGAGAGAACGCTGCCAGTCTCGCCAATGAGCTGGCTAAACACACCAAAGGACCTGTGTTTGCTGGGGATGTGAGCTCATCTGTGAGACTGATGGAACAATTGGTGGACATTCTAGACGCGCAGCTGCAGGAACTCAAACCCAGTGAGAAGGATTCAGCTGGGCGGAGTTATAACAAGGTATGCAGAGGAGTCTTGTCATTTTTAATTACGTGTTTCCTATGGCAGCTTCTCCTTCTCCCAGCAGTTTGCTGCTGAATTCTCTTTTCTCTTCTCCCTCCCAGCTTTAATTCTTATTTGCTCCAGTTCCCAAGAAAAAAATATGATTAAAGGCAGGACAACAGGACAGCCATATTATGTAAATAATGTCGGTTAGATTATGGGAGACCTCTGTGGCTGGCAGTCTTCAAAGACTCGATTCCTCACTTCAAAATGCATCATGTAGGCATGAAAACTGGCAGACTTTTCAAGCAGTTGTCACGTATACCTGCCTTTTTCTTCTGGCCTCGTAAGCAAACCATAAAAAAATTGAGATTTTTATATCTTACTAGTAATCATTGAATTAATGTTTCTAATGACAGCCTTTGGCAGTGGAACTTAAATTTTCAGTTTTCCATTCCTTATTTTAATTGTATCAGATGAGTTTTATTTAATTTTATTTTATCTTGATCTGAAGATAATTGGTTTAGTATACATCTTTGTCCCCTTTGGTAAAATTAGTGTAGAGAAGTGGATACAAATTCCAAGGCTGGGTGGGTATATGATGCTCCCTAAAATTTATAAGGCATTAAGGATTGCACATTTCTTTCCTTGGGTGTGAATTCTATGCCCAGAATTTTTATACCTCTTTATTTAGTGTCCTGGAAAGAAGAAAGATAAGGATAGCCAGAATAATAATAGTAGCTAACTTTATATAGCCCTGATTATGTGCCAGGTACTAAGTGTTAAGCATTTTATAATTAAGTCATTTGAGCTTCACAGCAGTTCTGGGAGGTAGGTGCTATTATTGGCCCCTTTTTACAGATGAGGAAACTGAGTCAAACAGCTTACGTGATTTGCCCTGCATCACACCGCTGGTGAGTGTCTGAGGTTGCATTTGAACTCATGTCTTTCTCATTCCAGGACCAGCACTCTTATTGTAACCATCTAGCTACCTAAGTGATATAAGGAAACATGATATGCTCAACATGAAAGAATGCTGGTTTAGGAGTCAGAAGAACTATATTCAAATCTTGTCAGTGCTACCTACTGCCTGTGTGACCTTGACATAATCCCTTCGAGTGCCTCAATTTCGAGGGGATTGGATTTGATCTTTAATGCCCCTTCCCACTAAATGAGGACCCCTAGTGGTAGATGATCTTATATTCATTGAAAACAGGCAGGATTACAAAATGACCGTGCAATTTAAGGCTAACTTGAAGTTGTTTGTTTTTTTTTTTTAATACATACATTTGTAAATTTTGGGGACAGCTTTCTAGAGATGTTCGTCTAACCTCTGATTTTCTTTTCTCTTACTAAAAAGCTCCAAAAACGAGAGAAGACATGCAGGGCTTACCTTAAGGTATCTCTCCTCTGCTGTCACCCTGCTTTCTCCCTGCGTCAGCTACCTGCCACGCTTTATCATCTTGCTGCATGATCCAATGTATTTCAGTCTTTGATAATTATGTATTGTGCCCCCTATCAACTATGCAAATGTTGGCTTTGCACAGGTATAATACTCTCAGAATAAACAAACAATACTTTTTCTTTTTTCTTTGCAACATTTCTATTTATCCAAAAGTACAAGAATATTAATAAAAACCTTCTGAATTGGAAAGCAATAATACAATCCCTTTGTTTCCCAACGGTATCCTTGTGGATCAAACAACAGCTGGCAATCGAACAGCTATGATCCCTACTTGGCAGTTTATCATATCAAAGACTGTATGGTCATGATTGTATGTGCATGAAAATGTCACTGCTTTCTTATTTCTGTGAGATGCTTTTAAATGAAACAGCTTTGGTCTCAAGATTTCTAAGGGTTAATTCCAAAGATAGCTTGTGTAGGAACCGGGTAAACTGCAGATGAAATATGAATATTACGACACTTCCATTAGTATCTGTTTAATGGTGCTTCTTGCCAGGCTGAGAGGGACAGGAATAGACTGTTTACTTACTCCAGCCAATTGTTATGTCCATGGTCAGGGAAGAGGACAGTGGGGCAATCAGGTGGCTTTTATTGTTTCATGGATTCTTGAAGTTCCTTTTTTTAGGGTGAAGGGGATCCCCTAGTTTTTGTACATCCTCCTAGGAAACACAATAGTGGCCAAAGTTCAAAGAACCATGCCCTGTGCATGCTCACACCCATATTTAGACACCTTGTTCTCTCGCTTCTGTGATACTTTAGTGGAATAGAGGTTACTCAATGTCCGTGACTTCACCGGTATTTTTTGGCATGGTCTCCAGTAAGAATGGCAACCAGCCAGATAGGATTAGACTTTGCTGAACCTGAGAGCTTTAAAAGAAAAAGTGGTGAGAGGGTCTGTTTTTAGGTATTAATGTTCTGAATGTCCCTTTTTAGCCTGACTAATGGGGGCAAAGAAATAACTGCTGAAGTGGATAGAAATTCTTCATACTTTAATTTGTAGTTCACCTTTAAGGTAAAAGTTTAATGTTTGAAATGTAATAATTGGTACGTTGCCCAGGACCCATGCCTCATTGGGAAAAGGAGCCATTTTTCCTTTGGCAGGGAGAGTATCTCAGGAATATGATTATGTTGATCATTTGGTTTCCACTAGAGACATAGACATGGTAATAAATAAGCTGTACCTGAAATTAATAATAGCGCGTCAGGAGCACCCTCTGGGGCAGCGCAAGAAATCTGAACACAACCATCAGCCCTGACCAGGGTCGCTTTCAGAACATCCCCCATGAGCTTCTCTGGTTCAGATAAGACGAATAAAACTTTAGTTACAAATCAGAAGCTGACTGCACTCTGCCAATGAAGCTAGTTCCCACTTTGTGACAGAGGATTCATTTGTACCTTAGATTAGAGGCTCCAGTCTGTGTTACTTGGTGACTAATGAATCCAGCCTTAGCAGACCAGTTTCGGTTCCACTCCAGTTAACGGCTGAAAGTGGGATCTGTGTGAGCATTTTGACAATTCCATCTCCCATTAGAGAACAGAGTGGGGTGGGGGGAGCCTTTCATTCCACCACGGAGTATCTTCCACCTGCCACTAAGGTCATGGTGGCTCACAAAGCAGACAGAAAGAGGATATTAAGATGGATTAAGCTAATTAATCTTACTCTGGCAGCAGTCTCCACCAACATTTTCCTGTATTTCAATGCAGTATTCCCAACCAATTTTAGGGGGTGGGGTTCTGTTTGTATGCTCTGTGCTCATTCTGCTCTCAGCATTTATTACTTGATCAAACAGATCACATACGTGCTTAAGGACACATGATGACCAGGTAAATGGGGCAGGGATTCACCAGTGCATGACATTTTCAATGCACAGTTACACTATGCATCAACGAGAAAGCCTGTCTTCAATTGATTAACTTATTAGAGTGATTGATTGGGTTATTTTATAAAGAGAATTAAAAGACGTCTCTTTGAATATTTGTCCTCCCTTCACCCCTTTATTTATTGTTACTTTATGTGTTGCTGAATTAATTTCCACGCGAGAAGATTTTCAACATGGTCATTTTCATGGACTTTACTTTGTTACCTACACTTCTTCCCCTTTTTCCTCCTTAATTCCTTAAATTACAAGTTTGGACTTTGACTGTCTTGTTTGTTCAGTTGATTAATTGCCTTTGTCCACTGACCACTGTGCAGGAATTGCAGTTAGGATTTGTAGGATTTGGGCTCAGGTTAGCATAGGAAGTTGGGAGAGAGAACGTTCACAGATCATTTACACACTCTAAAACCACTTCATCTCATTAGTCTTTGCTAATAAACAAATGTGCCAATGAACACTGTTTGTGGGCCACAGTTTGGGTAAGGTGTTATTTTCAAAAACAACATATTATCTATTCTTTCCCACTGTCAGCAGGAGGCTACTCCTTAGTCTCAAGTATCTTCTGTCCAGAAAATAAAACCCTTCACAACATATGGAAGATTAAAGCCTCAGGCAGAGTCATTGGCATGAGGTCTCAACATTTTTCTGTACTTTTTGACCCTGTTTTGGGGCACCCTTATAAGTAGAAATAAATCAGATATCTGCAATTTACTTTTCACAACCAGTTTGACATTGTAGTAACCTTTTTAAATAGTCCTGTTTTGAAGTAGTTAGGTCTATTTTATGTTAACCAGGTGTTCTGGTATCTTTAAATCAGAGTAAATCATCTTGACAGCTGAATATTAGGATTGTCACAAGACAGCGCTAGAAAATCTCCTCAGTGCCAGAAGCAGTCAGGCCTAATGATGGTTTTCTAATGGATGCAGGCGATTGTTGACACAGTGGACAACCTGCTGAGACCTGAAGCTCTAGAATCCTGGAAAGACATGAATTCTTCAGAACAGGCACATGCGGCAACAATGCTACTTGATACACTGGAAGAAGGGGCCTTTGTCCTGGCTGACAATCTCTTAGAAGCAACCCGGGTCTCAATGCCCACAGAAAACATTGGTGAGTGTTCCTGTTAGCACGTGGAGCTTTTGCCCTGGAGGTGAACCAGAGGGGAAGGACTACGCTTTTGTAATTCTCTACTTGCAAATATTTTTAGTCACTTTCTTTTCTTTTCCTTCCTTCTTCTATCCTGCCCTTGTTTTTTCCCTCCCTCCCTTCCTATTTTCTTTCCTTTTCTCCCATCTTTTCTTCCTTCCCGAAAGAAACAGGTCATAGATAATGAGCAAGTTGAAGGTGAGGAGTTTGGAGTTTTGGCTTTGTTCCCACAGTGCCTAGTGGCACCTAGTAGGTGCTTGATTAAAGCCTTCTGTAATTAAATTCAATCAGCCCAGAGCCAAATTAATACAAAGGGAAAGGATAGAATACTCATCTTAAAATTGTTTTGCAACCGAAAAAAATCATTAGCAGAACACATGCTAGAAAGAGCTGCTTACATGCTGGGCCATAGGTTTACTGAACTTTCCAAATTCTTCCCGCGGAGCTGTGGAAGATGCCTTTTCATTTTATATCATCTGTTCCTAATGAATTTAAATTACTTTTTTGGACTGTGTTCTGCCAGCTACATATTTTAGGCACATAGTACACGGGCCACATGTTTGCACTGAGCACAACTGCCTTCAGGTGAAAATGTGCTCAGTGAACTACATCTCCCATAATGCAGAATATCCATGCTCCATAGATTGCAAAATAGCTTCAAAGAGTATGGAGCATAATTCAGAACTTAAATACTGGCACTGAGAGGAAAATGCTCCGCAATGAAAATGAATGAGGGAGAATTACACCACAACCTCATTTAACAGAGTCTTTATTAATCCAGAATTTGTGATAATTCACCTGAGTTTAGCTAGTTTATGCTAACCAAAGAATCTTGGCAATAAAGAGTTTGCTCAGCAAATAAGTAATAGAATGCTGTTGGTCATGTTGGAAAATGCACGACTTACAGGATTTGAGAGTTGGAAGGGGCATCACAGGTTATATAGCTTTACCCATCCCTGAGAACAGTGAGAAATGACTCCAGGGTTTTGGGCACAGACCACTAACTACTGAAATGAGTTGATTTGTTTTTCCAATTCATGGTGGTCCTAGAAATTGTATCTCTATGCTTGTTAGAACTGTGTGTAAAACAAGAATAAACAGGCTCTAAGTGAAGTCACATCAGTAGGCATTTATTCAATACCTTCATTGTGCCAGGAATTGTGGTAAATGCAAAGAAATTTTTAAAAAACCCAACACACACACACACACACACACAAAGTCTCTGTCCACATGGAACTCTTAGTTTAATGGTCAAAACACCATGTAAACAATCACATAAAAATAAGATCTATATACAAGTTAAATTGGAGAAAATCTCAGAGAGTTTAGATTAAGAAGGCCTGGAAACATCTCCTTCTAGAATGTGGTACTTTAGGTAAGACTTAAAGGAAGCCAGGCAGAGATAAGGAGGGTGAGGGAGTTCCAGGCATAGAGGACACAGACATTGAGAAAACCTTTGGCAACGGAACATGGAGGGACAAGTGTCACTAGATCAGAAAGTACATGGCCAGGGGTGGGTAAGGGGTCAGGTCCTCTCTGATCAATAAAGTGTATGAGTCCATGTGCCTTCATCGTGTGGCATCTATTTTGAGATCACTGGCGAGCTTTTATGCTGCCTTTCTCATTCTCTGTTCTGATCAGGTGAGAAACTGTTCAGAGAAAGAAAGAAAATGACCTCATTGCTACTGCCTGATTTATGCTGATTTTCCCTGTGACAAAACTGTTCATATGAAATGTTTCAACTATGCTTTCTCTGGACTCCCAATCCTCACCCCCAAAAAAGGAAAAAAAAAGCTGATTGAGATGATTTTCCTACGTGACAAAATTCTCAGTCCTCTGAACTCATTTTGCTCTGTGGAAAAGTCACAGTCAGGCACAGGTAGTAATAGTCTACCTGCCTTTCAAAGGAGAACATAAAGGGAGAATCTATAGATCACACCCCTTTCCTCAGTGACCAGGATCTGCCCCTAATAATGCACTCAGAATGAGTTAAAGTCATCTTCACTCCACTCTTTGCAACAAAAAGAAAGAAATTTATTTACCTAGAGATAGTCATATGAATGTAATTTTCAAATTATGTATACAGTTGTATGACAATAGACACTAAAAGAACTTGAATGAGAGACTTGACCTGTAGATATACAAAGTAGGGAGAGGACAGAACTCTAGCATACTACTCCCCTGCCTCCTTTCTGGCAAGTATGCCTGCTAAGGTAAGGGGCCATGTAGACGGAAGGAATCACTGCTATCTGTGATCAAGAGAGTAAAGTTTGTATCTGATTCTATTTTTGCGTCCTATGGAAAAATGGCTGTTTTCAGAGCATTGACCCATCATCTGAATGGGAAGCATCCCTCCTCTACCCCATCAACTTGGGGGGGAGGGGTTGTGTGGGCTAATGTCTTTATAAACTCACATGTACACAATATTTGTAAAAATAGAAAAATGCAGTTATTAAGATGGGTTTAACATAGCTACCATCATACTTTGCCTCTTTCCAGTATATAAAGATCGGTTGTTTCTATTGTTACTATTTTTATCATTGTTATAAATACAATAGTATTTTTTTCTCTGAATATATACTATCAATACAAAATGGCTTTGTTAGCAAGGCTGTTCCTTTTCAACAAAAAAAAAAAATCAGCATAAAATTTTGAGCTTTAGTAATAAAATTTCTTTTAGTACAGAATGTTAAAAGTTACATATTTATGTTGAGGATTATAACAATTATTATATTTTTCTTAGAAAAAAAAGTTTTTACATCTAATTTAATTGACTCCATTGGTCATGCAAATGCCTGGAGTAATTTCCATGTTTAAACTTCTCAGTCTTGTACACTTGCTCTCTTGCTTGGTCAAAGGAAGTGTTTGTGTTTCTTCTTAAGACTAGAAAAAGCACAAAGACAGAGGAGTTGAGACTTGTGACTGTCTGGATTACGATTTACGTCTATGTGTAGAAATAAATGCCAGGCTTAGACTAATGCAAAGAAACCTATTGATTAAAATTTTGTGCTCATCTGAGTCATTTGAGAAATAAGAGCTCACAATTTTACGTAGTTATTCTACATGGTATTAATTCTGCACAACATGCATGTGAACCCAATTTTATGAGAATTCCTTTCATATATGGGCTAGATTAATTGACTTACCAGGCTGAGTGCTCAAATTCTGTTAATTCTTTGAAAATTTTTTAATCCATTAAAAATCATTATGTAAGAATTCTCAATAAATCAGTACCATCAGAAGAACAAAAAAATGGCAAAAATTTAATTGGCATTTAGGAGTTATTCTTTGTTCCACAGTGCATAGAATTTTCATGGAGTAGAAGAGTCTATCCCATACAGAATTCACTGAAAAGCGAAACTACATATATATATATATGTATATATATATTTGCATGTAGAAACACTTCTCAGGAAAATTTTGTCTTTCATTTGACCCTCAAAAATGTGTTTAATGTATTGCCTCCATCCTTCTTTGTTTGATTGAAACAGTTTTGGAAGTTGCAGTGGTCAGTACTGAAGGCCAGGTACAAGACTTGAAATTTCCTCAGGGCAACAAAGGATCCAATTCAATCCAGCTTTCTGCAAATACTGTCAAACAGAACAGCAGGAATGGTAAGGCTAAACACAAAATGATAAGACTTTGAATATATACTCCATATTCAGACCACACATTTTCAACCTCTTTGTTCTTAAACTTCTGATTAACTGGGCTCTTGCTGCAGTTTAAAAAAAAAAATTAGCTAGATTTTTACAACGATGATTTGTACTAGACTTGGGTCCAAGTCCTAAGTGATACCTTTCTTTCATTTTGCCATTGATGTCTTATCTCACTGCTAGAGAATTGCTACAAGCATGATTCTTGTGAAATAAGGTTGTTTTCTCCTTTACAGGGCTTGCAAAGTTGGTCTTCATCATTTACAAGAGTTTGGGACAGTTCCTTAGTACTGAAAATGCAACTATAAAACTAGGGGGTGACTTTGTTGGGCGTAACAGTACCATTGCGGTAAATTCCCACGTCATTTCAGCCTCGCTCAATAAGGAGTCCAGCCGCGTCTACCTGACTGACCCTGTGCTTTTTACCCTGGAACACATTGATGTGAGTTACTCTGAATTAATGAATTAATGGGAGGGTTTGATAACCCAGCAAGAGAAGGGAACAATGTTGGAAGAGGGGGAAGAGGAGGAGGAACACCTTTCCATTTGAATTTTAAATGTTGGACTAGGTCAGAGACACAAGTTTATTTAAGTCTATGAACATAAAATTAAATGAGCCTGGTTCAGTGATTATTAGAACTTAAGTGTATTCTTAATGAAAGCTAATTCAGTAATCAACATGAAAATGTAAATGACTCTAATTTGTTTCAGATTGAAAATTAACTCTTACCTTAACAGCAGGATAGCAGAATATCAACTCTTATGGTTCTGCCTGTTTAGTGTGGCGAGTTTAAATGTCAGTGAAAGCATTTAACCCCTGTTTTTTAATTCCAGGCTCTGCTTGGGAAAATGTTTACGAAGCACTGTGAATTAAAAGGTGAAGCAGGGCGAGGAAATGCAGTTTCTCTGCTATGTCTTGAGTTTACTGCAATCCTCCATCCTAGCTATTAAGTTGCTAGTTAATTGACTGCACTGCACTATGTTAGAAGATTGTCTGCAGTCTGTGTAGACTTTCTTGTTATAAGCTGAGAGAATCATTTCTCTCACACAGCCAAGTGGATCACCTGAATTGGCACAGGAAAATAAATGTGTGAGATTACTTCTCTCTCTCTGTGTCTCTCTGTGTCTCTGTCTCTGTCTCTATCTCTCTCTCTCGTAGCTATTTCAGTGGATTTGCCTGGAGAGGAGCCTTAAGGAGTTGGCCGTGTGATTCAGATTGTTGCTTACATGTCACTTTGAGCTGACCCAAAATGAGGGGAAAAGAAGAAATGGATTTTAAAACACTTGGTTCCTAGAGAGATTCCTTAGAATATAGTCATAGCTCTAATTTTGTCAGAAAGGGAAAAATGACTCTAATGTGCCATCAGTATGTAAAATCATAAGATGGAAATTGTAATTGTCTAAAATGGGTCTTTGGTAATTCAGAGTACACTTTACAGTGTTTCGGACTATAAAGTCCCTTTTAAGCTAGATGCCTGCCTTGTACAACATAGTCCACAATTTTGCTGATGAAAAACTTTATAGTCCGAAACATGCAAAGTTTAATCTAAATTACCTTTTACACATATTAAACAATTGCTATAGCCATCTTAGAGTGTAAAATCCTAATTTTATCTTGTCATTTTATTTCCCAGCCTGACAATTATTTCAATGCAAACTGCTCCTTCTGGAACTACTCCGAAAGAACGATGATGGGATATTGGTCTACCCAGGGCTGCAAGCTGGTTGACACTAATAAAACTCACACAACGTGCGCGTGCAGCCACCTAACCAATTTTGCAATTCTCATGGCCCACAGGGAAATTGCAGTAAGTATTTGCGCTTCTAATGAATATTGGGAACATCTCCAGAGATTCCACTAAGCTTGGGAAATAAGTCCCTTCGTTGGGTGCTCATTGTGACTGAAAACAAAACCAGCTAGTAGGACCTTCTGGAAGTCCCTGTAGTGCCCTTCCTTTACCATATATTTGCTTTACTCTCTCAGAGGCATCTACCTTTATATTTCTTTCTATTTTAGCCTAGTGCATTTCTTTTCCAAGATTACATTCTTTTTTCTTACATTGTACCTGGGTTCAACTATGTTGCACCACATGCCCCTTTCTGTTTCTTAATGCTTTGCCACTCCGTAATTATATGCAGAGTACAAGGTAATAGGTGATGAAAAGAATCAGAGGGATTTCTTGAATGTGTTTTAACATTCTTCCTTGTGGCACAGAAATCCAGGCATTTCTAGGGAGGCCTGGAGGACGTCAGCTAGATCTTTTGTGGGTGCTAAGCTGTTAGGGTAGATAGGAATAAGTGATAATAACAAGGGATAATTAATAAAATACAAGATAATCACACAAAGGAACAACTTTGCCTATTTCTGGGTCTGAAAAATTGGGAGAATACCAGTCTTTTATTCCAGTTACAGTTGTTTACAATTCTTTCAGGCTTGGTAGCTTTCAGCAATATGTATTGTCATGTTGGCCTACTCTGTTATGTCCAGTAATATTACCAAACTAAATTTCCTCTTCTCAACAATACTTTTGGTATTAAAAATACGTAAGACAAGAGCAAAGTGTTGTTATGTGATCACAAATTCTTTTGTGGTATGGAAATCTGTCTTATATCCCTATGCAACCCGTGGCAGATCACTTGATCTCACTCTCAGTTTCCTCCTCTGTAAAATGGGACTAATAATAGCACCTGCTTTACAGGATTCTTGTGAGGATCAAATGAGATTACAGACCACAAAGTGCTGCACTACTGTTAATTATTATTTCCACTGTCATTCTGACTTCAGTTAAGCTCAGGTCTAGAAGATAACTTTCTGACAGGCTTTCTATTTGGACACACATGAAATGAGAAATATTCCAACTTCTTAGGATAGTAAGTTCTCTTACTTTGAAGTACAGCCCTTTTAATGCGCCCCTCCCCATCTCTCTCTTGCAGTACAAAGATGGTGTTCATGAGTTACTCCTCACTGTCATCACCTGGGTGGGAATTGTCATTTCCCTTGTTTGCCTAGCCATCTGCATCTTCACTTTCTGCTTCTTCCGTGGTCTACAGAGTGATCGTAACACAATTCACAAGAATCTCTGCATCAATCTTTTCATTGCCGAATTCATTTTCCTAATAGGCATTGATAAGACTGAATACACGGTAAGCTACCCCTGTGCCTATTGATCATCATTCTCAGAAAATGACTTTTTGATTTTGATGTGAATTTAAATATGGCACTGCCCCCAAGCTATCAACACACACTGTGTCTCTGATGGGGGAACAATAGGAGGAAAGTTTGACATAGATCAAGACAGACAAGTTAATGATATTTTCATGCTTCGAAAATATCAGCCCATCCTGCCCCTTTGTCCCCAACAGCATGCAAGAGTGTTTGCCTGTTTGAGAAACATACTTTGTTATTTAGTCAGATGATTTGAATAGGACAGATTTGGTTAGTTCTGAAATAAAACGAGATCTTCTTTAACAAAGTCTTGCCTTCTTTACACCAAAGGCTCTATCCAGAGATGATTCCTGGAGGTTTACCTGTCACTGTGGAATCTGTGACACAGCTGGAATTTTAAAATTTTGTGGTTATTTCATTGTGTCTTCACCTGGACAAAGGTGAAACTAAGTTGGCTACACATCTGACAGCTGAACTTCCTCACATAGTAAAAGCTGAGGTATTTGTCATTTAAAGCACATAGAGAGACTCCTGGCTGCTGCACAGAATTTCAACCAGAAGCTATAAATAATATATCTGGAACCAACTGTTCTATCTAGCCTCATGGACCAAATCCACTACAAGCTTGTTCTTGTAGAATTGTCAAGATTTTTCATAATGTTAACAACATGCCACTGTTGTAATTAAAGGATTACAGCCTCATTGAGTAGCCTGTTCTGTTAAAGAATGCACTGTAACTTTTACTACAGTATCAAAAAAAAATGAGCACCCTTTGAAAATCACTTCAAGATTCAACACTGTATTAAAATTTCAGTCATGCTGTTCACTTATGGCTTTGAAAATGGCAGGACCCCACAAATAGAATTTCATAGTGGATCACAGAATGTGTGCCTATTTGTTTGCAGCAATGGGTAGCGTTACCTAATTTTTAAGAAGTAAATTGTGCGGTTTCCTAGCTAACCTTATCCATTTTTGAAGCAAGGCATTGCCGTTGACACTCATCCTTTCTTTGCAGATCGCATGCCCAATATTTGCAGGCCTCTTACACTTTTTCTTCCTGGCTGCCTTTGCTTGGATGTGCCTAGAAGGTGTCCAGCTCTATCTAATGCTTGTAGAGGTGTTTGAGAGTGAATATTCAAGAAAGAAGTACTATTATGTTGCTGGCTACCTCCTCCCTGCCACGGTAGTTGGTGTCTCAGCAGCCATCGACTACAAGAGCTATGGAACAGAGAAGGCGTGAGTAATTGAAAGTGACCTAAGTGTTTTTCAAATGAATAATTTTTTTAAAGCCTGTTAGCTGTCACTGAGGGTCCTTGACAGAGTAAAATAGCCTCTGAAAGCTTTATTGGGAAGAGAATGGCCATGCCGTACACAGATTACAATCAAGTCTTTTGTAATTTTCTAGGTTCAGAGAATTTCCAGTCTGGGAGAGGCGGTTTCTAAATTATGGTCTTTCTTTTTAACACAAAAGATTGACCTGAAACAAATCGAAAAAGTAAATAACTTTTTGGTCTAAAACGGATATTAAGTAAAATTTTTTTTTTTGTTAAAGTGTCTGACAGGCTTACCCGCTCAGTTTTAAGCTAATGCTTCATTAGTTGCCTTTGTTTAACTGCCCCTCTGGCTAACTCTCACACTGAATGATGAGAGAAGAACATTCTATCCCATATGATGTTTTGCTTTGATAATATTTTGTCAGGCAATTTGAACAGGATTAAAATTAGCCCCTGCCTTTTATTTATAAAAAAATAGAGATATTTATAGAAAGTGACAGAAGGTAGACATAGACATGTTTCCAAGGATTTGAGTTGCTAGAGGCATGAATTTGCCTCCCTATACTGTTTACTTTCTCCTTTGATAAAATTAGTTGCATTATAGAAAGATGCTAAGGACCGCAAGAGAGCTGCTTGATTTTGCAAATGAGGAAAGAAACAAAAGCATTTCGGTGGAGAGGCAGCAGAATTGGGGAGCAGGAAGTCAAATCGGCTCTGCCTCTTTGACTTGGATCCCATAGGCGTGGAATGCTTTCCCTTCGGTCCCCTTCCCTTCCCAATTGAGTCATTTTATTTATGTCACACTGTTTTGCAACAGAACATGACATCTGAGCATTTTCTGTCTGTTCTGTTCCATGGGGATAAGCACTTTACTTGAGATAGATAAAGATAAAAGGCAAATTTTGAAGATTACACAGGGAAGTTGAGAAATATCAAATGGGTTTTTGATGTTGAGGTTCATAGCTTCTTTAGGAAAGCCTGAAATCTTAAAGTGGACAGAGGGCTTTCTTTTGTAGTTCTTATTGCTCTGTTTTCCCCAATAATGGGGAAATTATTCTTGCATTATCATACAGGAAGGGAATCAGCCTTAACAGAAGCTCAGCAAGTATTTAAAATACTCCTCACTCAATAAAATGCTTTTGTTAGGCAGGAAACAAAGGCTGCATTTTTGTGATCATCTTTGCTTACTTTGTATTTACAAAGTCACGTCTAGAAGTAGCTTGTTATTCTCAAAATAACGTTTTCTTGTTGGAAGTATTTGAGGAGCCAGAGCAACATTGTGTAACTTATGTTCTCTCTTCTCTCAGTTGCTGGCTTCATGTAGATAACTCTTTTATCTGGAGCTTCATTGGACCTGTTACCTTTATTATTATGGTAAGGATGCTTTTCTCATCCACCTACTCCCCTCCAACCCTTCCCTCCTTCTTGCTATAGTAATGATACTTTGTGTTGAATCATTAATTCATTGTCAGACACATTTTAAGAGTTTTTAATTTTGTGCATCTGTGGCTTCATACTGTATACCTTTTAAAACAAAAAGGTGTCATCATCATATTCCACATATTCAAGTAACTACTAAATTTCCCTGTGTTTGAAAAATATTCTCTTTGTATACTTCTATCCTTTTTTTCCAACTCCATCTTGGTATTAGAAGAACTAATTAATCACACATATACACATGTAGATACATATGTAAACGCATATCTAAGTATACTATCAGAGCCATTTGGGTCAATATGACACATATGGAAATTAATTTTGTATACATTTTAATTAGTCTTTTGGCCAAAGATAAACTTTTATAAATGCTTCTTCCTTAGGATAGCCCTCCTTATTTTTTATCTTAAGAAAAATTCACAGATCCCTTAAACTCTTATACCAATGCTGCTGCACTAAGAGAGCAGAAAAAGGGTAAATATCAAATTTGTGTTTCCTATTAATGTTGGAGCATTTAAATTCAAGAGATTCCTCTAGGTGAACATCTTTAGTGTCAGTTTCCTTTTGATTGTATAAGGAGATTATGGAAAAGGGTTAAGAATACTTAGTAAAATACTTATTATATGGAAAAATACATTTTGCATATAGAATAATTTCTGAATACATTAGTAAAACATTTATTTTTCACATTTTTATAGGGGTGAAGAGAAAGGATAATATTTATCTTGAAAAATCTTGAGTTTTTAAGTCATTTTATATATGAAATCATATGAAGTTAAAATTATTTCATACTTTTAAAACTATATGTTTTTATATTCCTTATCTAACTTTGACTAATAAGAAAAATTTTTTTAAACTTCCTCCTTTTATTCATTCCATATTTGGAAAGAGACAAAAATTGGCAAAGACGTATAAGCAAACTATCTCAATTTGTATATTTGAATTTTAGATTTCATCTCTGTGTTTGGCATTGTGGAGATTCAGTCTCTCCTTAGCAGTATAAAAAGAAATGAAAATTATTTTGAATATTTTTAATTTAAGGAAGGGGGTATATTGAGAGTTGTGAGTTATGTAGAAACAAAATATATTAATAAAATTGCTGATTTTAATGATAGAGGGGGTATTGATTGCATGATCTCCAAGGTACTAAACCTATCATTCCTGTTTTAAAAAGAAGGAAACTGAGGCTCAGGGAGGTTTAATTATATGCCTAGTTAAACAGTTAAATGTCATTTCAGAATCCTTGATTTAAAAAAAAAAACGAGTTAACTTTATCAGATAACAAGCTATGTGAATATCGAATTCTCTTACAAGAGGAAAAAAATACCACATAAATTATATCTTAGGAAGTCATTTCTCTGGGCCAAGTTTTCAACAGTATTTTTCTTGAACAGCATAATAGCATTAAAGTTACGTCTTTTCTGAAATTAATTTAATTTGGTATAATTTCTCAAAATTCCTCGGAATGGAAGTCAGAAACCTGATTTGCCACTAACGTCATACATGCCCTTGAGAAGTTACTTCATGTCTCTGGTCCTCCATTTTCTCATCTGTAAAAAGAGGAAGTTACTCTATGTCACCTAGGAAGTTTAGTGATTCCACAATTGTACAGTAAAATGAAAAAATCTCAGGCACAAAATAAAATGATTTGAAGTCATGAATGTTTTAATTAAAATATGTTAACATGGTGGAATAGAACACATAAAATATAACATTAAAACTGACTTCGTTTAATTAGTGTATAGCCTTACAAAATCAAAGAATTGAAAACTGAAAGGGACCTTAACTACTACCATCTAGTCCAGTCTATATGAGAAGAATCTCTACTAAAACACAGAAATATAGTCATTAAGATATATTAAATACGTACACTTTTAGACTAAAGAACTACATTCCATAACATGTTCTTAACCATAAATAGACATACAGATTTTATATATATAGTATATATACATATGTAGATATGATGTCATATATATATATAATGTATTTTATATATGTATATAATATGTATTCAACAGGAAAAATTGATTAGCAGTTTGAACAACACTTCAGAAAATATCTAGAATTTTCAAAGTTTTCTATCAATGATGTACTTCACATCAGAGGTGTCAAACACACTTCTAACCAATAGACAACATTCCCCAGTGGGGCCAGAACCATATTAAAATGTAGCTAGAAAATATCTAACAAAATAAATAAAAATTCATTAGAATACAGATTATAATGTATGGTTTTGTAAGTCAATCTGCTCCTGCAGGAATCCTTATGTATGACTTAGGGTCTCCTTTCTGTTTGAGTTGTATACCTCACATATATAAAAAGATATAAACCGAAGGCGGTCTGGACAATGCAGACAAACCAAAGACTTTCTTTCCTTTTGACAAAAGTAGTGTCTAATATGATGTAGTGACATCCGTAAAACTGTCTCCTTTGTGTTTTGGTTTTTTGCATATCCTTAAACATACATACATACAAGAATAAATTTTAGAATAAAACAAGACATCTGATCATGTAGATGTCCTATTTCTCCCTATCTCCCCCCCCCCCCAAAAAAAGCTATTAAATGTATTACCTGGGACTGGGCACTTAATTTCTGAGCCTCAGTTTCCTTATCTGTAAAATGACAGGATTGGTCTAGATGATTTCTGAGGTTCCTTCCAGCCCTAGATTAATGATAAATAATCTGTTCCCAAAAATTGAATTAATAAAATGCCTTCACACCAAAAAAGGATTATATTAAGCAAATGAACATTATCTGTTCACATACATTGTGTTTCGCTTTGTCTTTGTGCTTCTGACAATAAATACTTGCTTTTAGAATGCTAAAAAAATTTTTCCTTTGGAGAGTTTGGCCTTGGGCATTGCTTAGGGCATTTATGTTCACACCTAACCAAGTCAGAGTAAGCATAGAGGTAAAGGATGTTTAATCATGTTGCCCATGTTCAGTTAGAGTCCACTGTTACTTATTGGCTGTGTCATTATTATCCTCTAGCAAACCATTTTGACTGAGATGTGAAAGGCCTTCAGGAGCAGTATTCCCAATTTCTCCCCTCCCCCCCCCAAAAATGTAACAGCAGGTAGCAATCACAGTACAGTTCCTGAGAGTAATTCTTTTCCTGCAATTGGTTTGCCCTCTAAGCGTCCCAGAACCAAGCAAAACAGAAAGTACAGTGCTATATCTTGAGTATAACTGGAGAGGATCCCTGTTCTGTGGTAGCATATTCATCATTGGTGGCGCACACAAAGAAAATAGCTTAATAGCCATAACCTGTCACCTATGCCTTATTTCTTTTTGTGCCATGGTATAGTGGTTGGTGTGGTGCATCTCCTGCTCTTATAGTGGGTGATAGATATTGCCCTATTAGAAAATATCTCCTTCCCCTTTCCTCCTCTCTGAGTTTACCCTGTTCTACTTAGTCATGTTAAAATCAGTAAATGCTTTTAGATCCCAAGGATTCTCTGAAGAAATGGAAGGCTCTGAAGGAGACAAAACCTCCTGGCTTTTGCATTTCTATAGTGTGATATGCCTATGGGCACCCAGGGTTATTATATCTATGAGAAAAGAGCATGTAAGTAATGAACGATGGGAAACCATTAGTATGCCTGAAATGGTTTAATGAAAGCTTGGATCATGACACGTCAGGAGCTGTTCTTATCATTTGGACAGCTCCATCTGCATCTTTAATAATTAATTCAGTTCAGTAAGAGTTCAGCTCGCACACTCATTTAGAAGTCTTCTTCAGAGAACCCCTCTCTGGCTGCCAGTCCCAGGGAGAAATCGGCTTCTGCATGGCTACCAGCAAAGATCTGCAGATCCAAGTGCAGTTTGAGAGCTGCATTTGCCAGGTAGCAAAAGCTCGAGGGAGGGCAAAAAAGGTCAGAGCATGTGTGGTTCAGTGAGGTTACTTCAGAGGGGTGTTTCTGTTCCTCTGTCTTATCATATCCATGTCAGCACTGCAGGCTGGGCATGGTGAATTTTAAGCTGCTAAGCTCAGGCGTACGTGATTCAATTGAGCAGGCTGGTGGCTAGAAAACAAACAGGGCTGTCCTATAATCTCTGGTCAGAAGAGCCCCTGGTCTTTTGACTTCTTTGTAACTCCTCTGTTCATGCACGCTTACAGTGGGTAAAATGGGGTAGAGCCAGCCAGTCAGTCAGTAGGGAAGCTTGATCCTTATGGGGAGTTCTAATAAATTATGCTGACAGAGGTTATTTCAACAATAATTTATGAAATTACAGGATTTTCTGAGGTTGCTGAGAGGTTCTTTTCATTAAAATACGGGGAAAATATTTCTTCCTCTTGACTTTCTCTCACTTAGGTCCATGTAGTTCTCTTCAGATAGATAAGCAATCTATTTTTTAAATGTTTGCATGTTGATAGAATATGCACACATGTGGATAGTTGAAGTCTGTCCATGATGATGATCAAGATTAGCTCACTGGTCTCCAAAGTGAACCAAGCAGATAGCTAAACATATAAAATACCATGATAGGTGGCATCACTGGCTAACGCGTTATTAGGTTCTTCCAGTAACGGGATGACATGGAGAGGGAATCACAAACAAGCAGATCTGAACATCACCTAAAATGAGTTAGGACAAGCTGCTTACAACAAAAGGCACAATTAACTCCGTGAGTGGGGGAGGGATGTATTTTGGATCCTAACCCACTGAAATGCATGCTTCTCATTTACAAGAACATTTATTTCCCCAGGAACATACATGCATATGATTAGCCTGAAAATGCACATGTATTTTTGTAAGATTGCTTGTGTATGAGCATGTTCTCTTAATGAAAGTATGGCTTTTAAGAAACAAGTGATTATAAGTTATAAAGGACTTGAAATAGCACTACTGACTTAAGTAGTTTTTGCTTTCTTTGCCAAGGAAGCAGAGGAGTTTTTCGAGTAGCAGATTTTTTTCAACTCTTCCCTTCTACTCTTCTCCCTATCCCCAACCTTCAGCAACATGAATGAATTAAAGTCAGGTCACCCATGATGATCAACTATGGTAGCCAGAGGGATGAGTTAAAAAGACCAAGGCTCCATTCTCCAACACATATGTGTGACCCTGGCCAAGTCACTTTAAAGTCTTAGTTAACTCTGAACACAGGTGTAGAGTATTTCTAGATTAACAGCTCTCTACACTGATGGAAAGACAGGTCTGGTCATTTTCCTCCCCACCTGTGCCCCTAAAGAAAAAGGGGGAGGGAAGCATACTAATTCATTAGAAAACAAAACACTATTGTGTTACTTGTCATTATCTATACAAGTTATCCTTTTCAATCTATAAATACAAAAAGTAGAGAATTGGGGCTTTACCTGGAGATGTTTTTAAATTGTTACTTGAAGTTTTGACAGTTAGCTACCTTTCCCTTTAATGAAAACTCTACATCTAATACATTCTCTTCCCCTACTCCCTCCTTTCCTCATTTCCTCCCTTTCAGTTTGAGGGAACAATCCATTTTAGCTCTTTGATGTGTCTCCAAGATAGGGAAGGATTTGGAGCAGAATGAGGAAAGTAAACCTTTGCTAATTCCTGATAGGAATCCTTTGACCACTTGTACTTTCTATATTCTAAAAACAAGGGCAGTCATGACAACATTAACCACCTCTTATAGAATGTTGATCCTGATTCATGTCATAAATCCTATATTTGATTCATTTTTCTCACATTCTGTTCTTTGCACCCTTAGGTTGGTGAATGTGATTTTTATTAGATACGGTAATTTGTATTCTTGGAAGTCAGACTAAAAAAGAAAAAGAGCTGGAAGACAGGCATCAAAATAAGAAGGGAGAAAGAATAGTCTGGAAGGGGTCGAGTTCTTAATTTTTTTTTTGGTGCCATGGAGTCCATTCGTTTCTGAAAATAATCTTTTTAAAAATAATTGACAGTTACAGTGATTGTTCAAGTTCAGTTAGATATCAATTAAAATAAAGATTTTTTTTCCCTGTCCAGTCCTGTGGACCTTCCCTGAAATCTTTCCATGGACCCCTTGGCATGTCTGTGTGGACTCCAAAGTTAAGAATCCCTGGTCTAATGGAAAGAGAGCCAATAAAGGCTGTGGTTTTTGTTTGTTTTTTAACTCTAAACATTGGAGCATGGGAAATAAAACAGACATTCAAAGTTTGATACCATTACCATTTTTGAAGTACTGGTGACAGAGGTATGGAACCAGGAAAAATAAAATTAGGGAGGCTAGTAGGAGCAATAAAAACTGGGTAAGACAAACTAGATCTATGCAACTCTGATTTTGCTGTTTCGCTGCCAGGGCTTATAAAGGACAGAAGTAAAGTGGTTAATAGGGATTGATACCTAAGAATCTCTAGGAATAAAAGAAAACTTAGCTACACTTAAAGAGCTCAGGTTCTCCAAACCAGATAAACTTCACCAATGGCGACCAATTGGTGGAGGTGACAGCCAAGCCATGATCAGTGGTGGAAAGATAATTGAATCATGTCTTGATAATAATCATAACCACCAATTTTGGAGAATAGGATGGCTGTTGAAGTACTAGAAAAGGACAAATGTTGCTTCGATTTTCAAACAGGAAGAGAGAGGAATCTGAAATCTTGAAGTCAGTCTTACCTTGACTTAATGAAGTTCCTGGCAGAATTCTCTAGTGTATCATGAGAGGGGAGGTTAAGAAATTGGTGATGAGAAAGAACTTTGCATGACTTTATCCAGATCAAATCATGCCAGACTGAAAATGAACAATAATTGCTAGCTTTAAGGTTTATGAAGTGCCTTCATTTATTTTATATCCTTTGACCCATATAGCCCTGTTAAATAGAGGCTGTTATTATCCCTGTTTTTACAGATGAGAGAGCTGAGGTTGAGAGGTTAAGTGACTTGCCCAGGATCACATAGCTAGTGAATATCAGAAATTTGAACTCAGGTCTTCCTAACTTCAAATTCAGAATTGTATTACAGCTTTTTTTTTTTTTTTTTTTTTTTTACTAGATCAGTAGATTGGGAGATACTAATCATATAGTTTGCCTGTATTTTAGCAAAGCATCTTTTAGGCTTTAATATTATAATTGAGTGGCCAAAAATAATTATTGATTATATTTAATATTTTAATTTACTTTTATTAATATAGAAATATGTTAAAATTTTAATATATGTATCATTAATATAATTTAATATGTAGCCAAAAGTATTTAATGATTTGTGATAATTAGAAGAAAGTTTCTACTGGACTGGCCCTAGGATCTGTGCTTGGCTCTGGGGTACTTAATGTTTTTATCAATGACTTGGATAAAGGTAAATGACAGCACGCTTACCAAATCTGTAAATGAAAGCAATCTGGAAATGACTGCTAACATATCTGGTGACAGTCAGAATCTAGACGGAAGTAGATAGCCATATTCTTCAGGCAGAATTGAACATGATGGAATTTAAAAGAAATGCATGTACAGTCTTGAGACAGCATGATGTTGTAGAGAACTGACCTTAGAACCAAAAAGACCTCCACGATGCATATTAGCTGTGTCATCCTAGGCAAGTCACTAAACCTCTTCAGAGCCCTGGGCAACTGTCTCATTTGGAGAGTAGAAGCAGGTCTACATTGCATCTGCTCCTGGGAAGTTCTCTATACTAATGAAATTACAAGTCTAGTATGCCTGTGGTCTTAAATTGGATTTAAAAAATCACTTTACCGGAGCAAGAGAGAAGAGATATGGCCAGAAATCAGTTTGCCTTAAGAAAAATCTTGACTGTTGTGGGGCATCAAAAGCTCAATATAGGTCAGCTGTATATTATGGCAGCCAAAAAAGCCAGTACAATTTTGGACTGAATTCAGAAAAAAATAGTTTCCAGGACTAGGGAGGCAATACTCTATGTTAACTCTGCTTTGGTCCAGCAACTTTTGGAACATTATATTCGGTCCTGTGTACCACACTATTGATAAGATGTTGAATAGAACAGGGAGTCAGAGGCAGTGCATTTGATTTCAGTTGTGCCACTTATTACCTGTGTGACCTTACGAAGTTACTTAATCTCTCTATGCTTAGTTCCCTCAACCATAAAGTGGTGTGGCTGGATGGTAAGACCTGGAAGGTTCATTTTAACTCTAAATCTCTATCATTCTGTGATTATAAGAAGGTTAAGAGTCTTGGGATTCTGGTATCTGTCAATACTGTGTTTCTTCCATGGTTAAAATCATTTACTTTTTTCTTCCAATAAATTTTTATTGACATTTTTTTAACTATCACTTAATATTTCTCAGTGCATTCCTCAATATTCCTCTCTCAGAGGAACAACCCTTAGAAAAAGGCAGCAGAAAAGAGGGAAAAGAGAGCAAAACTAAACATTTATTAAGCACCTACCATGTGTCAGGCAACATGCTAAGCATCTAGAGAGAAACAAAAGAAATTCCCTGTGTTCACAGATCCCAAGTCTCAGTTAACACCCACCTTCTGCAAGAATCCTTTCCTAACCAACCTCCCCTCATGCCTTTCTTCTGTTGAATTTCTCCATTTTATCCTATTTGTATGGTTTGTACATAGTTTTTTGCACGTTGATTCCCCTATCAGAATGTGAAATCCTTTAGTAGAAACTGTCCTTTTGCCTTTCTCTGTATTCCCAGCAATTAGCACATGTTTGGCACATAGTAGGTGCTTAATAAGTATTTCTTGACCAGCTGACTGACTAAAAACTCATCTTGATTTCTAGGAAAAAATCCTTATTTTAATTGTTAAAATTTAATTGTTGAAATTAAATGTTACCTTCAGAAATAATCAGTTTGTCATTCAGATCTGCTCCTTTAAACACTATGTGTATTTAAGCCATTTCTTTTTTCTTTGTATGTCAAATTGTCTCACTTTTCACATCTTTTTAAATTATAGGTATATTCATCTTCACCCTAGTTTTTCTTGTTCTTTGAAGACAAGAATGATGCACAATGTCCTGCCTGATTGGACTTTTGCAAAATGGCATTATTATTGCCAAATTTTGTACTTACTGCTCCCTTCAAGAGCCATAAAATCATGGAATTTGAGTTATAGTCAACCTTAGTGATCATTTCATTATGTTTCATCTTTATGTAATAGATGAGGAAAATTAAGGCTGATGTTTTTTTCAACCAAAGTTTATTTTTAAATCAAAAATTTTTCACCGTATCTCCTTAAAACAACTAATCTTGTTTCTAGAAGTATTTCATATTTCCAGTTTATAAAAAATATACTAGAGAGTATTTTACCAGTGAGATAACCAAATTACCATTTCATCTCAACAGATAAGCCATTTAAATTTAAGCTCTTTAAAGACAGGGTCTGCACTTAGCACATAGCACAGTGTCCTTGACATAGTAGGTGTATAAGAAATACAGGTGTAGTCTGTGTGTGTTTATAGTATATATAGTACATGTATAATAAATGCTTATTTGATAGAATTGAAGTGGAATTATTCAGATTATTAAATGGCAAGAAAACATTTCCATCCATCTAGAAGGAATCCAGGGTAAAATAGCATTCTACTTTGTACAGTATGGCAGGGAAATATATAGTAGAGAACAGTTGAGGAACTTGAAAAAGGTGAATGCAAGAAATGATCCAGAGTTGTATAACAGTTTAGCTTCCTGAGCTTATCATATGTGGAATGCTAGGGCATCCTGGCAGTTGGCAAACCAGGCAGCAGCCACAGATGAAGTTTTTTTTAAAAACTTGACCTTTTTAAAAATAGCATCTGTTTCATTAGGTCAAAAGCTACAAAACATAGCAGCTCTTCCTGCAAACTAAAGGAGTTAGATCTATGAGTGTATGCAAACATTTTGCTTGTATTCTGTCCCATTCCAAGGCATCTACAATCTTTAACTCCTTTTTTATAGCTTAGTTCAAATTCTCTCTCCCATTAAGCTTTATTCAACCTTTCCCTAAGGTGGATACACACCAAATTAACTTCCTCACATTGCACCATATTTGTTGCTATTCAAAAGTAATAATGCTAATAAGAGCTTCTTTTTAAACAGTGCTTAAGGTTTGCAAAGTGCCTTAAATATAACCTGCTAAAGACCTTAGCTTTAAAAGGCCAAGGTCTTTCATGGCATCTGGGGCCATCTCCAGTCGTCCTGATGTGTAACTGGCTACTGGATCCAGATGGCTATGGAGAAGAAAGTAAGGCTGGTGATTTTGCATAGCCCTTCCTCACTTAAATCCAATTCACTTGCGTGTCATGGCATCACCTCCATGATATCAAGGTCCTCTTTGAGCATAAAGGACAAACAAACACCACCATGTACTGGATATATAAGTTCATTGGCATAGGAACTACCAAGTGAGGAAACTCCCTCTTCCTGTAGGGTTTGGTACCTTCTCTGAAATTTGCAGTTTTAAAGTGTTGCCTAAGGCAATGAGAGGTCAACACAGATTTGTTCTGGCTGAAACATCCAGTCAGTGTCAGAAGTGGGATTTGAACCCAAGACTTCCTGGCTTTGGAGACCAGTTCTCCATCCAGTTCACAAGGCAACTTCTTGTATTTAGTTCTTACAACAATGCTGGAAGGTAGGGGCTGTTATGATCCCTGTTTTATACATGAGGAAACAGGTCGAGAAATGAGAAGTGACTTGCTTAAGGTCACATACCAAGAAAGTTTCTGAGTCAGGATTTGAACTCTGGTCTTCATGACCTCAAATCCATTGTTCTCCCTTCCAATATAAAATACTGCCAGATTGATTCTTCTTTTTGTGTGGCTCTCCTCAAAACCCTTTTTCCTCTAGCCTCCTTTAAAACAGATATTCCATATTTCTTTTCCCTTTCCCTTAACAATTTTATTCAATATCGTGGGTTTAACAATCATCCACAAGATGGTAATTTTCAAGAGAACACTGTACTCCTTTAAATATGTTTTGATTTTCAGGTGTAAGTGTCTAATCTTAAGGTATCTCCTGAGCTCCATGCTCTATTTTCAACAGCCTATGGAACATCTCCTTTATGAGTATCCCAACAGTGCCTCACTTGAGTATACCAAGAGGCTAGCTTTTTACCTTTTCCCATAATCCTGTCCTTATTCTTACCTCCTTATTTCTGCAACTGATATTATTATTTAACCCAGTCTCCCAAGTATGAAACCTTGGTGCTATCTTTGACTACTCATGACTTCTCATATCTAATTAAGACATATGTTGGCCATGTTAGTCAAGAAGAGCCCGTGGTCCACTGAGATCCCTTCCAACTTAAACATTCTGTGATTCTTTGATATCTCTAAAATCCTTTCCTTTCTTTTTTCCAATACCTCTTCCCAATATGGACGTTCCTTACTTGGTCCAATTTAATAACCTTCTAAGAGATCATCTCACCTTCCCTTTTTTCCAACCCACTTTCTATAGTATTGCCAGACTGATTTTTCCTTTGTAGAGGCAGAACTAGTCATGTCATGCCATGCCTTTCTCTGTCAACTCTAAATTGCCTATTAAGTAAAATTATCTCTCCTTTGATGGACTTTCAAAGCCTTCAACAACATAGCAACAGCTTATCTTCATAGCCTTCTCTCATACTACTCCTTTCCAGCCAGGTAATGCAGCAACTTGAATGTTGGTCTTGGAATCAAGAAAACTTGTGTTCTAATCTTTCCTCAGACTCTCAGCCTTTGCCTCAGATTCCTCATCTTTAAAATGGGACTAATAGAAGCACCTACTTCACAGGGCTGTTGTGAGGATCAAATGAGACATCTACATGGAACACTTCATAAACCTTAGGGAACAATCTGAATGCTAGCGATTATTATTAACCCACCTCCTTGCCTTTGCTACCTCTCTCCTCCTTTCTTAAAATCACCACCTTCTTTTTCCCATTTCAAATTCATGCCTTCACTTGAAAGCCTGATTCAAATATTACCTCTCTGTGAAACCATACCTGATCTGTTTTTTAGTAAAGACCTTTCCATCTCATCACTCCTTGTAATAATACTTATAGCACTTTAAGGTTTGCAAAGGTCTTTGCATACGTTAACACATGAATGATATACACATTTATATTGTGTATGTTTCTCTGCCTATTAGATCATAAAGTCCACAAAGACAAGGACAGCGTTTATTAAGCCTTTGAACCTTTGTAATAATTTTTGTGGCTTCTCTTGTCCAGTGCCCACTGGGTTCTACCATACTATTTACCTAATGAGTATTTAACTAAAAATGAATAAATACCACTTTTTTAACTGTGACTGTAAAGAATAGTTCACTTATCAGTGCCTCATTTATATTTCAAGTCCCACCTTCATGTTAATCATATTTATTGGATTGTTTGGCTAAAATTAACTCAATTCAGCTTAGAACTCTCAGTTAATTTTTGATTTACCACTTTAATTTTTGCCTGCCTGAGAAAATCCTGGCCTACAGTTCTGAATGTCCTATGAACATATCAGATAATGCACATCTCAGCTCTCTTAAGTTTTAATGTGGTTTTATCTACTTGAAATCTTATCCATTGTGGGCAGAAGCTCCTCTTCCACTGAGACATACACATGAATATGTGTAGATAGGGATGTAGATAAATATATCAAATCTGCCAGAGACTTGTTTCCCAACTTTAAACACGACTCCTTTTTCTTTGTAACCTTTTCTGTGATTTCTACAATACTCAGATTATGTTTTTTCTGTTAATAAGAGCTAATTTAGGAAATGTTTCCCTCTTATCATTGAGACCAAAAGCGGGGCAAAGATCAGACGAATGGAAGAAAGCACACTTTATAGAGGACAGTGATGTTTCACTTTTCCAGTAGAGACATTAAAGATGCCCTTGGACATCTTGATATTTTTTTTTTCAGGAGTATAGTGGAAAAATCACTGCTTCTAGTTAAGAGTCATAGATAGCTTCATAACCCATCTCATACTTACTACCTATAAGAAAATCACTTCAGCCTTACATAGCCTGTTTCCTGAACCATAAGATGAGTTTAGCATAGATGGCCTTTTGAAGTCCCTCCCATCTTTAAATCTATGATCTTTGTGGGGAAATCCCTTACTTAGGCCTTCTTGCTTTTAAAACTCATTTTCTAAACTTGGAATAATCTTAGCTCCATCAGTCTGTTCAATATTCGCCAGATATTTTCCAAGCCCTTATTAATATATACAAGGGGCATGGGTCTTAAGGAAAACCACATTTCAGTTTTCTTGACCTGTCAGTAGCAACCTATTTGAGCTCCAATGTTGTTTGCAATCTCCTACAGTTATATTTTAGTTCCTTATTTCCATTTTCCTGCAGCCTATTTTACCTTTTTTTTTCTTAAAGTAACTTGTCCTTTAAGTGTGAGAAAACTAGAGGGACAGAATTAGGAAAATCTGAGTTTGAATCTTCCCTCAGATGTTCAATAGTTTTGTGACCTTAAAATGTGCTCTGATCCGACTCTCTGCCTCAGTTTCCTCATCTGAAAAAGTGAGGATGATAATGATACCTACTTTCTTGGGTTGTTGAGAGGATTTAATGAGATAACACATGTAAAGGTTTTTGCAAGCCTTAAAGCAATGTATAAATGCTAACCATTAATAATAATATTTTTCCTTAAGTTATTTTTCCATGTTTTTGTATTGATGTCTGCTTTTTATCTAAGGATTATATGTTTCCTAGACTGTCTAATATTTAAAAATATTTAAGATAGAAGCATAGCCTTCTGTTTTCTGTAAGATAAAAACCAAAATTATTATGCCACAGATGCAAAGTTTCTTTCATACATTTTTGGCTTAGAAATCTTTGAATAGCAACGCTCCAGTTAATAGGCACCATCGTGAGCTTACAAGTTTCAGGAAAGCGTGAGGAAAGACATGAGAAGAGCTTGGGATGTCTCTGCACCCAGAGGTGGCTTGTCTGAACCCTTCAGACCAAATTAAAAAAGCTTGGGACGTCTTTACTATAGTTACGAAAGTCTGCAAAACTAGAAATATGAAACATAACGGTCAGCAGATAAAATAATGTCCTTCTTATCTAATGGGCAGGGTTATCCTCCACCCCCTTCCCCAAGAACTTTTAAAATCTTAGTAACTTTTATCTCATTCTTGATCATGATGAATAAACAGTGTCATAGTAATGGATAATAGTGTCACAAGTCGTAAATTCCTACTTGCCTTATATGACTCTAAGGAAATTTTAAATTAAAAACACACACACACACACATACACACACAAGACTGACTTTAGTTACATTTTGGGATATGATACTAGAAGTGTAATCTCTCAGTTGTTAAAATCTCAGAAATTGCACACGTTCATTTTTAACCTCTCGTATTATAACTCATTGGGGATAGCTTTCTGAGAAGGAGTTCAGAGGAATAAATATTTTAACAAAGCTGCTTTCAGAATAATCCAGTAATAAGGTTGCTAATTTTTTTTCATTTTTTGGCACGAATAAATATATAAGGAATTAATTTAACAAAAAGAAAACTTTTTTTAAGAACCTCTTTTGTCTTCAAGTAATTAACAGTGGATGGAATGCTGTCTGCAGACATGCAAACTATTCCCATGAACCTCGTTTTCTCTCTTCAGAGGGAGCTCTCTACGTATGGGCAGTACTGTGGCACAGTCATTAGAAAGCTAGGGGAATGGGGGGTAGGAGGCATGAGAGCTCTAGTGGTTGTAACTTGTACCCTGTTACAGAACTAATCATTGGACTGTTAGAATTTAGAGTATTAACTTTATCTCAGTTTACTTAATCAGAAAATGTTATAGTAATACAGACTTTTTTCCTGATTTTATTGTTAAGATTATATGTCTAAATGTTATTAACAGTTATGAATAGTTGCCTTTAGCTTGATAATTTGACTTATGTGCTTAATCTTATTTCAAAACCACTTATAAATGTCCAATTGAATGTGAATATATCTGCTCATGTTCAATTCAACATATATACCTATATATTTAGCATAATTGTACAATTCTCTTTATACATATGTATCCATATAATGGATTGACGTGACCCATGGGTTCAGGAAGATATGAATTCAGATCCAGCCTGTGACACATATTAGCCATGTGACTATGAGCAAATAACTTAACCTTGGAGGTACCACAGCTAACTCTGATACCCTAAGTTAAAGAAGAGTTGTTAATCTCCATTGATGGAGTGCATTTTCATTTTCATAATGTTAGCTAGGTGGTGCAGTGGATAGAGTACCAGTTCAGGAGTCAGGAGGACCTGAGTTCAAATCTCACCTCAGACCCTTGACACTCACTAGCTGTGTGACCTTGGGCAAGTCACAACCCTAATTGCCTCATCCTGGGTCATCTCCAGTCATCCTGATGAATATCTGGTCACTGGATTCAGATGGCTCTGGAGAAGTGAGGCTGGTGGCCTACATAGCCCTCCCTCACTCAAAGCAAAGTCAAGTGCAAGTCATGTCATTATTTCTCTGATGGCATGGTCTTCTTCGGAAGTGAAGGATGAACACACACACCCACAGTTCACAAGACCTAAGTCCTCAAACTTTTACCCTTCCCAGCCACCCTCTGGTCGTGTGTGTGTATGTGTGTGTGTGTGTGTGTGTGTGTGTGTGAATTATGTTCAGGGTTTCACTGTTAGACTTATTAATTTCTACTTGATAATCAAAGTCTTTCTTTCCTAGGTAGGAGGAATCATTTGTCAACTGAAAATATATGTGTATCACTTTGTTGTAGGAACAACCACTAAGACCTCAAAAGAAACCCAGCTTCTCACTTTCTTTATAATATGGTGAATCATATTTGCATCACCCACCTTGCATAGTCATTCTTAGCATTATACCACTTGGTGAACATTAAAGTGCTATGTAGAGATTTTTAAGGTTTACAAAGGACTTTTTCAAAAGAAAAGAAAAAGAGATGTACCCTCACTTTTCTGTCCAGACTCTTTCCTGGCCCTCATTCACCTCTGAGAATCCCTAGCTTTACCCTCATCTAAAAATCCATAGCTCCATCCAAAGCTCAACCGAAGTGCCACTTTACTTTGAAGCCTTGCTTCACTTATCCGGAAGAAGCTAGTGTCCCTGCTCCTAATGAATTACCTTGTGTGACTTGGGTGTGTCGTTTGTATTATATGTGTACATGTACATATAGTTGAATCTAAGTTTCTTTGGAACAAGGATCAGTTCACTTTTTCTTTGAATCAGATCTTAACATAATACTTGGCACTGCTCTAGGTGCTTAATAAACTAGATTGGTTTGTTGAATTGAATTATTCTCCATGTTCTTGTTTGATAGATATTTGTTTTTCCTGGTGTTAAGAACAGTTCTGACAAAGTATGTGGTCAGTGGCTTAATTTGTTGAATTGAAACAATATATGAAATTATATGTTACAATATGTAATATATTACTATATTTCGTGTATAAATATGTGTGTGCTGGGCTACATGACCATCTGGCTTATTCAATGTATGTGTTTATTTACATATATGTGTGTCTGATTATATACGCACATTCATGTGTGTATTATATAGTGGCTTCTACTTGGGATAGGATAGTAAGCTTATTAAGTAGTTTTTTGAGGTTTGGTTTTTTTGGCCTATGTATCATGATAGGGACTTAATAAATGTTTGTTAATTAATTGACATGTGCAGTCCATTTGTTGTAATGAATACAGATTCATCACAGTACTCATGTTATAAAATTGAACCAATCATATCCTAAGTGTATGTGGTATATTTGATCTTTGTGCTTGCTTCCTTTCATCCAGCCCCCTAAATACATCTGCCAGATCTTCATTATTCAGCCCCTCAATTTGGAATAGACTTAATTTCATTCTTATCTGTTTTGACAGCTGAATCTTATCTTCTTGGTGATCACTTTGTGCAAAATGGTGAAGCACTCCAACACTTTGAAACCCGACTCTAGCAGGTTGGAAAACATTAAGTAAGTGTTCTGTGTTTAAGTTGGAATACAAACGATAAACTCATGATGACTGGAGGAAGTGATCCAGCACTAGGAACATGGAACTTTGTCTCCTAAAAACAATAGATGTGAATAAGACTCAAACCTTATGGGTCTGCTTGGGTTACACTGTGGCGTGTCACAGGCATTGGTCAAAATTAGATAATAATTCCCTGTCTTGAGCTAGAGCCAAGAGGAAAAAATTTTTTTTCCAGTGGCTCCATGGAAATTCCATAGCACTGTGGTAATTTTATTTGCATTTAAAATGCAGTTCAAAATGATGTTCCTGTTTGCATGGCTGATATGATTATGTAGAGTTTGTTTTGTTAAATGACTTTTTGATTTAAGGATTCTAAGCAGTTTCCCCTCCTAATCCTGTTCTCCTAAGAGAATTGACTCTATTACTATTGTTAACTTGAAGATTATCTGTTGTTTTCATGCTAATTAAACAAATGTTTACTTTATCTCAATGCTGAATTAAAAAAAACAGCAATATCCCTCTCAAAGAGAAGGGGGGATCAGTATTATGTAATTAACAAGACATTGATAGCTGTTGCTTCATTAAATCATCTTATAGAAGCACATGAAGAATATTATTTCAAATGGGAGGCTTTTTTATTTAAAGTCTGTGAAGGTATAACTCCAGTTGAAGATCAGGGTTATGGAAAAGAATCATTTTTTAAAAATGTTTTGTAAATGGCAGATCTATAGTAAGGGTAACATTGGAAACTTAGATGTCTCAGATAGGTTAGTATCAGCTTCATTGCATGTTGCATGGTAAGAGAGAGAGCTAATCTTTAGCATCTCTCTCTTTTCTTCCTTTTCCTCTTTCTGTCTTCTCATCCACACCAGTAATTACCGTGTTTGTGATGGCTACTATAATACGGACTTACCTGGGTAAGGTAGAACCCTACATTAACAAATTTATGGCATGAATTATATTTTTGCAAACTCGGTCAATATCATGAATTACCCTTAATTAATAATTAGTTTGGAAATAGTCTAATTTGCTGTAGTATTTTTTAACTATTATATGCCTTTATTTTTTTAAAGTGCTTGCCTCTGCATTTTGAATTTCTTAATTTGACTGATTTATATAAATATATAAATGCTTTCTTATTAATTTCTATTTCAATTCTGTCTAATAATTTTGTTTCTCTTTTCTGCTTATAATGCTTTCTAGCTATGAAGATAATAAGCCATTTATCAAGTAAGATCATTAGTTAGCAATGGAATGCACTGACTTAAAATTCCCTTCATTCCGTCCTGTTCTCTATAATTCCTTTCTCCTTAAACTATTCATGATGAAATCTCTCTAAAATATTTTATTTTGTGGTCGTACCCATTTTTTTCTTTTGGTCACATTTCAGCCAGGCTTCTTCATGCTATAGATCTGAACTCTAGGTTCACCTGAGCTTAGTTGATCAGAGCCCCCCAGTTTAGATGCTAGGCCTTTATCTGCCATATAACCTCTTTCTGTCCGCGTTACATTATTCAGTGTCCTCTGAAAGCACCACAGAGAAAACATACAGGGCTAAGGGAAATCAAAGAATTCTCCATTTCCTTTTACTAAAGTTGTATTAAAAAAATTAGGTCATTTGGGGGTTGTTTTACACCTTTGTGTTTAAAATACTTTTGACATCTCGTTCATTCTGGAAATTATGAAAAAAGCCAAAACTGCTGATGCGGCTCTCACGGGAGGCTGAAGTTCTTAATCACTGAAAGGTTAAAGCCAAAGACTTGTTGAATTTGAATGTGAACATAGACAAAGTCAACTGCAACTACTGAAATTAATGTAAATATTCATATGTGCAACTGGCTGTTTGCTGCCAGGCCTGTTGGAAAAAAGAAAAATTCATTCTCTTCTTTCAGGTCCTGGGTCCTCGGTGCTTTCGCCCTTCTGTGTCTTCTTGGCCTCACCTGGTCCTTTGGGCTGCTTTTCGTCAATGAGGAGACCGTTGTGATGGCTTATCTCTTCACTGTATTTAATGCCTTCCAGGGAGTGTTCATTTTCATCTTTCACTGTGCCCTTCAGAAGAAAGTAAGTGATGGAAAAATGCAGGAGGGCTCTCCTCATGTGGCCATTCTATTATGGTAGGCAAGGAGTAGATGTGTGAGAGAAAATTTAAGTTAAAGCACGATAACATTTGTGAACTAAAATATTTTCCTCACATTTTATTATTGTTAAAAGTACATACATATGTGGGAAATTTAGGTGACTTTACATGTAAAATAACTTCATGAATCAAGAAATGTTGAAGGTAAGGGATAGCAGGAAGTACATGAAACGTGTTGAGTTTCAATTTTCTGCATTTAAAGAAATTCTAAGAAAGATTCTGAAGACATTACTAACCTGCCAAAGGGATCCATGACATAACAAAAGTCCAAAATCCTTGCAGAAAAAAAAAGACTATACTGTAGTAGAGTATTGTATTTCAGAGACTCAGAAGAGAAAGCCAAGAAAGAAGGGAACTGCAGGAAGGACACCACCAGTTTAAAAGCATCAGATCTGCAGATGAAGTCATTAGTTAGTGGTGTCTCTTGACAGGCCCAGAAAACCAATGGTATCCCACCTTTTTACATCTTATTTTGTGCTGATTCACATTAAGAGGAGTCAGCCAAAATGATTCAAAAATATAGTCAAAGATGAAAAACCTTAATCTGTGGTGAGGAGATGTAAACCTGTCAGAATAGCCAAGCTGTTGTTTAAGGTATAAAAGTTTCCCTGCTTTTCCCTGACTGTCACCTTGTCCCTGTCTGCATAACTAATGCCGTCTTTTTATTTTGTTATTACAAGTTGGTCACGAAATTGAACAGAGAAATAGAATTGTGAAAGTGAAAACTATTATGTTTTCAGTCCTGACAAGATGATAGTGTTGTTACTTCCATCAGTTTTGAACAATCTATAATTTAGAGCTAATGACAGTGGAATGTGCAACGCTGTCAGATAATGTACATTCACAACAATATAGGCATTAGGCAGAACCAACCCTGGAGGTTATTATTTGGGCAAAATACCATTGTGATTGCTATTGTCCTGGTTATAAAGCAGTTTTGAGCGGTTAATGCCTATTAATGCTCAGAAACTCTTCTGGAGGTGTCCTAGGTGATAAAAGAACACAAAACTAAAGCTTTTCATTTTCCACAAGTTTAGCCTTGGCATCAATTAACTTTGGTTTCTAGGATCTTTCTCTACTAATCAGAGATTGAAATATGTGGCTTATTTTCTTGTAGCCACACTCTTCTTTGGTGCCAGACCTCTTCTGTTCATATGCATGGTGCAAGTTCCACAGAAAACTCCATTTCTGGGTCACAGAACCTTCTTTTGCTGTTCGGTGGTATTAGCATGGTGTCAAAGCTTTGTTGATACAATGAGTAAAATTCTTTGTATCATTTTCAAAGAAAAATGTAAGAGTTATTATATGAACAAAAGTTATCAATGTGTAACATGTTTTTGGAACATTATTTCTGCAATCTATTAGAAAATTTACCCATAAGTCTCTTTTTTTAAATTTCAACACTCCTACAAGGATAGTTTCTTAGGAATCTGCTATAAAGTGACTTTATGAGAGCCGTAGTTCTTACTGCTTCAGTGACTTGAAAGCAAACCTCACTGTTATTGATAATAATAAGTATAATTAAATAGAACTAAGGATAAAAGGACAAGAGGTCATTAATATTTCTCTGTGACATTTTAAGTGACAATGTTAAAAGTGTTAGACATGATGAATGAACATAGCCTTGTGATAAAAAGGGGTGATGCATTGCTTTTTTTTTTTTTTTTTTTTTACATCTTGTTAGCTTATTTCATTCACTTCCTCTGTTCAGTCATTCAGGAGACAGTTATTAAGAACGCTTTGTGTCCTCTGTTTGGAAGTCATTCTCTTTTTCAGCATCAAAATATAGGACTCCCCAAAACTGGTTCTGATTTACCATACCGCATACATTCAGGTTCTGTTTTGGCAGTGATCGTTTTTTAAGTTCCTATCCCACAATTCCAGGTGTGGCCACTTAAACCACCAGTGGTTATAGACTTCTCTTAATAAAGTTTAGCATAAACTTCACTCTTCAGCCTAATGACTTTCTGATCAGTTCACTCATCGAGGCTTTAGAGGAGGAGAGAGAGAGATTATATGGTAATGCCCTTTAGCATGAATATATATTGCATTAATATTTTTGTTGTTGTGTGCTAATGAGGAGAATGGACATCTTCGCATTTCTTCACTAAATGTTAAAGCTGGTAATGTCAAAAAGTGAGGAGAGCATTCCGCTCAAATTAATGGCAGATTAAATACCAGAGCATGTGGCATCTTTATTCTTTCCAGAGTAGTTATATCATTAAAAAGAAGAGGTTACCTGAAAAACTCTGCAAATGCATAAGGTATAGAGGAAAGAGATTTATTTGTTGACCTGAAATGGAAAAATCTAAAGACTGTGAAGCTTTAAATGACTGAATTACTATTTGACTGAATGTGTCTGAAAAAAGGAGACACTAAGTTTGAATTTCATTCATTCTAGAGAGGAGTTTTCTTGGCATGTAATAAATAACACATAATTAGGCAAACTTGATAGTAAGGTCAGCTTTTGCAAAGAAATTTTTTTTTAAAGACAGTGATAGCTAGATTAGTAAATGGAACTATTGACTATTCATTAGATTGGCTGGTATTGAGGCTACATTAGCACGATGAATGTAGTTAATTTTTAACAGATGTATATTTTGCTATAGTGGTTTTCCATACTCTATCATCTTGTAGGAAATCAAATGTGTGTTGTATTTAACTATGTATTAAATATATGTATGTATTGTCTCCCCCATTATGACGTAAACTCCTTGAGGAAAGGAACTCCTTTAAACAATCCACTCCATCTTATATATGTCTAGGGTTTTTGCATATGATCTCCCCAGTTAGAATGTAATCCCTTTGAGGGGAGGCACTGTTTTTTTTTTTATTTGTTTTTTTTTGCTTTGCTTTGTTTTTCATTTACTTTTATCCCAGTACCTGACACATAGTAAATATTAAGTAAATGTGCTTTGACTGACACTTAGATCAGTTTTACCATTAATTCGACTACAGGTACGCAAGGAGTATGGCAAGTGCTTTCGACATTCATACTGCTGTGGTGGGCTACCCACTGAGAGTCCCCACAGTTCAGTGAAGGCATCAACCACGAGAACTAGCGCTCGATATTCCTCTGGCACACAGGTAACAAAGAGTTTGACAGCATCTTTTAATTAACCTTATTTATAGAAAGTCTGCTGAGACATGTTCTGTTCAGATGCACTAATTGTCTTCTCATTATAATGATCTAGATGGCAAATACTTGGTGTTTTTCCCCCTCCGTTTTGGTTGTGTGCATTTTAAGGTTTTCTTTTTAAACATCAGTTTTACAAACAGCAGTTTCCTATTATTATGACAAAGAAATTGTAGTGTCTTTTATCTATCTGGAAATCGGTAGCTTGAGTTTCCCACAACGCACGAGCATGTACCTTCTTAAATTTGAACTCATAAGCAACATAGATGTTTAACAGTGGCAACAGATAATCCCCAAAGGATCAGGATGAGGGAAAAACCAGTGTGTTCCTAGTGGACTGCCCTCAAGCAAACAATCTGCATGGAGCCTAAAATATAACATCTCTGTCTTCTTGCTTTCCATCAACAGAGTCGTATAAGAAGGATGTGGAATGACACTGTGAGAAAACAGTCAGAATCTTCTTTTATCTCAGGTGACATCAATAGTACTTCAACGCTTAATCAAGGTCAGTTACTTGGAACGATTTCGATTTGAGGATAGTGCAATTTTGTAGTATTTGTCAGTTTAAAAGAATCTTGTCTTGGAGGAAACTTGTAAACGATATTTTTTTCCTCTTAAGATAGCAATTTTCATGTTTCATAAGAAAATGTAAAAATCCTGTTCAGTCAACTTATCTCACTACTTGAGGTTCATTTATCCCATTTGATGGAAAGCACACTTAAATAACTTCCATCAGTAATTTAAATTGGAAGCAAGAGCATAGTTCCTGACTGTTAAAAACATATTAATAAGACCAACACTGAAACTAATAAATCATTGAGAACATAAGTTCACATGATGTTTTCCCAGCGAAATGAAATTGACATCCTCTCTAACCAAGAGACATTTATAAAAGTTTTCCTCCTAAAATATTGATGTAATTAACCTAATTACTATTCCCACTAAACAATGTCAACTTTTACAATGACAATTCTAATTAGTGAAGTTCTTATTATTTGAACGTTTCTTTCAAAAACCAAAACTTAAATGTTAACAACAGAGCTGCCGTAAATCCTGCCTGATATGGAATAAAATTAAAATACATGAGATAGTACATGAAAATGTTTTTTTCCTGTTTGAGTTGGTATTTCTGCATTCGTCTAGATTGCAACTTTAGGAAATTATGGTATAAATCAATCTAATTGTTACTTAAATTAAGCCGCTATCAAATAAGATTAGCATAATCTGTCAATAAAGGAATTCTCTACTGAACTCTAAACATTTCTCCTATCTAGAATAAAATAACTCCGGTAGGATAAAAGCATAAATATTTAAAATATAATAACTTTTTTGCTTTTGCCTGAATGAAAGCCTAATAAATTTAAATTTAGCATGAAAATTCAGGTGACATTTTCACTCTCTTTGGACGTGTAAAATATCCAGGTAATACCAATTTTGCTGCAGTACAGTGCATCTGAAAACAACCTAAGTTGTATTTTATCTTAATGAGGTGCCCAAACTAATGTATTCAAGAAGGGGCATGAATGTAATTTTTGTCACTATTCTGTCAAGTCTTTCTATTAATATTGGGGGCGAGGGACAAAGGGAGGGCAGAGGGGTAGACATGTAAGGCCAACTGGAGGTCAGTTGTGGTTTTAAGCTAGGCCAGCCATGTTAAATTCATGTGTCAGAAAGTACTGGAAGGTTTGTAAATGGTGAGTTAAAATGAGTAGGATGTATGTTTATTATGCTTGTTAATGTTTAATCAAAGTAGCTATCTTAAAGGGAATGAGGTATTCATGTATTTATTGTTGAAAAAAATGTCAGCATGAGCCTCCTAGCCTGATTGCATATGTGGGAATGATCTAATCCATCCAGACAGAAGCATTGAGGTTCGTTTCTCTGCATGTGTGCTTGGGCTTGTACTAAGAGAGGCTTTTTGCAGAGTATGTCCTTCCCTCTATTTGTTGGTAAAAGTTGGTTTTCCTCTTCCCTTTTGCCTGAGTTTGTATTAACACAGATGTTTTCATAAGGGATAAACCCCACACCTGTAAATTCATGAAGTTTGAAATTCCCCATTCGGGGTCCTCCGTGGTTAACATTTTTAATATGAAGCAGTAACATCTTGAAACATGGCGTTGATCCCTCTGCATTCAGTTGCCTTTCTTGTTTATCTGAGGCTTTGTATAAATTAGTAAATGTCATTTTTCGCAGGTGTTTACTTTGGGGATTTAGAAAGCACCTGTGGATTGCCAACAAAGCAGCCCTCTCCCTTTCTCCTTTAAGTTACTAGTTCAAATAAAATCAGGAAGTCCCTGAAGAATGTCATGTGACAACTTAACCCACAGAGATGTGGTGCAGTACATACACCACACTTGGAGTTAGCGAGGCCAGGCCTGGGTTCAAGATCCACTTCTTACACTTACTTGATTTTTGACCATAAGCAAATCGCTTAAAACTACTTCAGCTTTGTTTCTTCAGCCATTAAACAAGGACCCAGATGCCTCTGAAACCTACCCCTGGGGCTATTAAATGAGCTAATATGTGTGCAGCGCTTTGCCAGCTTCAAAGCGCTGTATAAATAAGTGTTGGTTGTTATTTATCAATACAGAAAGATGCTTTAATGAAGCCGTCTGGCCAAAATAAGAAAACTGATGGGTTGTTTTTTCTTTTTTCTTTGCTTTAGGGATGACTGGCAATTACCTACTAACAAACCCTCTTCTTCGACCCCACGGCACTAACAATCCCTATAACACACTGCTCGCTGAAACAGTTGTATGTAATGCCCCTTCTGCTCCTGTATTTAACTCACCAGGTGTGCTTATACTTACTGAATAAAACTAGTTGGTTTTTTTTTTTGCTCCTAAACAAAAACTTCCCTTTTTGCTATTTTCCCCTCTTTCTGAGATAGAAACTCAAGTTTTCATATCCTTAGAATGCATTTTGAATTTTTCAGTCTTGAGAAACATGATGGTATTGCCTGTGCCAGGCTTCTAAAACTGCACTATATTATAGTAATGCCTGAGACATAGGAATATTTACCTATACTTATCCATGTTTTTAACGCAGGTGGCATAAATCTTAATATACTATTACAGGACTGACATCACATGGTCCGAGAGCCCATCTTCAAGATATATATCACTTAGAGGTATCATGTCTATGTAATATAAGGTTCAGTTGACTCTAAAGCTTGCTGAGAAAAATCTGCTTATGGAGCTGAGTAGATGATAAAGGCAATTTGGATGCCAAGGTGTGGGAAACCACATCCGGCATTGAGGATGAACAAACTATAGTATAGTGCAGCTTTATGTTAGTTTCCTTGTTGCTGTTCTGTTGATGTTGATGTTGTTTTCCTTGGGAAAACTTTGTGGTTTTTTTGCTGAAAGTTAATGTTAGAACAGTTTAGATAAAGTGCTTGGGGTGGAGGTGGTGGGGTTGTCACTAACTTGCTTTCTATTATTACTATGTTTTCCAGTACTTGCTTTTTTTCTAATATGCAGAATAAGGCATAACTTGAATGTATCTGTTTAGTTAGAGTTTTGTTGAAAGTTACTATGTAATTGCCGCTAGTGTGATATAATCTTGACTCAAGCCTAATATTTGCAGATGTAGAAAACACAAAACTTTGTCTCCTTTTTTCTTTTAAGTCGCTTCTTAACTTAACTGCAGTTTCTATTTTCATTCTCTTGTTTTCTTACTTTTCCTTACGCTTTCCTCTAGCAACCTACAGAGAGACAAGTATGGGAGTAAAACTTAACTTTGCCTATCAAATGTAAATTTTTTCAGCATGATTTTTAATGGGCACAATTAAAACATTACTAGCAGTCATGAAGTAGACTCAGCGGGCAAGTGGTTCACAATTTGCAACTAAAAATGATCCCAAATTCAAACAGTACTACTGTGCTGTACTGCCTTTTTCTTAATAATAAAAGGTCTGTAGCAAATGCTGATCATAATTGAGGATATTCAATGCTGAAATAATTTGCTGCTTAAAACTGAAGTACCGCCAAGCAAAAAATGCTTAATAATTTACTTATCATTTCTACATTCCCACAGTAATCTTGCTACAGGCTATGGAAAAGACTTCAAGTGAATTACCTGAACTTGGGCAGAAAATGTTGCCTCTTCAAAACCAGTCAAAATGTGCTTAAATCTGCAGTATATCATAGAAAACACCTCCTGTATGATCCAGCTTAATAGTGTATCTATTTAGCAGAGATGAAAAGAAAAGCCCTCCCTAGAGGAAATGAATACTAGCATGTGGTCCACATGTCACTCATTTAAGAATGCCACATGTCTTGGTATTGGTAAATCTTTTTAGGAAAAATTAAAGCATATATGAAATTTCAGAACAATGAAATTCTCCTAATCAGAACCAAAAATGGGTATTTTGGCTGCCTGCTCCCATCTTGTTTGATTTATTATATGTGGATCATGCAATTATGTAGAATGATTTGTAAATTTTCCTAAAGTTATTTTAAAAACACAAGAAACTTGTGTTTTTTGTCCTTTTGTCCCCCTGACTTTCTCTTAACAACAATGGAAAGACCCTTTTGATTAAAGAAATGTTGAGTTTTCTAGGATAATCTGCAGCTTTAAGTGTAGAAAGAGGGCAAAAAAAAGAAAATTACTTATTTTTTTATCAGTTAAAGATATTTCTTATACTCCTCCAAGCCTTGCATATAATGCAGCAGCCTCTCACAGTGGTCAGTTTCATTCCAGTAACATCACTTCATTTTTTTTTTTCAGACATATATGTAGCCAAGTGATTTTTCTAGGAATTGACTTAATAATAACCTAGGTTCCATGGTGCAGAACTTTCAGTTTGTCCCTTCCCCCCCAAAAAAATTCTTTTTTTGTTTCTTTGCCTGGGAAGCACTGTGATGTCTTAGTTTACATGTTTATGTGTCTGTAGAGAAAATAAAACTCTTATCCAATAAGAGCATGTTACCATAATTTTTCTTTTTCCCCTCCAGTCTTTTTTCATATCTTCAGCAAACTTACCCAATTTGTCATTCTTTCAGAAGCTAAAGTTAGCCAAGGCTGACACCCTTTTCCCATTCCACAGCTGGTATTTATTCTTTGGTTTAATTTCGGTGACCCATACTTACAGAAATTCCTAACATTTCTGCATCTGACCTCCATGCCCATTGTATCCGTGGGCCTTACTCTTAATTGCCTTGTGCTGGCTCATTCAGTGCTGTCACTGTGACTGATGCGGACTGCAGGGTTGCAGGCAAACTTTGACCTTTAGAAGCCTGAGGCCATTACTGGTAGAGAGAATATTAGTGCAAAAAAAAAAAAATTACATTAAGTGGAAATAAAAAAAAAAAGACTGCTATTGCTGGTAATTTAATTTGCTGAACCCTTGCTCTGACTAAGTTGCTGAGAAGCTTAGAAATTCTTCATCATGTTACAATAAATCATTTTACTTTCTTTTATATATCAGCTACTCTTAGGCCAGATAGCCTGAGCAGACAGACATGATGTGAGTTGTCCAAAGTGAGTCATTCCACCTGCTGTCTATCGTGTTGTTGGATGGTGCTTGTGGGCCCTGGTCCCATTAGTGTGAGAGATGGCTGTCCTTGTTTAACATAAATTCTTTGTATTTGTCCATTTTTTTCATTCTTTCCTTTATCTCATCTCCAGAAAAAAAAAAGGAAATGTTAGAAACATCGTTAAAGTAGTTGCTTGCAAGTTATGTGGGTTTCTGTTGTACATTTGCCTTTGGTTTTTTTGTATGTGACTTATTCTTTTTTGATTTAGTGTTGTTTAGGACAAATCCTGTCAATTTTATTTTTAGAAACCATGGTGTTGTACTTAAAAACGTAAATGTCACAAAAGAATTGCTTTGCATTACATATGCAAGGGCATGGAGTGAAGAGTTCCTTGGTAAAGGATCAATGAATTGACACAGAAATTTAGTAACTGTTGTTTCCCCTGAAATTGGTTAACTAAGATTCCATTCCCACCCCCACCTTCCCTGGGAAATCAGTATTATTCCTTAACACTTTTTTCCTGTCACATAAGGGGTACAACGTAGGCTTCCAATGGGAAATGCTGGAAAACTTGCCACATCTCAAGCATTGGCTTACAAATATAACTTTGTCCTGAACTACATTAAAAAGTCTTGTACAAAAAAAAAAAAAAAAAAAAAAAAAGACGTCACCTAGGAAGGAGGGACATTGTCAGTTAACCCAGAATCTCCTTTTTCTCTTCCAGGACATTCACTGAACAATGCCAGGGATACAAGTGCTATGGATACTCTACCGCTAAATGGTAACTTCAATAACAGCTACTCACTGCGTAATGGGGACTACAGTGAGAGTGTACAAGTTGTAGATTGTGGACTCAGCCTGAATGATACCGCTTTTGAGAAAATGATCATTTCGGAATTAGTGCACAACAACTTGCGAGGCAGCGGCAAGAATCACAACCTGGAGCGCACGCTCCCCACCAAGCCTGTGATCGGAGGCAGCAGCAGTGAAGATGATGCCATCGTGGCAGATGCCTCATCTTTAATGCATAGTGACAACCCAGGACTAGAGCTGCACCACCGGGAACTCGAGGCCCCTCTCATTCCTCAACGGACTCACTCCCTTCTGTACCAACCACAGAAGAAAGTGAAGACCGAGGGAACTGACAGCTACGTCTCGCAGCTGACAGCGGACACGGAGGACCACCTACAGTCCCCCAACAGAGACTCTCTTTACACAAGCATGCCCAACCTTAGAGACTCTCCATACCCCGAGAGCAGCCCTGATGTGGAAGAAGACCTCTCTCCCTCCAGGAGGAGCGAGAATGAGGACATTTACTATAAAAGCATGCCAAATCTGGGAGCTGGCCATCAGCTTCAAATGTACTACCAGATCAGCAGGGGAAACAGCGATGGCTATATTATTCCCATTAACAAAGAGGGGTGTATCCCAGAAGGAGATGTTAGGGAAGGACAAATGCAGTTAGTAACAAGTCTTTAGTAGGATAGCAAGAAATTCTAAGGGCCACATGCAAGTATTTAAAAGGAAAACAAAAAAACTCAATTGGCCCTGTCCACCTCCCTCCAATCTGCTTGAAGAGATAACCTCTGTTGACCTGTGGTTCTCCAGCAAGAGAGAGATTACTGGACCTTGCAGTTCTGTGAATTTTTATATAACATACAAAAAAAAAAATTAAAAAAAACTTTGTATATACACAGAGTATACTAAAATGAATTATTTGTTACAAAGAAAAGAGATACCAACGAGGTATTTTAAAGATTTCTTCTGCTGCTGAGTTCATAGAAATTGCGAAAGAAGCGAATCAGATCTCCCCCAGCCATTTTACTGCAGCAGTCTCTGAACTAACTTTGTAAATATGGCTGCACCATTTTTGTAGGCCTGCATTGTATTATATACAAGGCGTAGGCTTTAAAATCCTGTGGGACAAATTTACTGTACCTTACCGTTTCTGACGAGACTTGGAAAAGCAGGAGAGAGATTCTGCATTCGCGTGCAGTCCACTGCAAATCTTTCCCATTAAGGCAAAGATTGAAAACATGTCTAACCACTAGCAATCAAGCCACAGGCCTTATTTCATATATTTCCTCAACTGTACAATGAACTGTTCTCATGAGAAAAAAAATGGCTAAAGAAATTATATTTTGTTCTATTGCTAGGGTAAAATGAAATACATTTGTGTCCAACTGAAATATAATTGTCATTAAAAATAATTTTAAAGAGTTTGGAGAAAATATTGTGAAAAGCTCTTGGTTGCACATATGTTATAAAATGTTTTTCTTACACTTTGTCATAGTAGTATGTTTAAAAAAAAAAGACAAATTCTACTCATTTTCACTTATTTTCCACTGTAAACAGTGTTCTGCTTTGACAAGTTAGTCTTTATTCTTACATTTAAGTTTCTTATTGCCAAAAGAACATATTTTATGGGGAGAAATCTCTTTGAAGCCAGTTATGCCATGCCTTGCACAAATTTGGTGAAATCTAGGAAAAAAAAGATTGTATGTCATTCCTCTGTTCATTCTTGCACAGGGGGCAGAGAGGGCACTGGACACTTCTCACAAACTTTCTAGTGAACAAAAGGTGCCTGTCCTTTTTTTAAAAAAATAAAATAAAACATAAATATTACTCTTCCATATTCCTTCTGCCTATATTTAGTAATTAATTTATTTTATGATAAAGTTCTAATGAAATGTAAATTGTTTCAGCAAAATTCTGGTTTTCTTTTCATCCCTTTGTGTAAACCTGTTAATAATGAGCCCGTCACTAATATCCAATGTAAAATTTAACACCTGTTTGACAGTAAATAAATGTGAATTTTTTCAAGTAGTTAATGTGCATTATTATGTATCATATATAATTGGCATTAATTAACACACTGGCCCATTTTTTTAAAGAAAGTCCTTGATTGAGTATTACTCTCATTCATGAATTTTCCTAGATCAGTAAGTGACATGATTTCAGCTGCTTATATGCTATCTAGAAACTAAAGTGTATTTCTGTTCTGGTTGTCACTACAAATGATTCGCATCAACTCTATTTGGAAAAATTACGAGATGCACTTGCATTTACATAACTGTTGTTTGTTTTTTCGTTTTTTGTTTTTTTAAACTGGACTCAGCACCAATTCTAAAAAGATGAAAGGTTACAAACTCTACATTTGGCTGCTTGTAATTGTCATTCTTAAAATACAAAATTATCAGCACTGGAGAAGAGGGATTCTTAAAACAAACTTTTAAAGTCTCAGCACTCTGTGGGTGCGGTTTCGCTATGATGGAAATAATGTCATTCACAAGTTCAACAGTTATATAATTGAATCTCAGCAATAAAGGTTTTTCCTGACTAACCCTGTGAGCATTTAGACTGAATTCCTCTCAAACTAAATGATTCTCTTTAATCCTTCCACTGACTTAGAAACCAATTATATCTGTATAGGTTCTGTGTTAGGCATTTGAAAAAAGTGTTAGAGGGTGAGAGGCAATGCTATATATTAGATAGAAAATTGGTTGGGAGTCAGGAAGGCTTGGGTTCAAATACTGCCTTTGACATAAATATATATACTCTCTGTTTGACACTGGACGAGTCAGTCCCAACCTCTCAGAGCCCCATGCAACTTTTTAAGACTGTAAAGTGCATTACAGTTCCCCATCTGCACTGCTAGAGGTAGTTTCATCATAAAATTTCTATACCATTGAAATAAAAGGTCTGCCCCCCACCCTTTCTGAAAATGAGAGAATGTGAAATAGGTACATGTTCATATATATCTATATATCTCTCTCTATATATATCTCCATGTAGATATATCTTGGTAGGCATTCATATATGCTGAAATATTTTAAATGAGTATATTAAATATTAAGATGGAATTAATTTTATAAAAAGGGAAATTGTGTTATTGTTAATTATATCAATGCCTGAAAAGAATTAGACACAAAAAAGATTCTAAAGAATCATTTCTTATTTGGTGTTCATGTTTAATTTTAATGGAATTTCCTTTTCCCAAAACAATGAGTTTTTTTTTCCTATGTCAGTTTCGTTTGTAGATTTCCTGCTGTATGTTTTTTCTTAATAGTTAACAAAGGTCATACAATTACATGGGCAAACATTTTTATTCTTTTAAAATGTGTTTTGTTTTTCTTTTACTTTCATAGCCTGGAGCAATCACAATGTCATACTGTTTTCCATCAGCTTTCTAAAGCTAACTAGGGTCAAAGTGGGTCAGTCATAAATTAGAAAACTACAAGAAAAAAGTTCTGCAAGAAGCAGTTTTGATTATTCAGTCGGCAAGATGTCTCTCCTCCCTCCCCACACTCCACCCCCGTTTAAGTCAATTCAGAGCATGTCACAAAAAGTTACTAAACTACTTGATTTTGCTGCCTCTTAGATGGAATTTAGTACTGCCTATAAGGATAAAAATAATAATTCATATTTAAATGCTTCAAGGTATACGTTCTTCAAAATGTCCCTATAATTTATAGTCACTATAGATACTGGTGTAGAATGGTAGCAAAAAGAAAAAAGAAATTCTTCATGTTTTAATCATAACAAGCAGGAACACTATTGACATTTATAAAAGTTGTGGGAGGTCAGTGTAGAGAGCACTCAAATAATACATGATTTTAGTAAATTCCTCCCAAGTTCTATCCAAGAAGAGTTTCTTAAGCACAAAATTGTTGACATTAGCTACGTTTCAATATTGATTTAATTCCAGTAGGCATCCCATTTGCCATTTGATTCATCTAGTCATATACATGAAAAGGTAATCTTCGCATCTTGGGATCCATCATGTCATTATGTCTGTGATACTCTATAAAATTATGGTATTATATTTATCCAAGGACACTCAATTGGTGGGAAAACAGTAAATGTTGTCCTGTTAGTATCTCCATAATTCAACTTAGAAGGCTGTCCTGGTTAAAAGGGGGAAAAAAATTAAGCGTGGTTTATTTTGTACTCTGCAGTCACCCCCCATCCCCCTGGTTTTTGACCATGGTGTTGTTACTCTCTCTCTTGGATGAAGAAGCGTCTTCATCTTACAAACAATTGTACATCACATTTGAAAATGTAGAAATTTTTCTGATGAATTACTTGAATATGTACTGTCAACCCTAATGCTTAGACCAATTGAGTATTATGTACTCCAAATGGAATTGAAAGATAGTTTTCTCTAATGTTATAGTTTTCATAAAACATTTATTGTGTGTCTGTATAGGGCAAAATTGCAATTAAAAAATGTAAGGACCAAAATCCGAAAGCTTTTGAACATTGTGAACTCAGCGTCGGATAAAGGGGTTATTTTAGCTGTGGTTTGTGGGCTGTTCTAAATGATTCAATCTATTTTTACAAATGAAAAGCAGTTTTTCTTAGACTAGCTTTGACCTTCCCCTCCCCACTTAAAACTTGGTAGCAGTTTTTGCATCTAAGAAAAATTACTTCCTGTTGGAAGCCTTTTGTTTAACATTTAATTTGAGCATGAGATGTTGGTGCAGTTAACTACCTCAGATTCACAACCTGAACAGTTTCCTCAACTTTCTTAACTCATGAAAAAGTCTACCCATTTTCCTTGTTATTAATGTTGTTATTGTAAAATCAATACTCTTCTTGATGTTTTATAATTACGATTATACTAAGAACAACATAACAAACTTATCCTGGATCCAAAACATTTCCTTTTTCCACGATGCCATTGCATTAACCTCAGTCCTTTCTTTGGAAGTTAGTGGCATACGGGGCACAGGTCATCCATCAGACTGGAGAGCCTGATGAAGTCAGTCTGAATGCTTGGCTTTGTGACGACTTGGAGTCAGCCAGTCAGCAGTGAAATGCTGGCAGTACCCCCAGTAGAAAATACATTGGTTTTGACACTGTCTCCTTGCATTAGGGCTGGAGAATGAGTGGCTGGGGAAGAAGATGTGAGTGTGCAGATTACTTCATGACAGGTCCAATCGTGATGCAGATTGTCTGGTATGAGAATATTTCTTGCAGGCTCATCCCAGTTCTCTCAGTGAAAGTGGATGTAAAAATGGCATCTACTCCGTGCCCAGTCTCCATATCTTGCAATGTTTATGCATGGCATTCCTTGCTCGACATCTTGGCTTTGTGCTTATCACTAGTGTATTATTCCAAAAATATTATGGAACTAATGTGAAGTCTTGGAATTTTTCCAAGTTCATTTGAAGGCACTTTGGCCACTTTTTCATGGTCTGAGTAACATCTTTCTGTCATCCTCCATTAATAATCTGCTGCAAGAGCACTGTGTAATTAGGCTAATTAAATGTACTCTAAGCATTTTCCCCCTGAATATTGGCCATAGATTGCTCCTCTTCTTCTAATCAGGCTTCTCCGGGGTCTTCAACCTTTTACTTACAGCATTGCCATTTATCAAGCTTATAGTTTTAGAAAAACATGAAGCTTTTGAACTAGAAGGGAATTCAAAAGATCAACAAGTCCAAGGCTCTCATTTTAAAGTAGAGGAGATAGAGGCTCAGAAAAGTGAAGGGACTTACCTAAGGTCATCCAGTTGGCTATGACTGGATTCCAGTTGTTCTGCCTTCCAGTCCTCCGTAAAATAGAAGCGAAATGTGTGCAGGAACAGTTTCAATTTGACTTTGTTTACCTGAGACTAGTTCAATAGACAATGAACGAATAATTCAATTAAATTATTAAATTGAACTTTTCACCAACATTAAAATACATTGATGACTTGTGGCTGGTGTAATTTTTCAATGTGATCTAGAGGGAAGGGACTTTGGTCTTTCATATCCCCATTGTATATACCACAGAGCATGGCACATAATAAGTATTCAGTATGCTGCCTCATTGCTTTGTAGGTTCCAATACCCTCTGTCACATGACACCATCATTTTTTGGTGGTTGAACATTGCTTAAGATGAAGAAAATGAAATCAAAGGAGGGATTTTTTTTTGTGAACTTACATGTCTTTTTATTAATAACTCTGATGTAATGAAGAGACTGAGCACAATTCACAGACCTCCTTAGATTTCCAGTTTAATAATTTCATTGGAGTTAATTATTGTGTAGCTTAGGTTATGTGAGAATTTTATATATCCATATCCATGTATCTATAGATCTTGAAGCTGAGTGAGATTTATATGTATATCTATATCTGGGTGAATCTCAGTGAAGCCTCAAGGATGAAATCAGAGAATGTTAAAGCTGAAAGGGATCTTTAAAATCACCTAGTTCAACCCTCTGGTTTTACAGATATTAGAACCGAGAGGTAAAGTCCCATTTAGGATGGAGGGAACGTGTGGATTCACCTTCAGAAAACTGTGTTTGGCCAGAACAACAATAACCAACAATTATTGGAGCACCTACTTCAATATTCCTCTGGTGTGTGTATTTTTACTTCTGTCCCACATTTGTATAGGTAGTAAGTGGCATAGTTGGGGAATGAAACCATATTTGGACTCATAACAACCAGTGTGTTTTATTTCATCACATGTACTACCTTTATACCTCCCCCCCCACCCCCCAAAACCAAACCACACAGTGTTAGCACAAATTAAAGGCATGGTCAAGAATGAGCCATTTCTAAGGGTCTTCTGGAATGTCTCACCAAAGAAAAGGATGATCTACTGATAATGGCTTCCACTGAGACAGAGCATGAAAGGGTGACTGGATGAAGTCACACGTTTTAAAATCTGGAACACCTGAGTTTAAATTCTATCTCAGACACTTGTAAGTTGTGTGACCCTTAACAAGACTCTTCCCATTCCAATCTACTCTCCACTTAGCTGAGAAAGTGATTTTTCTGAAGGGTGGGTCTGATAATGCGACCCCTTACTGAACTCCCAGGACTCATCGTTTGCAGGATCGATGCTCTTTTTGGCATCTAGAACTCTTTATGATCCAGCTGCTTCCCATTTTTTTTCAGTCATATTTCCTTTTAGTCCTATGCATATATTATATGATTCCACAATACTGGTCTTGCTGTCCCTCAGACATGATACTAGACTCTGCATTTTTTTATCAGCTAGCCCCCATGATGAAATTTATGCATTACCTCTTCTCTTCCTCTTAGTTTTCTTGGCTTCCTTTTAGTTTCATGTCAAATATTATCTTCTACAGGACACCTTTTCTGGTCTGACCTTCCTCAACTAATGCCTTCCCCTCTCACATTGCCTTCCAAATATTCCAAATATCTAGTTACTTATCTATCAGAGTGGAAGCACCTTGAGGAGAGGGATTTATTGATGGTTGTTTATTAATTTTGCCTTTTTTAATATTATCAGTGCTTAGCACTTAATAAGTACTTAATAAATCCTTATTGCTGACCACCTGATTGAAGTAACTTCCTTGGGTCTCAGTTTCCCCATTTCTCAATTTGGAATAATAACAGCATTTCACCATGTTATTGTAGAGATCAAATGAGATCCTATAAAGAAAGTGCTTTCCAAACCATAAAGCTCTATATGAGTGTCAATCGTAAACATCATTATTAACATTTTTAAAAATGTTAATTAATTAATTAAACATCATTATTAACATTTTTTAATTAACATTTTAAAAAATGTTTCAGGTTGCTTCAACTGAATCCTAGAGGCAACCATGACTGTAACCTTTGGGCAGGAGGTCAGAATCCTGATCATCTCATATGACATTCCCCATTACTTTCCTAGGACAGTCACCATGGGTTTTCTAAAAACAGATTAAAGGATACCTAATATCCTAGATAATTAAAATTGTTGCCTGATTCTGCAAGTGTCTCAGCTCAGCTACATCTTTTACCCTTATGCTTTCATATTAATTTTTCTGGGCCTTAATTTCCTCATTGGTAAAAAGGACTTGTTCAACATGGTCCATGAATTCTCTTCCAGCTCCAGTTCTGTAATCTTAAGCAACATAACACCCCATGTGGGAAGTAGAGAATTTCTCCCATAACTCATATTCCCATCCTTTCTTGGGAGTGGAAACAAAGGAAATTTTGCCAAGTCCTATAGATCTAGAATGGAAAATCAGGACAAATGAATCAATGGTACGTTATATACATATGCTTTAATAGAATGTAAAATCCTTGATCACGAAGTGTTTCATTTTTTTTCCTTCCTTCCTTCCCTCCTTCCTTCCTTCCTTCCTTCCTTCCTTCCTTCCCTCCTTCCTTCCTTCCTTCCTTCCCTCCTTCCTTGCTTCCTTCTCTTTTTCTTTCTCTCTTCTTCCTTCCACCATTTTTGTATTTGCTAGTGAGGACAAAGGAGGTGTTTAGGCAATATGATGTGAAAAATTTGAGGAAAAGAAGAAAGACCCTTTTGACTGGAGGAACTGGAGTATGTAACATGGAAGAAGTAATGTCTGATCTGACCTTTGAATGAAACTAATGATCCTGAAAGTCAAAGAAAAGGAAGGAGTGCATTCCAAGCACAAGGGTAACTTGGGCAAATACATTAGAGGCAAGAGAGGGAATGTTAAGTTGGAGGATGGGGGGGGGGGGTCTACTAATCTGGTTTGTCTGGAACATTGTGTGAAGGGGAATGTTGTGAAATAAGATTGGAAAAGTGGATTGAAACCAGACTGTGTAGTGTCTTAAATGCTAAGTTGCCCATTTGGATTTTATCCTAGAGGCAATAAGGGAACCTCTAAAGGTCTGGGAGACTGAGGAGTGACATGATCATACTTGTGCTTTAGGAAAATTATTTTGACAACCATGTAAGGGATGAATTGTGAAGGGTAGAGGCAGTAAAGCCAATTAGAAGCATAGCTTAAAAATTCAGGTGAAAGGTGATGAGAACTTGAACTCATATGAACTCACCTGAAGCCCAGGTGTGTGGTGGCAGCATGACAAAGAGAAAAAATCAGTTGCAAGGAATATTGTTAAGTAAGGTTGCACAAGAGTTTACATCTGATTGGTACTAGGGGCTTGGGGGAGTGGATAGGGATGAGGTAGAATCAAAGATGACTCCAAGATTTCAAGTCAAGGGAACAGAGGGTGGTAGCAATGGCAATAGAAATAGGGATGAAAGAGGATAAGTTCGGTTTGGGATGCATTGAGTATAATGTGCCAGTGAAACATCCAGGTAGAACTGTAGAACTGTCCAGAAGGCAGTTGGAGATGTAGGCCTCTCAATCAATCAAGCAGCTATTAAACACCTTTTTGTGGGTCCCGAACTGTGCTATGTGCTGGGTGGGGATAGAAAGACAAAAGCAAAATGGATTCTGCCTTCACCAGATCCTATTAGATAGCCTCTAATCTTAAAAAGTTTGAGGGCAAAGAACATGTACATATGTGAGTATCCATCTACAAGAGTACACAAGTCAAATGCAAAGTACCCTTAGAGGGGAAGGCACTAGAAGAAGGAGGGAACCAGGAAAGCTCTCCCATTGAAAATGACATGTGAACTGAGTCCTGAAGGAAACCAGAGATTCCAGGAGTGAGAGATGAGGGAAGAGTGTTCTGTATATGGGTCAGTTAGTGCTAAGATATCAAGATGAGAGATGGGGCATCCATGAGTGATGTTCATACTGCACCATAGAGAGTATGGAGAGAAACAACATATGGGAAAGATAAGGAGAGGTCAGGTTAAGAAGAACTACTGGTATTTATTGAGTAGAAGAATAACGTGGTCAAACCTGTGCTTTAGGAAAATCGCTTTGGCAGCTGAGTGGAGAATAGACTGAAGTGCAGAGAGACTAGAGGCAAGGATAAACTATTGCAGTAGACTAGGAGAAAGTGATGGGGACCTTCCCCGGGGGGAAGGGTGATTATCTGAATAGAGAGAAGGAGACTTGTGAAAAGTATGTTATAAAGGAAGAAATGACAAGATTTAATGACGTATTGGATATATGGGGCAAGAGAAAGTGAGGAATCAAGAATGACATCAAGGTGGTGAACCTGAATGGAAGAATGATGGCATTTTCAATAGTAACAATGCAATGGAGTTCAGCAGAAAAGGTCTTGGAGCAAGTCACTATCCTTTTCTTTTAAATTTAGTGTTCTGTGAACTATTACAAAGGTGAATAAAATAACTACATCTTATAATTGAATAAAATTTACTTCATCTTGTGTATATTTCTAGGATGAAAGCAACTCTAGTAACAAGAAATTAAGCATTTATTAAGTATCTCCTATGTGCTACACACTTTACAAATTTCATCTCATTTGATCCTCATTAAATCCTACAGAGTTATAATTCTCCATCATTTTTAAAGAGAAGGAAATTGAAGGTCAGAGAAGCTAAGTTACTAGCCTAGGGTTACAGAGCTAGTGAGTATCTGAATCAAGATTTGAACTCATGTTTTTTTTGACTCCACGCACTGCACTCAATCAACTGCCACAGTAGCAGATGACACAATGGGTATAAATACCTCATCTTTTTTCCAACACTATTTTGATTTCTTCTGCTAGATCTCTAAATTCTGAAAGTTTACTGAGGCTGTTGTTGTTTCTATGTAGCTTGGAGACCATGAATATTTGGTATGGCAATATATATGAAAAATATTGCTCTTAAATTTCCTGAATCAGTGTTATTTCCAGGTGATTTGGAACAGTAGTTCCAACTGTGATGATGTCCTGCATCCAAAAGAGTTTATTTACTGAATTCTCAAAATATCCTGAGGACTGGGTTTATAGGATTTGTGGGAATTTTTGTTGCCTAGTTTAGCCCTGGTGCTCAGCCCTAGCCATCGAGTCATGTTTTGCTAGACATTTGTAGGATGTTTTGCATAATGTTAAACATTGCCTTGAACAATCTGCATGGATCAACAAGCTCAGTCCTTTTATAGGCAACCCATCTTTAATCTGTAGTGAAGGTTACCTGAGCCTGAATGATGTCAGATGCCTCTCCATTTCTACAAACAAATAAACTATCACCTTTTTGTTATTGTTATAGTGGCTTCCCCCTCCTGCTTTCCTTACATATTAAGAGGATTGAAGTTCACTTTCTTCTCACAGGCAATAAGAGAACTTCTAACTCCTGAGGAGGCTGTGATAGCTGAGGTGAAATCAAAAGCCACATGGGACCAAGTGCTCCTGATGGAATCAAACTGAGCTTGACTCGCTGTCTCCAATTTGTGCTTCCTGTGGCTAAGAGTGAGCCAGCAACTAGGAAGCCTGAGCTGCCCTGTCTCAGAGTAAAAATCCATTTAACAGCTGCCAACTTTTGATGTGCCGAAGATCAAAGAATGAAGGCATCTGAATACAACCTGCTTGTGGGAGTAGGGTGGCTTCCAGCATGGGCTTACAATCTTCCGATTCTTTTCTCATGGCAATTATAAGGTTGAAGTTTAGAGTCCAAGTAACATGATGCACATTTTATAGATGAGGAAGCTCTGACCCTCTGAGATGTTGTTGATCATGTTGCTAACCAAGGGTTAGATGTGAGATATGATCGCAGGTCTCCTGAGTCTGAGGATGGAGTCAGGCCATGACATCAGTGTTCCTTATTGCATCTTTGTAGGTCCCTTAGCATCTAGGACAGAACCTTGCATACAGTGGACATTTGACAAGAGGAAGGAAGGAAGGAAGGAAGGAAGGAAGGAAGGAAGGAAGGAAGGAAGGAAGGAAGGAAGGAAGGAAGGAGGAAGGGAGGGAGGGAGGGAGGGAGGGAGGGAGGGAGGGAGGGAGGGAGGAAGGAAGGAAGGAAGGAAGGAAGGAAGGAAGGAAGGAAGGAAGGAAGGGAGGAAGGAAGGAAAAGAAGGAAGGAAGGAAGAGAAGGAATGAAAGAAAGAAGGCAAGGAGGAAAAAGGGGAAAGGAAGGAAGCAGGGAAGGAAAGAAGACAGGCTGAATGAAATTCTTTGTGAGCATATTTTCAAAGTGAAGGAAGTAGATACTAATACGCAGTATGGGGTGGGGGGGTGGTTTCAAACAAATTCCTTGGGCTCTATCAGAACTTTGAGAGCAGGTTGGCCTGCCCTGCCTCAAGGTGAGACAGTGTTCCATGCTGCTCCTCGTTACAGTGGTCGTGTTCTAATTACATGCCTCCTTGATTATTGTTCTGCAGATTGATTAGCACCATATTCAAGGCATTTGTAGATCATAGTTCCTGGACACTTCAGTGTGTTAGTAAATCAAGTATGATTTATCCCCTGAATTATTGGTTAGGGACTGCTTCTTTTTTTAATGCATGTTCTCTCTAGCTTATCATTTTAATTAGCACTTGCTACCAGTTCACACTGGGAATGGCGATGATTGTCACTCGGCACTGATGCGGAGCCCCGGCTTGTAATGCTGCTTTGACTTTGGAATTCACATCCTAATGTCAGTTTTAGTTGTACCATTTGGGGAAATGCTGAATTAAAGGGAAAGTGCTCCAGTCAATTGAACTGGGCAAAGAAAATCCAGTTTGCTATAATCTGCCCCCTGCTTCCTTCATCCCTTTCTGTCCAAAAATGTAGGTTCTATTGATATGTTTTCCCATGATCTGCATTTCCCAGTGTATCCTTTTCCCCTCTCCAAGAACCGTATCTTATATCAAATAAAAAAAGAGAAAACAGAATTGTTTAGAAAAAGCTACAGCAAAAATCTGACAACATAGGCTTGCTTCTAACTCATATTCCCTTACTTCAACAAAGAAAGGCTTTTCGACCATATCTGTACACACAGACAGACGGACAGACAGACAGACACACACACAGATGGTACGACTCTTAGAAGTGGCTTCATGCACTATGATCCAATGGGAGTTGTTTCACTCCCATCCCTAAGAAAGGACACAGTCCCATTTGGAGAGGCAGGCAGTTGAGGGATGAGAATTCCTCCTTGGGTCCATCCTGCTGCCTGTCCTTCAAAGCCAGAACTAGTACTTCTGGTGTCTGGGGCAACAAATCAACTTTTCAGAGAATTCAGTTGTTAATGAAGGAGACTTTAGGGCCTCTTGCTTCTGGGGAGAGACTTCAGGGCACCCCCTGGGGCAGAGGTGGGGAGGGAGTGGAGGGAGGGACCCTGGGACACTGCAAGTCTAATGATGCTGATATCAGCTCCAGAGAAAGGAATGAGGAAGGGGTGAAACTCATTCAGTACGAAAGGGGTTGCTGTGCAGTACAGTGTTACAGCTCTGGGGGAAGCATTCCCTTTGGTAGCTCCCTGTTTTAACCATTCTTGATAATGAGGCACTAAACTCAGTTGTTTCTACCTGCTGGTAGCATAGAAGAGCTGTCAGCACCCTCTAAAATTTGGCACCTAAGACAAAGGCATGATTGCCTCACCTTGGTTATGGCTCTGCTACGTTTCCTTCAAGAGAAAATGGAAAGAAATAATTGTAACTGTTGTAGGTCATGGAGAAAACACTCCATTCACTCGCATTCCCTCCTACCCTTCCTTCAGGTCAGACATTGGCTTTGTGAGATGATAAAACTGAAAAGTACTGGTTCTAGAGTCAGAAGAGCTGAATTCCAGTTCCTCATCTAATACTGCGTGACCTTGGGCAAGTCATTTAACAGTCTATGGCCTCAGTTTCCTCATCTGTAAAGTGAGAAGTTTGGAATAGATGATCTTGGGAGTCCCTTCTCATCCAAAATCTATGAACTGGTAAGTCCCTTCATATCTGAGGAGATAAGAGCTAGCCAAGCCTGTCTGTCATATCCTCTGAGTTCCCTCCCCATATTTTTCTGTCTCTTAGCTGCTACAAAGGTATGTGTGTGGGGAAAAGAAATAATAAACTTAGTCTGCGTGTTTGTAGGGACCATAAATATCTGCACGAAAAGCCTGACTTGGTGCGCTTATTACTCTGTTTCCCCCCAAGATAGCATTTTATTGTTTCTTGAAAGGCCCTGGGATCTTGAACACAGTGATTATATCCCCCAAATCCTCAAGTAGACGTTTTCCCCTGTGAAATACAATAGACCTACCCATCTCCGACAAGATTTAGGTTCAAATTTAATCACTCCTTCTCTGAAATTCAAATGGAATCTAATTATGCTCATCCTGACTTACACCGACTAAGGCTCTCTCAGCAGAAAGGCGAGGAGGTGAGTAGGGGAAATGAAGAGCTGGGAGGGATTTGACAGAAATTGGGAAGCTGCAGAAAAGTAATATTTCAGCAAAGTCTCCCTTTTCTTCCTCAAAGGGGCATTTGACCTTAAAATACAATCGTCTGGGAACAAAAATGGGGAAATTTCATTGGTCCAAGTCCCCATTCCTCAGGAAATTTTCATGTCTGTGATTTAGCAAAATTTGGTGGGAGAGATTTCCTTGTGTGACGTGAAAGTAGGTATGTGCAATGAGGTGGGTTCTCCATGACGTTTGGTTTGCTTGTTTGTTTTTAATCACCCACTAAAGTTAGAAGAATGCTGTTTCATCCTGAGAACTGGATTGGATGATCAGGAAACTATTTTTAAAATTGCCCTAAATTTATGTTCCACAGACAAGAGACGTTGTTTTTCCCAAATACTAGAAATGTATTAGTAGGTGCTGTGGTTCCCTTGGCATCTATGTAGTTATTGGTTTCCAGATAGTTCCACATTTGTATTGAAATAATACTTTTTGTTTTTGCTTTTTTGCTTAACTTTTAAACTTAGGTTTCAACATGCTTAGTCAATAAATTTTATTAAGTGCTAGGCACTGTGTTAAGCACCAAGGATACAAATATGAAAAAGTAAGTCCAGTGTTTGCCTTCAAGGAGTTTACAATCTGATGGGGAAAGACAATACACAAACCAAAGCTGAAAAAGTAGGGGTAGGGGTTGAGGAGGGAGGTACCCAGCCATGGTGGGGAAATCAAAGAATTCCAAAATAAGTGCAGACTGGGAAATGAGTTGGTGTCTGATGCTAAGAGCTAGGAGGAATCTTAGAGCCCACTTGGCAGGGAAAGAATACAGGACTTGGAGTCACAAAAGCATAGCATCATAGAATCTGGGAGTTGGAAAGGGCCCTCATGACCAACAAGTCCAACCCACATGTGAAAAGAATCCCCACTATAACATATCCAAAGAAGGAGAACCTACCACCTCTCAAGGCAAGTCATTCGATCGAACAACTTTAATTGTTATGAAGATTTTCCTGTTGTCTAACCCAATCTGACCTTGGTTGATTCCTAGCTGATAATACTGGACAAGTCACCTCACCTCTGTCTGCCTCAGTTTTCTCAACTATAAGACTGGGATCATCAAAGCACCCACCTCCCACATTGTTGTGAGGATCAAGTGGGATAATAAGTTTAAAGCTTTTAGCACAGTGTCTGGCAGGCTTAAGTAGGCAGGTAATAAATCTTTCCCTCCTTCACCCTCTCCCCTACCCCATTACAATTTTCACTAATGTTTCTTCAACCTCTTGGGGTGAAACAGAACAAATATTATGGCAGCCCAAAAAATGCTTGCCAATAGGTATAATGTCAACCCTGGCTCTTCTCTTCTCCAGATCAGACATGCCCAATTTCTTTAAATGTTGATAATATGGCACAGACTCAAGTGTTTTCAGCATCCTGGTTATCCCTCCTTTGACACTCACCAGCTTGTCAATGGACTCCTTACATAATGGTGCCCAGCACTGAACACAATACTCCAGATGAATACCTTTTTGGATTGTCTCCAACTGCCTTTCAGGCATCTTAAACTGGATGTCCAGTAGACATCTAACACTCAACGCTGCCATCTTTCCTCTAGCCATCACCCCACCTTCCCTTTTACTTGGGAGGGAGACACCATCCCCCTAGTTCCTCAGTTCATAACCTAGGAGTCATCCTGGACTCCTCACTATATTTCACCCCCCTCCAATATCCAAGCAGTTGACAAAGCTGTCAATTTCACCTCTGTAACATCTCTTGATTGCTGCCCCTTTTCTCCTCTTACACTTCCCCTCACCTTGAACGGTGCAGCCCCTAGTCCCTTCATGTCTTGATTGCCTCAATAATTGGAATTCTTCGTTTTCTGCCTTCAGAATTGCCTCTATAGCAGTTTTTGGTCTAAGCGCTCCTGCCCTCTCTATCCTCTGAACCCTTTGAAATCAGTTTATATATCTATGAATGTGTGTATCTGTATGCATATTTGAATCACAAGTAGACTGGCACTGAGCTGGTGCCATTCAGCAGACTCCTGCAATGATTTGTCCTGTCTGTGAGTGTGTTCATCCTTCGTTGCCGAAGAAATAATGACATGACTTGCACTTACCTTTGTTTTAAGTGAGAGAAGGCTGTGTGGGTCACCAGCCTTACTTCTCCTCCAGAGCCATCTGAATCCAGTGACTAGATATTCATCAAGATGACTGGAGATGACCCAGGATGAGGCAATTGGAGTTAAGTGACTTGTCCAAGGTCACACAGCTAGTGAATTTCAACTGTCTGAGGTGAGATTTGAACTCAGGTCCTCCTGACTCCTGCACTGGTACTCTATCCACTGCACTACCTAGCTGTCTATGAGTAAGTTGTTGCTAGACCTTCAATTTAGAAGAAGACCAATGGCATCATGATATTGGGGTCAGGGTGCAGCGGGTTTGGCTGTGGTTATATCGTATAAGACAGTATGGAAGAGGCAATGAAGTCAGTAAGATCTAGATTCAGGATAGATATGTGACCCTGGCAAGTCACTGTACCTCTCAGTGTGAAGTGCCAAGGCTACTCTCTGAGGCCATTCCTTATGGATGACTTGATTTGTATTAGGTGAAGATTTCCCTAGACAGGCATACTCACCTCTCAGATATGGCAAAATAATCAGCGGATTCAGTTTTTACAGAATGTTTGGTCTGTTGTTTGCTACCTTGTAAACTAAGGAAGTGGTTGATAACCTGATATTTATTTTCTTTTTTTCGACAAGCTAATAGACACTCCAGGTAGACTTGGCTCTCTTGTCCTATTTTAAGAGGCCATGCAGTTAGCAACAGTTTATAACTTGAAATTCAGAGATTTAACCTCTTAGAAAATTTGGTTTCAAAGAGAAAAAATATCTTCCTCTGAATAATGAAGAAACAGCTTAGATGATTCCAAGGTGAGCACAGATGATGCACATTCCTTTGGTTTGGCTAGCAGGACTGCGGGCACACAACAAGACCATTTTGGATTAATATTATGGGAAAAGTGGTAGGGCTGCATTCCAGGAGGTAGATCATTCATACACGATTGGCCATGAATTCTGAAATGCTCGGCTTGTCCAAGACATTAACTTTGACTTGCAAGTCTTTAATTTGTTTATTCAGGTTTGTACAAGTGTGTCGAATACCTGGGACTCCCAGCACATGAAAAGTGAAACCAAACAAGCTCAAATAGTGGCTGAGGAACAAAGAGATTTCAGGCAATTCAGATCAACTAGAAGCAAGATAAACTTTGAGCGAAACAAAGCAAGCCTGCCAGCATGAACTCTCATGCCATTAAGACTGGACATCCCAGGATGGAGTGGTTTTACTGTTTTTCACCTGTTCACAATATCAAGCTTGGAAAACATTAACTGGAAGGGAGGATGAGACCCACAGTTTAAGAAGATGGCAATATTTCAAACCCTTCAAATATGGAATGATATTTTTTGTGACCAATAAAAATTAACTTTTGTAGTGTTATGAATGCATCAAGACTTGCTTTCTCATGCTATGCGGCCAAGACCTTCCAGCTCTTCTGATCTATGTCATGTTCTGGTGTTTTGGTTTATTCCATCAGCTCCTCCTATGGTACCCTTACTGGTGCTCTATCTAATGTTTGTCCCTTTAAAATCGGGGGGGGGGGGGGGAGGTATTCATTCTCTGCTCCCAGCCCCTCAATTCTGTGCTTTTGTGTATTATCACATTAGACCTGGACTCCTCCCCTTTGGAAGCAGTGTGGTAAAATGTAGAGACTGGCTTTGAAGTATGAGGACCCAAATTTAAATACCAGCTTGTGTGACCTTAGGTAAGTCACTTTACCTCTGGACCTCAATTATTTTCATCTTCAAAATGAAGTGAGTGGACTAAATGACTTCTAAGCTCTAAATTTATGACTCTGTCATCCCATTTACCAGATATTTTCCAGTGGCTTTTTCAAAAGTCTATTTTACTTTTCTTTATAACAGCTTCTATGAATCTGAGAGGTGACTATTCTCTTCCTTAGAGAATCACAAAATGACCAGAGTTTGGAGTTAGAAGGGACTTCAGTGACCACTAAATATATTCCATAATTGAAAAATAATCTCCACTGCTCTATATGCAACAAGGATTTTCTCACTGAAGACCTCCATTGAGGGAAAATCCACCACCTCTCGAGTCAACCTAGGCTACTTCGGGACAGTGCTATTTGTTAGAATCTTATTCCCTGACACCATGGCTTCTTTTGAATCTCCTACTTCTGCCTGATGGGGCCAGATGGAACATATCCAATCCCTCTTCTCCACATTAGTTCTTCAAATACTTGAAAACAGCTGTTAAAGCCTTCTGGAGTCTTACTTTCCCTTCCCTTTCCTTTTTCCTCCCTTTCTCTCTTGTTTCTCTCCTTCCCATTTCCTTTCTCTTCAACTTTCTTTTCCTTTTCTCTTTCTCTCTTTCACTTTCCCTTTTCCTTTCTCTTTCCCTTTCTCCTCCCCTTTCTCTTTCCTTTTACTCTTTCACTTTCTTTCTCCATCCCTTTCTTTCCCTTTCTCTCTTTTCCTTTCCCTTTCTCTTTCTCTTTCCCCTTCCCTTTATCTTTTCCTTTCTCTTTCCTTTTTTCTCTTTCACTTTCTTTATCTGTCCCTTTCCCTTTCTCTCCTTTATTTTTCTCCTTTTCTTTTCCTTTCCATTTTTCTCTTTCCATTTTCATTTCTCTTTCCTTTCCCTTTTTCTTTCCCCCTTTCTTCTTTTTATCTCTTTTCTCCTTTCTTTCCTTCTCTCTTTCCCTTTAGCTCTCTTTTCCTCTTTCTGTTTCCCTTTCTCTCTTTCCCCCTTTTGCTCTTTTCCCTTTCTGTCCCATTCCTTTTCTTTCTCTTCATTTTCCTTTCTCTAGCCCCTTCTCCCTTTCTCTCTCTCCCCCTTTCTCTTATTTTTTCCAAATAGTTGCAAAACATGGTATTTACTTATTCCTCAAATACCAAATTAGGTATATATTATGTGTTATTAATGCAACAATATGATATAATATGATAAATATTACATCATGCCTCCTGCTTGCAGAATGCCATTCCAAGCACCAAGGATGATACAAAAGTTAGATTAAAAACAAAACAAAATAAAAACCTTCCATCAAGAAGCTTACAGTCTGGTCACTATAGACTTACGCTTACCTTTGCTCTCAGATCATCCTAGTTGATTGGAAAAATCTGTGTCTACTGCATTGCTACTATGTGCTTTGTCTTATGGACTTGTAAGAGAAAAAAAGGAGGATACTTTTGTCAAAAGACCACTGAATTCAGAGACAGGAGAACTAGATTGTCTTTCTGACTCCATGGCTTTTTAGCTGTTTGCCTTTGGGCAAGACACTTGACCTCTCTAAGACTGACTTTACTCATTTGTAAATGGGTTATAACCTTATATGATTTCTGGACTGTGTCTATTTAAATTTATCAGTCTAGGCTGGCACAGCAGATTGAATATTGACCTGTGGTCAGGAAGATAAGTTCAGACCCCTCCTGTGATACTTGTTAGCTTTATGGCCTTGATAAGTCATTGAACCCCACTAAGTCTCCTAGGACTTAAATATTAAGTCACTGGTGGAAGCTCCTTGGAGACAGAGGCTGTTTTCACTTCTGTTTTTTTTTTTTTTTATCCTTATCCAATTCATACATATTAGAGGTTCTTAATAAATGCCTATGAGTTGGGGTTATTCCGCATGTTGGTGAAATCTCAGATCTTTGGCATACCATGATGCATCATTGAGCACAGTACCCCCGTGTAGTGATGTCCCATGTAAGGATGCTATGCAAGTGTAGGGCTGGCCATCTGCTGAAGCCCTCATTACAAAAAATTATTTTCATAGAATCATGGATTTAGAGTTAGAAGGGACCAGTGAGGCCGTGGAATCCAATACTCTCATTTTATAAATTAAGAAAGTGAGGCCTAAAGAGGTTTTGACTTACCCAAATTCTCAAAAGTAGTGAATGAAAAGAGGCAAAATTCATACTCAGATTCCATGACTCCCAAGTCATTGGTCCTTCTGTTGTACTTTGCTGTTTCTCCAGTAACTGGATACTCCTGACACATTTTAGGAAGTGTGAAATGATCCATAGTTTATCCAAAACCATTCCACACTAAATGTGGATTATCATGGGAATTCTATCACATCAAGTGACAATTATTATGTCTAACTCTGGCTGCATCTTCGAAACTTTAAGAGTGCTAGAAGTTTGAAGGAAAACTTGAATATGGCGTGGGATCTACAATTTCCTACCAAGACAGACATCTGTGACTTAAGACAAGAGAGGATGAAAAGTGAAGACAAGCATCCCATTTGACATAGGAAGCCATACATGGAAAATCCTTCCTTTCATCCCAAAGGGAAAAGTACCAGGGGAACATTCCCATGAAAGGTTCTTTCTAGAACTTGGCTAGAGATGCCTGCATTCTTCTTTCTTCCATATCTGAGTCACTCTTTGCTTCATTAACTAGACAGAGCAAATTCTGTTCCACTTCTATGCACTATATCTTTGAGCTTTGCAAGTAAAGTTAATGCTCACTGCTTAATCACTTTTCTCTCAACAGGTAGGGAATAATAAAACAGTCAGAAAAATGACAAAATGGAGTGCACCCTATTTGGCATGGATAACTCTAGCAAACTCTTAGTTTTGTGTTTGATCAGCTTCAGTATCCCAGCAAGAAACGTAATGGGTGAGACCCTCACATTGCTGATCCAAGTTGTAGACTTTGGAAGATTGTCATTTAAAGCTTGGACTGACTGAGCCAGCAATCAATTCTGACTAGGAGATAGCAGAGGGAGAATCAGAGAGCAAAAAACCTGGACCATTATCAGTTGTTGATTGCCCAGTGACCTAAGACTGAGATGATTGGAGAAAATAATGATTATAGCTTTCCTGTACATAGTGCTTTGTGGTTACCAAGTGATATCATGCATATTATTTTATTTTTCCCTCATAATACGCAATTGAGGTGGGTATCACAAGTATTATTATCTCCATGTGATTGATGAGGAAAATGAGGTTCTGAGAAGCTAACTGATTATCCAAGATCATGTGCTTAGGAAAAAACAATATAGGAATTAACCACATGATTGAATTCTTTAAATTCTTAAACATTGATATCTTTTGTTTTTATATCCCCAACTTTTTTGGGGGAGAGGAAAAGGCAAGGTAATTGGGGTTAAGTGACTTGCCCAAGGTCATTCAGCTAGTAAGCGTCAAGTGTCTGAAGTCAAATTTGAACTTGGGTCCTCCTGACTCCAGGGCTAGTACTTTATTCACTGTGCCACCTGATTGCTTTATCCCCAACTTTTTTCAATATATCCGGCAACTTGTCCTTGTGATTCATCCATTATAACAAAGAGTAACAAAAGGAAAGGGGAAAAAAACATTTTGCAAAACTAATCAAGGTTATCCAAAAAAAACCCTCTACATTTTATATAGTGATTCACATGCATAGCCCCGCTGCCTCTATAAAGGCTCACTCAATACCTTTTCACAGTATTCAGTTTCTATTGTTTCATTTTTGCTGTTTTTTCCTTTTGCACTATTTTGCAATATTGTATGTATAAGGTATTGCTTTCTTATTTTAACATTTTTATTTACTGAAAGGACAGAGCAAACTCTTGTGTATGAGAACCTCTGAGAAAGTAACTCTTCAATATCTGGGCAGAAACATAGATAGTTCTTAGAGTGCCTGAGAGAAAGTAGCCCCTGAGGACAAGTGCAGAAAGTAAAGATGGCCAGAGTGTGTTGTTTCCTAGCAGTTCATTTACATTTGACTATTTTGCAGACTTTGAGGCTGATATCTCAAAACTCCATATCCCTCAGTTTTCTCAGCTGTGAAATGGGGATCAAAATAATAGCTCCCTTCCAAAGTTGTTATAAGGGTCAAACAAAATAACATCTGTAAAGCTCTTAGTACAATGCCTGGAACACAGTAGGCACTTAGCAAAGGCTTGTTCCCTCCCCTTATCTGAGTCATTGGTAAAAATGCTCAACAGCATTGGGAAAAGTGGAAATCCCTGAGACAGTCCACTCAAGGTTTCTTTCCAAATTTACATTGACCCATTAATGCTTAGCCTTTGGAACGAGATTTTCAGTGAGTTGCTTATCCAGCTAACTATATAATCATCTAATCCACATCTCTCTCTCTTTATCATAAGAAAAGCATAAGAGACTTTACCAAATACCTTGCAAAAATGGAGGCAAATTATATTTATAGCATTTCTTGATCAACCAGTCTCAAAATGATATAAAAAAAATGATGTTTCTGCAAGCTCAATAACCGTTTTTTAATAATATAGTTGAGAATTTTGTAAGAACTGAAGCAAAGCTCCCTGGACTGTGGTTTGCAGAATCCATTCTCTTTTCTCTCCCCCACCCCGATTTTTATTTTTGTTGAAAATCAGACCATTTGCCCTTCTTGAGCCCTGGGAGAAACCATCCTTTTCCATATATGTACACACATATACATATACATACATACATACATACATACATACATACATATACATATATATACATATATGTATATATGTGTGTGTATATATATATTTAGAGAGAGAGAGAGAGCACTGACTGGCTCAGTAATAATACATGCCAGTTACTTTCGTTCCAACATGAATTCACCCATTTTGTGACTCCTCAGGTCAAAAATCCCTTCCCTGACAAATATATGCCTAGATGCTTGTATTGTTGTCCAGTTGTTTTCAGTCATATCTGACTCTGGTTTGCCATTTCCTTCTCCAACTCATTTGACAAATGAGAAAACTGAGGCAGACAAGGATAACTGACAAGAGCAGGGTCCCAGACCTAGTAAATGTCTGTGGTCACATTTGGTCCTCCTGACTCCAGGCCTGGCACTCTATTCCCTAGATCAACTAGCTACCCTAACATGTCTTATTTTTTTCTATTTGATTATGAGTTTTTTGAGGACACAGATGGTCCCATTTTCTGTTTTTGTATCCCCAGTACTTAGCACACTGCTTATCACATAGTAAAAGCTTAATAAATGCATTATCATTTTAATTCCTACGTTCATCCATTCATTTTGCCTGGTAACTTGAACTTAGAAAGGACAACTATTTATTCTCTTACTATCTCAGCTCTTCACTATCCATTTTATTCTGTCCTTTCCAGTTCAAAGATTATTTTCCTTTGCATAGACAACCAAAGCAAAATACAAATTAAGTGACCTTAGCTCCTCCCATTATCATTACCATCAACCCAAAGAAAAAGTTCCATCCTTTCCTTGATTCTGACTTCCTTTTTCCAAAATAACTTTTAAAAAATCCCGGATTTTAAACTTTCCTTCATTCTTCCTGCTAATCTTAGTTTACTCTGAGTTTTACTGCTTAGGATGCAATGCTCATAGGGCCATGCCACACTTTTTAAAATTTCTCTTCTGTCACCTAAGAACTTGGTTTAATAGTCTGTCTTTTTAGAAATCTCTTTAAGAGAGTTGATGAGTTCTCTGTGAATCCATGCAGGTCACTTAAAGCAACACCCTTCTCCCTCCCTTTTCCTTCTCATAAGATTTCTTTTTGCGCCTTTAGAATTTTATTTTTGAGAGTTTCCAAACTTTACTTCGATAATTTCACTCAGAGATTTTTACTCCATGGAATCCCACCAATCTTTTTCTTGAGATTTTTGAAATCTGCTCTCTCAAATCTAGGATTGTTGAATTGGAAAGAAAACAGTAATGAATGCCACGTGGCTAAAAGACTATGTATATAAGCAGCCTATATCTTGATTGAAAATGTTCTTTCCTGCCAGTCAGTGGTGCACTTCATATTAATTAATTTGGAATAGAACCCATCATAGTTCTCTGAGTCTTGATATAGTTGGATGAGCCCAGAGAAGAAGACCTGGGTTCTGTCAAATAGGGAATGGCTAAACAAGGTGCTGTACAAAAAAGTCAGTGAATTATTACTCAGTTGTTAGCAATCATGAATACGATGAATAAAAAGAAGAACGAGGAAATGTACAATTTGATGGAAGGTAAAGTAAACATAACTAGGAAAACAATGCACATGCAGCATTGACCTGCTAATATTCTCTTATTCTGGGATGAGATTGGTTTGCTTACCACAAGTGTATCCATGCTGGCAGGTCAGAGTGGTTCCCCAAAGAGGATGTCATGTTGCTACAATTCACTTTCGATAGGCAAGGTATAACCCTGGTGTAGAGACTGTATATCTACTAACAACAACAGATATTCCCTGAATTCCCACGGGTGTGTTTCCCATTTAAACAATTCAGCCAAGATGACACCATTAACTCTTAAACTTGAAACATTTATTAAATAAGATGGCAGAAACAGGAATGATCATAACATATGAGGTCATATATAAAACTGGATTATACACTCCCACTAATATACACAGCGTCCATAGGGGAGAATGGGAATAATTTTATAGAAACCTAAAATGAAGTAATATAAGCAGAAAAACTCACAACTCTCAGCTGTGGTTTTTGATGGTTTAGGTTTCCTTAAGCAACTATCTGTACCATGTGTCATCTTCTAGTCGTGACTTTTCCACTTCTGGGCCTTGTAACTCTGTGGCTGTGAAGTCATTTCTCTTGCTGGCTACTACTTTCAGGTCATTAAAGTCATGGAATGGTCTCATAGTGAAAGTGAAGACTTAAAGCCTGGCCTCTGCAAAGCTATTCATGACTTTTCCAGGTTCTAAGACAACATCAACTCTCTCAACATGATAGTTCTTCTAATTCAAGAATCAGTCAAACTATTGAAGTCTGTTTACTGAACTCTGAAGAATTTTCTCCTCTTAAAAGAGTGATAGTCTAAGGAATCGGACTTTGGAGTCAAAAATCTGGGTTTGAATCCCAACTCAGCATTTACCATCCATGATCTTAGGCAAGTCACTTATGTCTCTGCACCTCAGTTTCCTTATCTACAAAATTGGAAGGTTAGACTAGATGAACTTTAAAGTCAATTCTTAGTGGGGTGAGGGTGAAAAGTGTTGCTGGACAATGATTTACCAGAAGATTTGGGGGTTATAGTGGATTGTGATCTTAATATGAGTCAACAGGATAATATGAAAACCAAAAAAAAACAAGACTGTTCTTTTTGGATTGATTGAATGGCATAATATCTAGCACTAGAAAGATATAATCTCACTGTATTCAGACCATATCTAGACTACTGGGGTACCACAGTTTAGGAACCACTCACAAGTTGGAGAGTGCCTAGATAATGACCACCAACATGGTCAAGAGCTTTGAAAACATGTTATACGAGGATAAGTCAAAGGAACTAACAGTGTTTCATGAGGAAAAGATTGGGCATGGAGAGGGTATGGCATATGGCAGGTGTGTTTAAGAAACTGAAGAATTGTCACATGAAAGAGGAATTAGACATTTTTCTACTTTGCCATAGCAAACAGAATTAGGATCAGTAGGTAGAGATTGCAAAGAGGCAATTGTAAATTCCCCAAGGGTCAGAGATTTCAAAAAATAGAATGAGCTGCCTTTGGTAGTCATGGGCTTTTCCTTGAGAGAGGTTTTCAAATGTAATGACCAGTTGCTGAATACAAGTTAACCATGCAGAGAGCTCTTGTCCAGGTACCATGTTGGACTTTCTGGCCTCTTAGGTTTTTTTGCAACTGTATGGTTTTGTTCGTTAAGATAAATTGTATGTGTGTGCACACATGAAATGTGTCCTTATTGGTGACAGAGCATGATATTCACTAAAAGATGTGTTTCTTTCCTTTGTGCCCTTTGAAGTGTGTGTGTGCGTGTGTGTGTGTGTGTGTGTGTGCATGTATGCACTAAAAAGAGCACTGGCCTTGGCTGTCAGAGACCTGGGATTGTACTCTGTGTCTGACATTCATAAGCTGGGAGACCCAAGGCAAGTCACTTCTTTCTCTGAGTCTCACTTTCCTCTCTTTCCCTTAGATATCTATTATAGAGAAGTGTCTATAAACCTTAAAGAACCTTGTGAATTTAAGTCGTTATTTAGTATGCCTGTGTATTCCCTGTAGACTTTTCATCTTCTGCCTAATTACTCTGGCTTTCATGACAGTCTGAAGAAGATGGTGTCTTTTTATGATAATAACATATTTTTAAAAGTTAGCAACTTTTTTGAAGAATTCTAATTACATTATCAAATATATCCTCATTACATCACCATGTAGTAAAAAGAAACAGAATTTTTAACTCTCACAAAGCTAACACAAAAGAGAGGTTAAGTAACTTGTTTAAAGTCTAATTCAATAAATGATCTGAAATCAGAAACATATTCTTCAAAATTTTACCCTAGTGCTCTTTCCATTAGACTACGCAGCATCTCAAGTTACCTTCTTTTGATTAACCAAGTTACAAAACTAGGGTTTCACCATAGGGCAAGGGCTTTAAAATAACACACATATAAACGTAAACTATAAGTATATACAGGATATACATAGCATATGTGTGTATATTACATATACACACAAATTACATATATATGCACATACATATAGAGATATATGCACATGTATATATAAAGAGTGCCTGCTATTCTGAGACTTCATCTGATATTTGATTCACTGGAATGATCCCCACGTTCCATGATGGAAAGAATTCTTCTCTTGCTCTTAGATTTTGGAGAACAGCTGGAGTAAGAGTAGTGCTATGTGATGTGGGTAAGTAATGCTTCTGGAGAATTACTGGAACAAATGTTAGGGAATATGTAAAATTCCAATTTCCTTTCCACTATTTACTTTTCACAGAAAATATTTAATTACTATAAAAATAGCTATAATAATCATGGAAAATTGATATTAATGTAAGTGATGAGAGCCCTGATATTGAGAACATTTTGGTTTTGATAGTATTTTCAATTTACAAGACAGTATATTTTTCCTAATATTTTGAGTGTTTTGCATATTTCAACTGCTAATTTTCAAGATCTTCCTGATCAAGAGATTCCACTTGATATTCCAGGAGACTGAATGCTCCTGGTGATGTGGACTGCATCTCTGAGACTATGATTGAATTAAGTCCCATGGTAAAATTGGGTCAGTCCAATTGGTTTTCATGCAAATCAACAAATATTCGTTTAGTGCCTGCTAAATATAAGGTTGATGTTGTTCAGTTCTGTCTGACTCTTTACGACCTTGGGGACAATACTGTCCTTTTGTTGGTTTCTTGTTGCTTTTTTTTCAAAGATACTGCAGTGGTTTACCATTTCCTTCTCCAGTGAATCTAGTGAATCCTTCTGTCAGGCTATCAGAGGTTAAGTTACTTGCCCAGGATAGTTAGAACATGTCTAAGGCTGGATTTGAACGTAGGTCTTCCTGACTCCAGGTCCAGTACTCTATCCACTGAGTCACCAGCTTCCTCTAAGTATAGGGTGCCATTGTCAAATGCAATGAGAACATAGAAAAAAAAGTACTGTCTTTGCTTCTATTCTGTTAGCTTTCATTTTATTAGAAGGCTATGATTAAATATAATATGGGGTAGAAAGTATTGGGACAAAGGAGAGATACTACAAAACCCTCTAGAAAAAATTGAGGGGAGACAAAATGATCACATAGAAATAAAACCTGAGTTGTGCCTTGAAGGAGACTGATCAAAAAGGTAAAAATGGGCAAGTGAGTGATTCCCTCTCTGAGACAGCCTTCTGTCCACTCTCTACACATATTCTGGTGTGGACCAACTTATTTACATTTTCTCTCCCTTTAGAATGTATTCTCTCTAAGGGCAAGAATTGTTTTTGCCTCTTTTTTGTGTATCCCCAGTGCTTGGCACAATGCCACGCACATAGTAAGCACTTACAAAAAATGCCTGTTGGCTGACTGGTTGACTAGCTGCTTCATGGAGGTCTTTTCACTCCCATTAAGATGTTTTCTAGAGAACTGTATTGACCGACTTTATTGATCTCATTCTGAGGTATCTAGTACGACAGAAATATACCTATCTGGCAAATTTGAGAATTTCATTTCCCAAATTCCAGAGAATTTGAGGATGCTATTACAAACATTCTGCAATATCCATTGAGCAATAGAATTATCTGAAGACTTGTGAACTCACCCAGAATGCCTTGCTAAATGCAAAACAGCTCTATAAATATTGAGGAAGGGGAATGTCGACCTAAGGAAGAATTGGGAATAGAGGAGTTATTTCTTCGTTCTGCTCATGAGTTTAGTTGTTCATTGGCATCATGTAGGAACAGCTCTTCCTCCGTGGAGGTGTTGCCATTGGTTCAGTGATGTAATTTACGACACCGTTGCAAACACACCAGGGACTGGGGCATAATTTCACTTTCAGCTACTGGTGTGTAGGAAAAGCAGAGGAAAAGTATTAATGTGATACATCATTGCCTTTGGAAATTGGGAGAATAATTAAGTTGCTCACCGACTGCCATTAACACAGTTTGCCATTTGCTTTAATAATCCTTCCCCTACACAGACCATGGAGTGATTATTTTATGAAAGGAACAATGAGGAGACCCCAAACTTTAGGTAACAATTCTGCAAAATGTGGCCTTGGGTCATCATGAGAAGCACAGCTGGAATTACTGGTGACCTCTTGGTGGCCTTCACTTTATGGCTGCAACACTCCAAATCCTTTGTGCCATGAAGTCAATTCATTAAAATGATCAGTAGATTCATCTGCCAATATTGACTGTTTGAATAGATCCAGCCATGTGTTCAAAAATATTGAAATGGCTGTGGTCTTACGTAGAGTGATGTAAGGATAAGATCAGTTTAATTGAGCAGATATTTGAGTGCTTCCCTGTGATAGGAAGTATGAAGAATTTAAAATAGAAGAAAATATGATGTTTTTCCATTCAAGGGGTTTATGATATTCTAGTTTGTATGCACTTAGTATATGCTTTTATATTTTATATGCAGTTTTGTTCTCCTTTGCCTTCTAGCATAGTATCTGGAACATAGTAGGAATGCAATAAATGCTTATTGATTAACTGGTGCAATGTGACTTCCATTTGAAAAAAAAGTAATAATACAAAGCAGCATGGGATATGTTGATTGAATGCTAAAGACATTAATCAATCCTTAAATGAGAGAGGGAGAGAGAGAGAGAGAGAGAGAGAGAGAGAGAGAGAGAGAGAGAGAGAGAGAGAGAGCTCTATTGCAATCATTATAGAGGTACTAATGATAGAAGAGTTGGCACTCAAGATGGGTCTTGAAAGATAGTTATGGCTGAGGGAAGGAGAATAAGACATTTCCACAGGAGCAAGCATGGCAAGAGAAAAGACGAGGAGGTAGAAATAGGCAAGACATGTTGGAAGGATCCTGAGTATATTTTTTAGATGTGGCAGAGAGTGAAAATTGAACCTCCCTTCATATACTCCCCAAATCACAAATCCTCCAACATATGATTCATCAACTGTGATTACTGAAACAAAATCATTGTTTTGGTTTACCATCAAGTGTCTGTGTTTGACCCAGATTCCATACAGTTACTGCTCACTCCCTGCCTAGTATCTGTGTCCATCAAAATCTTTCTTCATTCAAAGTCTATGTCAAAAATCATGTCCTCCATGAAGTGTTTCTTCATGTCCCATCCATACTCTTAGATGTAAATGGTAGCCTAACTTTCCTTCTGCCCTCATCACATTCTAACTTGTAATGGTTTAAATATATCATACTACCACCTCCTCCTCCCCCCAACTCTGTCTGACCTTAACCAAGGGTAGGGACTACGCTATTTTTGTATACTAAGTCTATGGTGTAGTCCTCTGCTTAATAAAATAAAGTAAACACTTAATAAATGTCTATTTGATTGATTTGGATAGATTGTACTTCTTCCTACCACCTTTAAGACATTGTATGGTGTCTGGCACATAGTAGGAATTTAATTAATGTTCTCTTTTTGGAAGATTGCTCCAAAAATCACTCCTCTGTCTTATTCAACTTATTATTATGAAGTTGGAAGGGACCTTGACCTTGGGGGACACCAAGTTCAACTTCCTCATCTTATGGATGATGAATTGAGGCCCAAAGACAGGTGACTGGTCTAAGGTCACACATAAGAACCAAGCCCAGAACTAAGGGACTCTGATTCCAAATCCAGCACACTTTCCACTTTTCCATGTTCAATCTCTACTTTTCCGCATCTGACTGGAAATCTGCTTAGAAACATGCTGTGATCTTTCAAATTTTAAAAATCAAAAACATTCCCTTGATCTGACAAACTCTTTCACTAACAGTCTTGTCCATCTCCTTTCCTTTGCTGCTAAAACTCTTGGAAAAGTTGTTTACAACCAAGACCATCATTTCCCCATCACCTTCTTGATACTCAATTCCTTCTAATCCACTGATACACATTCCTTCTAATGTGACTTTGGGTTTTACCATTTTATTAAACCCCCTGACTGAAAGGTCACCAATGAGCTCCTAATTGGCATTTCCAATGACCTTTAAAAAAAGTTCTGTCCTCATTCTTAACATTTGACAGTATCGATCCTTTTCTCCTACTAAAGTAATTTGTTTCTCTTGGTTTCTTAGTCACCATTCTCTCCTGGATCTTCTCTTACCTTTCTTCCCACTCCTTTTATCTCTTCACTGGCTCAGAATTTCTTTCTAAGCCTTTCAATTTGAATGTTCCTCAGTGATCCATTCTTGACTCTTTCTTCTTCTCTTTCCTCAGTCCCTCCCTTAGTGATCCTATTCATACCTAGAGTTTCAGTTATCATGCAGTGACTAGCCCTTAACTTCACTTATGTGTCAGGTCTTGCCAGAAAGCCTTCCCTTATTCCACTAGCTGTGGCTCTCTCCTTTTAAATTTCTAAGTAACATACTAATTTAGATACATGTCTTATCTCCTCTCCCCACAGGATATAAAACCATAGAGGGGAGTTTACATCACTTACATTTCACTTGTGTCATCATATCCCAAACTTTTAGTATAATGGCTTATTTAATATGTTTGTTGAATTGAATTATAGTTATAAAAATAACCATATACAATTATACATCCACGTGTACATATACATGCATACATACACACACATACACACACACACATGCACACACATATATATATATATATATAGCTTTAGATATAGTTACTAATTACCAATCATCTCTAGTTATTAATATGTCCAGACTTGGACTGACGTCTAGTCATGGTCAATTTATGGTATTGGTAGATATGTCATTCAGCTATGCTGGGTCTACTAGTTCCTAACTAATTAGTTATTAATTAATTAGTTCCTAACTAGATCCTAACTAATTAGGTAGAATTTCTTTTTGTTAGAATCCTTAGGCTGACTTCTCTATGGGTAAATTAACTACATTGGCCAACGTGATAGATGGTCAGTGCTTAGGAACTGTTGACCAGGGTAGGACTTAGTCATTAATTTATCATTTGCTGTTTTTTTGTTCCTCATATCATATATTCAGTTCATTTCAGAAAAAAATAGATGTCAATGAAATACTTTGCTGCATTAATGGATTTTTTTTTTTTTTACTACACCTTTCCCTCCAGTGGTACATATTACAATTCCTCTGTGCTTGCCCTTTCTCTGCAAGTCATTTCCATGTCCTTTTGCAAAACTTCAGCAAGGTCTCAACACAATATGTCTTCCTCTAGATCTGGAGCAGTTAATATTTTTTGTGATGTGTATTCTTTTTATGAGCTGGTGAAACCTATGAACCTTTTCAGAATAATGCTGTGAAATGTATAAAACAAAATGCAAAAGATTGCAAAAGAAGCCAATAACCAATTAAAAATCCACAGATTCCAGGTTAGGAAACCCTGCTCAATATTAACATGATATATTTACCAACAAACATTTAGACTATCAGCAAGATGGAGCACTGGACTGGAAGTTGGGGTAGACCTGAGTTCAAATCTAGCATCAGTTGCTTACTACCTAGTTGGCACTGGCCAGTCACTAACCTCTATTTGCCTCAGTTTCCTCACCTGTACAATGAGCATAATAATAGCGCCTACCTCCTAAGGTTGTTGTGAAGATCAAACGAGATAATATTTGTACTTTGCAAACTGTAAAGTGCTGTAGAAATGCTAGTTATTATTATCTCTTGCTCATACATGTCTTTGATAATACTCTTTTTGCCTTTTCTGTGGACTTATGTATCAATAATACATGATAACCTACTCAAACTCAAATGTATCTTTCCATGAACTCTCAGATGATCTGCAACTTTAATTCTTTGGAGAAAGGTATGTCATTTTTCACAACTATGAAGTTTAACCAGAAGAATACTGATGTTAAAAATGGACTATAATTTCCAGGAGAAACTGGAGGTCATTAAAAGGATTCTACCCTTTCTGAAATGAAATCCAGTCCATTCTCCTCCTCTTAAATGCTGAATTTAGTTCGATGTTCATGTATAACATTTTTCTAAGATATATGCATTGATGTACTAAGTCTTGAATTTCCTCTCTAACTGTATTATTATAGTCTGAACAATTGACATTCTTCATCCAGATTTTTTTTCCCTCCATGTGAAGTTTGGCAGAACTCTCCCGTGTGATTATGTATCCAATATAAAAGTCTTTTCTATATTCTAGATCTTGAATCAATCAACAAAATGTCTTCTGCAAATATCAGCGTCTGGAAGACTGTACCATTCATAAGAATCCTGTCTTCATTCAGGGTCTGTGCTGGATATGTTCTATAATAGAGACAAACACTTGTGCTGAACATTTAGCTTATCTCCTTTAAAAGCTTATCTCCCAGTTTGTTTGTTTTTTCCTCCATAGGTTCAATAGATATCTAATGGGCTTATTCTGGAATATCCTAAAAGTATTACTCAAAATATTTAATCTCTTTTCATATAACTCTAACCTCTATCTCATGGGGGTTAATGCTCCCAAATTATGCTCCCTTCTTAAATTCAGAAATGAACAATTCATTGTTAAAATTATTTGATTTGTCAGCATAGGAAATTCAAATAGACATTAAAGCAATATATAGCATGTTGAAATAAACTTATTAACCTGGATTGATTTCTTTCTTTTTCTCCCCAACAATTACTAACTTTCGGTCTTGGAGAGCGCATGTAAAGAAAAGTGTTAGGTCATATAAATGAGTTGGAGGTTTTCCCAGCACTGCACTCTGGGAAAACAAAGGGAAGAAAGAAGCTATGAACTAGACACCATCATTATCATTTACTCAAGGGCTATTTGGTCTTCAATCTTGGTTTTATTTCTGGTTTTGACCAATCTGCACCTCCTTTGACTGTTTCTAATCCACTCCCAGTCTAGCAAATATGGCATATTTGCTGTCAGTATTCTCTCTTTTATTTATAACTAGTGGGCCAGTGGCTTGTTTTTGCTCTCTTTTCCTCTCTCCCACCACTTAAATCCAATTCATGCACAAGTCAAGACATCACCTTCACAATCTCATTGGCTCTTTTTCAAGAAATACAACAACCTCCTTTTCTGTCCTCCTCCTCCCTGTCTCTTTCCCCTTCCTTCCTGCTCTTTCTCCCTCCCTAATCCTACCCTCTTTCACTCTTTTCTCCTTCCCCCTCCCTTTCCCACTATCCTCCCTCAGCCCCCTCCCTCTCCTTCACCCACTTTGTCCCACTATCTCTCCCTCCCTTACTCCCTTCCTCTCTCTCCAAGGGCTAAAGGAATGAGACACCTAATAAATCTGAAATATATTCCCATATACACCCCACTTTACCAAATCTTTGAGACTCCAGTCATCCTGAGTCTTACTAACCTTAACTATTAAGGTTACAAATGTATCTGGGCAATGGTAAAGTGTTCATTTTACCTAGAGGGTATGAAGAGCTTTAGTGAAACATAAGGATGAAAGACAGGTTGGTGCCACATTATAGAGATTCTTGAATCCAGGCCAATCAGTCAGTGAAGGAACATTTATAAAGCACCTACTATGTGCTAAACATTGTGCCAAGCCCTGGGGATTAAAAAAAAAGATGTGAAAGATGGTACTTGCCTTCAAAGAACTCACAATCTAATTGGGGAGACAACAAGCAAACAAATATGTACAAATTAGCTATATACGAGGTAAAAGAAAATAACTAAGAGAAGTTAAGATACTTGAATCGTAAGAGTTGGGAATGCTTCCTGTAGAAAATGAATCAAGGAATTTGTACTTTCATAAGCAATAGAGAGAGAACCCTGGGAATTGCTGAGCAGCAGAATGGTATAATTAGATTAAGGAGATGAATCTAGTAATGCAGGGCTGTGAAAGGATGGTATGTGTATCAACTATAATCAAAAAACCACATTTCTTTACAAATGCATGATGGTGAAGAATGAAATGTTTTGAAATTCTTGTCAAAGTGAATACTGGTAAACTCTTTTTTAGGTTGACATTTTTGTACTGCTTACTTTTTCTTTTCTCTATCAGGTCCTCTGATAATCTTTAGGCCTAGGTTGGGTTGAGCAATATTAGGTCAAGACTGTCCAATAACACTAACTGATTTGAAGAAAGAAAGTATAGAAATACTTTACCAAGTTTGTCCCCTTAGGAAAGCGACCCCAGCCCAGTGGGTGACTTCGTAGTCTTACAGTTGAAACCACTGCTGACCTTTTGCAAAAACAAAAGCTCAAAATACTCTGCCACAAAAAAGGATTTAAGGAATTGGCTAAGAGAAGAAAAAAAGATGGAAGGAGAAAATTAGTTGAACAGTTGGGACCACAGCAAGAATCACATGTCATTTCTGAAACACCTTAGGTCAGGCTTGTGTGGAAAGAAGAAACCAACTGTTATTTGATGCTAGAGAAATAAACTCTTTCTGCTCTCCCAATGGTGGCTCTGACACTGGGCTTCCCTTACAGATTGCTATGAGTATGTCCCAAAGGGTCACCTGTCTCCAGAGTTTCATCTTTCCCATCTTATCCTCAGTTTGATTCAGGCTTTGGCCCCCAGGTCATTCTCATAGAGCTGTATATCCTACCAACTACTTCAGTCATAATCTAAGAGCCAGGAGCCAACAATAGCAGGCTGGGGTGAGGGGAGAGGAGGGAATGCTTTGTATTTTTGACAAAACACAAAAAGGGAACATTGACAATTCTCTCTTACATAATGAAATGTATTAATTAATTTACTTTTCCTAGGTTTCTAGTGGCAGTTACCCTTTTCAGCGTTAACAGCTATTCAGATTGTGGTAATTATGAGTGGTATATGCTGCACAATGGGCCATCAGGAGTGTATAATACCCTTGAAGTGTTAAATGCTATGACAATAAGACCAGAAGAATAAATGTATTGTTTAGTTATTGTTATAAGAGATGCTACTCTTAGAATAGTTTCAAAAGTCAAAAGGAAGGGGGAAAAAGCAACCATCTAGATGTCTTCAGGAGGAATATGTGTCTCTTCATGACAGTGGGAAAAATAATCACAGTATTGTTTTATTCATCATTAAAGTACTTTATTCACTTATATGGGGGAGTTCTTACAGCCAGAAGATACTGTAAAATTTGTGGAAAATGCAATGTTAAAATTTACTTGAGTATTGGCCTTGAATAAAATACCCAAAGGGAAGTGCTTCTAGTCTCTCCCCTCTCCAAACCATCTTCCACACGACTGTTATTTAATGCTCTTGCTGAAGCAAAAATCTAAGCGTGTCTCTCCCTTGGTCAAGGTCTTATAGCCTCCGGGATAAAATACTGACCTCTCATCTTTGTATTTAAGTTCCTTCACAATGTAGCTTCTGCCTTCCTTTTAAAGTCTGTTCTTTGTTCTTCCTTCAAATACTTCCAGCCCAACCCTCGAAGCCATCATCATCTAGAGAAGCAACTTCTGTGAAGACATGGCCAACCATCCTCATCAAGTGCCAACTGCCACTCACAGGGCAGATGGGCCAGTGGAGCTGAAGCAGGAAGGCATCCTGAGGGAGCTACAGGAGGCAGCTTCTGTCAGGGAGCATCAAACACCACCCCTCACACCCTGATACAGACAGCCCAGAACCCTGACCCCAAGAACCTTGGAAACAGCAATGCTCCCAACCCAGTGCCGGCAGTCATCATTCCCACAAGCAATCTCTGTCAAGATGTAGCCTGACAACCTCTCCTTGAGCATGCTACAGTAACATCTACTGAAGACTCAGAAAAGGAAGTTCCTGTCACCAAAGTCCTCACTACCGTCAAATGGTTCAACATAAGAAATTGATATAAATGTATTAGTGGAAATGAAGAAGCATTACCATCTGCTTTGCCACTGTACCCTAAGGACTGTGGAACTTTTCCATCTGACAGAGCAAAAATTTTCCATATGTATTGTCTCGCCCACTGGAGCATGGACTTCTGTGAGCAGGAACTGTCACTTCACTCTTTGTATCTTCAATGCTTAGCAGAGTGTGTAAATGTTAAGAGCTTAATAAATGCTTCCTTTCCCCCCTCCATCACTCTCTCCTGTCCTTCCTTCCTTTTTTCCTTCTTGCTTTCCTTCTTTCTTTCTTGCTTTCCTTCTTTCCTTCTTTCCTTCTTTTCTTCTTCTTTCCTTCTTTCTTTCTTTCCTCCTTTCCTCCAAGTTCTAGTCAAATTGCTCACTTTCTAATCCCTGAATTTATCATCTTATCTCGTCTCTCACCTCCCTGCTTTTTCCCATATTGCCCCCATGCCTGCAATGCATTTCGTTCTTGCCTTTACCTCTTGGAATCCCTCACTGCCTTAAAGGTTTAAATGATGCTCTACCTCCTACATGGTTTCCTGATCCCTTGCTAAGAGTGTTTTTTCTTCTTCCTCAATAAATCTTGTATATTGCAGCTGTTTACATTGTATCCCTCAGTAGAGTGAAGCTCCTTGAGGACAGGAGTAGTTTTCCCTTTTATCTGTGTATAATCTACACATAATCAGCAAATACTTATTAAGTTCTAATTATATGTTGAGTGCTGTGATAGGCACCATGACTAAATAAAATAAATAATAATAAAATAAAAGTGAAGAATAAATAACATATAGAACAAAATGAAGAATAAATAAAAATTTAAAAAATGAAGAAGCTACTTCCCTCAAGGAGTTTACATCAAGGTGAGATAAAATGGATGCACATAAGTATAACAAAATAAAGACAAGGAAATGGGATGAGGAGAGTCCATTAGTAGCTAAGGAAATCAGGAAAGGACCCATACAGGAGGAGAGGCTTGAGCTGCACTTTGAAGGAAGCTAGATGGCAAAGGTGAGGATGGAGTGCATTCCAGGCACGAGTGGCAAACTGCAGGAAGATGTGGAGGTGGAAGATGGAATCCTGTGCCTGAGATACAGAAAGAAAGACTGTCTGACTCAACCGTAGAGTACGTGAAGAGGAATAATATGTCATAAATCTGGAAAGGTAAGTTGGAGCCAGGTAGTGAAGGATGTTAAAGGTCAAGTAGAGGACTTCGCATGTGATGCTAATGACAATCAGGAGTTACTTGAGTTTATTCAAATCTGTCCCAAGACACTTACTAGATGTGTGACCCTGGGCAAATTACTTAACCTCCATTTGCCTTAATCCACTGGACAAGGAAATGGCAAACCACTCCAGTATCTTTGCTAAGAAAACTTCATGGCCAGTGTGGTCCATGGGATCACAAAGATTTGGACATGACTGAATGACTGAACAATACCAGGAGTTTATTAGGAGAGTGACGTATACAGACCTGTGCATTAGAAATGCCACTATGGCAGCTATGTGGCAGATGAATTGCAATGGATAGGGTCTTGAACCAAGGAGATCCATTAGGAGGTTATTGCAATAGTGCAGGTGAGAGATGAGGAGACACATTGTAGGCATTCAATAAACACCATTTGGATTGAAATGGAAGTGAGAATTTGACCCAATAAATTTGACCAAGGTAAACCACCACTCTGGATAATTCATGGCATCAGAGCAGATAGTGTTTTTAGCCTTTATTTTTTAAAAGCCTGGATTATTTGAATTGGCTGTCAAGTTGATTTAAACTTACCTTCTTTCTGGAGCTATCTAATTAGAAATATTTTGTCTACTTAATAGCTGACTAAAAATGGAGCTGCCATCCTATAACGTCATAAATAATAATTCCCCAGTCATTTTCCAGCATGGCTGCATTATATGACCAATCTTTGAAACCCTACTTGTCAATTGGCTTTCATTCCGCACCACACAGCTGGCAAGAAACTGAATAAAGCCTGAAGTCAGAAGACACGGCAGAGGAGGCATTTCTTTCACAATGAATTTTTAAGATACTATTTTATCCTCGACTAAATGTTAGCAAATTTTCTCCATCAAGTTCGTCTGACTCTACAGGTGACATAAGAACAGGCATTTTAGGTTCTTGGCTCAAGAAAAGGGCGCATTCGTGCAGTAGAAAAGTTATGGCCTGGGAGTTAGGAAACCAGGGCTCTAGCACCCTGAGCAGTGAGATCCATGTAAGGCACAGCGCTTTTCTGAACTTCAAAGAGCTCATTTAGAGGACAGGCATAATAAGCTCTATCATGGCTCAGTCACAGAGTTGTTTTGATGATCAAATAAAATAAAATAAGTGGAATCACCCCTGAGGAGCGAAAAATTCCTATAAAGTGCTATAGAAATATATTTATTAATTTTTTTTAGTAAAATCTCTTGTTTTAACATTAACTATATTTCATCTTGAACTCTTTCTTTATGCCTTAAACAACCTTATTAACTTGTGCTATAGTTAGTGTAGATTGAAAGACCCTTGAGGGAAAGGAATATGTTGTTTTTCCCTTTTTATCCCAAGAATCTAAGAAGAGTGAAGAATCTATGTACTCAAATGTGACCCTTTGACTCCCTCTAGGTTCCTAAAGGGCCTCACTTGAGGACCTAGAGAGCCACATTCAACCTCAAGGCCACAGGTTCCCCATCTCTGTTTTCTATTGCAACTCTTATCTAGTGGCTAGCACAGACCGTGAACATAGATGGCACTTAATAAACGCTTTTTGATTGATCTAGTAGGTGCTTCATAAATGCCTCTTGAGTTGAATAACAATTTTTTTGACTACCTGTCAAATGTACTGCCTTGAAATTAAGTTAACCATTTGTTTTTTGAAATTATATTTTTAATTTTTGGAATAAAGCAAGCTTTTTCATAACATAGTGCAATAAAAAAGATGATTTCACATGAAACAGCAAATCTACTATACACAATTTGCAATAGCAAAGTATTCCTTTCAAATATACATTATCATGTAAATTTTTTTTCTTCCCCCTCTCTCCCTCCCTAGAGATGGCTACTATTAGACAAAATAGTGGAGACAATCAAGCATTTATTGGATTACTGTGTACCAGGAAGTATGGTAGGTGGTGGGAATACAATGAAAGACAAATACATGTTCCAGTCTTCAGGGAGCTCATGGTCTAAAGGGAGAGACAACATTCAAAGAATTAGACACCACAATGTATATGGATGGAATAATTTAGTGGTAATCTCAGGGCAGGCAATAACATTCAGAGGGACTGAGGGAGGCTTCTTACAGAAGGTTAGATTTTACCTGGGACTTGAAGTTAACATCCTTCCCCAGTTTCTATTGCTGTCTGTTGGTGGTTACTATGCCTATGGACAACATCCGTTGTGGTTCATATTTAAACTAAAAATAAACATGTAGAATATATGTGAAAGAAGAATGATGAATTTAGAGGAGACCAAGTTCAGACTCTGGCTTCTTACTGGTAAAACATTACCTCTCTGAGCCTTAGCTTCTGCATCATAATTTCAGTAATATTTACACTGGAATGGTAGCTGTGGTGAAGTGGATAGAAAGTAGGCCTGTGAGAAGACCTGGGTTCAAGTCTTTTGTGTGTATGACTCTTAGAAAGTGTAGCAACAACATGGCTACATCGGTCATGAATATCCCAGCACAATTCTGAATCTCGAAACACAACAGACTCTCCACATGGAAAACAGAACCAAAACATTTATTCAGACACCAGAAATCCAAACCCATCATAGTAACAAAGACATCTATATACAATGACAATGCAGAGGGCAACACCAGCCCCAAACTTTCCCTCTGTTAGGCTTCCCACAAACTAGCTCCCTTAAACAAAATCACAAACAAGATTGCTATCTCATACTAGCCAACAGCCTGCTTTTCTTTCTCTCCCTCAGTTCTGACTGCTCTGACCATGTTTTCTCTCAGCTCCACTCTAACTCCATCTTTTCCTGTTCTACCTTCCTGCTCCACTCCCACCTGTTCTGTATGACTTACACTTATGTGACTCAGGGTTCCATGTCTTAAGAAGGTCACATAAGCCTGTTAATGGATGGGAAAGATCTTCCCTTAAGCAAAAATACAGTAACCCATTATGCAAAAATACATTAACAATACAGCGAGTCATCTTACCCCTCAGTGCCCCTTATAACTCCCCAAGGCTCTAAACTGTAGAAAAGGTGTCAGTTTGTATTTGTGGAAGTGAAATCACTGGTCCAATGGGAAAAGGAATCCTTTATCACCTACATCCTAGATTTTAGTGAGAAGAGCAGTTGTAACACGGGGTTCAATATCTATATAATTGGAATGTATTTGTGCAGTCAGGATTTCATTTTTTCCCCCCTCAGTTTAAATTCATGTTTAGCAGGAATTAGTTTTTCCTAGCTACCATCAACTCGTTCCAGGGAAAAGATAAGTCATGTTCCCCAATTTACTCATCTCTCAGACCAGCTACTTCCAGTTGAGGTGTCTCATGCCAGACTGTCCTAGGTGCTATAAAGAGGGCACTGCTGATATTTTTTAGGTATCTAGGCAGCACAGTGGATCCTGAGTATGACTATGGTCTCACACATTAGCTGTGGGGCTCTCCATAATTCACTTAACCTTTCTGGACCTCAGTTTCCTCATCTACAACATGGGGATCATAATTGTACCTTCCTCAGAGTATTTGGGAGGGGGAGGATCAAAGCTCAATCAAACAGTGAAGCACTATATAAATCATAGAGCAATGGGGGCAGTGTTCCGATGCATGGGCACACCCCATCAGATTGCTTAGCTGATGGATCCTCTCTATGTGAAGGTGCTAGCGCACTTCCTTTTTCTGCAACAAGAATTTGTTTGTAATAAGGGAGACAGTACATAAGTAAGTATGCGCATGTAAGTAGATGCAAGGTAATTTGATATGGAAGTCATATTCTACAGACTTTAAATTCTAGACTTGGGAACTTATGTTTTTATCCTAGTGGCAATAGAGAACTAGAGAAAATTTTCAATTTGTGAGGGAGGAAGGTAATGACATGGTAAGTTTTGTGTTCTAAGAATTTCAATTTGGCAATGGTGGAAAAGAGAGTTTGAACATGGGGAGAGATTAGGGGCAGAGAGATGAACTAAAAGGATATTGCAGCTGTGTATGAGAGAGGTCATGGAGATAAATGCTATATGAGTCAAGAGGAAAGTATCAACGCTAGAGATTCTGTAGAAGCAGAATCAACAAGACTTGGCAACTAGCACGACATGGGCATAGGGGAAAGGGGAGAAAGTCAAAGCTGACGCCAAAGTTGCCATCTAGAGGTCTGGAAGGATGGTTGTATCATCCTTCTCCATCCATCTATTCTCAACTTCTTACTCTTTCTTCTTCTTCTCTGCTTCCATCTGCAGAGTAGCAGAAGGCACTTTCAGTACCACAAAAATGGCAAGTAGCCCAAATAGCCCTCTACCCTCACCAGCCTAATGTTTCGATGACACCACAAATTAGATTACTAAGTACCTCCTATATCCCAGGAATCATGGTAGGCTTTGGGAGTACAAAGCCAAAAATTAAACAGTCCCTGCCCTTAAGGGGCTTATGTTCTATCAGGGAAAAAGCAAAAGATGTACATAATTAATTACATACAAAAGAGATGCAAATAAATAAAACAAACTTTTCGGGAGTGGGGTTGGGGAACAGGTGTCAGTTCCTGAGAGGGGAGGGCATCAAGAACAGCCCTCATGGTGGAGGAAGCTCTGTAGCTAAGCTTGGAAGGAAGCTAGAGATTTTTAGAGTCAGAGATGATGAGGGTGCTCCATTGAGGCAGGGTCTCCCCACACAAAATCCTTCAGCCAGTTAATAATATTTATTAACTCCTGCCTTGTGCCAGGCACTGTTCTAAGAACTGAAAGGCAAGGAGGCCAGAGTTTTCAATGGAAGCACTTTTTGTTGAAGAAGGGAAATCATGTTCCATGTAACAAGAAATGTCCAAAGGGTTTCTAAAACCCATCAAGCTCTGGTTCCCAAAACTCTCCTGAATGAATTGGGTCCCATCTGCTTTAAAGAGTTTGCAGAATTTCATTCCTGCTAATGGGTTTTGTTCAATACTCACATTAACACTGCCTTGTCTTCTCTAGGTAAAACGCAGCTTTGCTGATATAATTTCAAGGTGACTGCATGTTTTATGTAACATATGCCAACCACCCTGGGTGTGATAACTGCCACTGTGTAACATGCCCTAAATTTCCATGGGTAATTAATTGATAACGACTCAGTGGATACTATATAAATCCTTTATTAAAACATGCAATTAAAGAATGAGACACCCAATTCCAAATCATAATGGACAGAATATGGATTCATTCATTTAATGTAAGCTCAGCTTGGGCAGCACCCTGCACTGAGATCCTATTCCTTGTTCTCTCCAGGGCATCCTGGTAGCACGGTGCATAGAGCATTGAGTCTAGCATCAGGAAGACTTGAATTCAGACACTTACTAGCCATGTGATCCTGGGTAAACCATTTCACCTCAGTTTGCCTCAGTATCCTTAACTGAAAAATGAAGATAATAATAACATCTTCCTCCTAGGGTTCTGAGGATCGAATGAGATAATCTTTGTAAAGCTCTTAGCACAGTGCCTGGCACATAGTTGACACTATATGAATGCTTATTCCTTTTCCTTTCATTTGTCTTCCAGCAAAGGGCCACCCGCTGCCAAAGAAAGAGAAAGAAAGCAACTTGACGTTATCCCTTTTCGAAGGGTGGGAGAAGGACTGGCATCCTGGGGGCCTCCCCTCTTGCCTAGATTCACTTCTGTGGTTGGCAGTTGGCACTTTATGTAATGAGAGACAAATTAGCACCTTGCTCATACAAACAGGAAAATTGATGAAACAAAGAAGATGAAGAAGCTGCCACAGGAAAATGAAGATTAAAAGGGAGATAAAGAACGATGTCCACAAATATTGGAAATAGATCTTGTGGAATGAAGAGAAGCTGTTGGAGGGTGTTGCTAAACTCAGTGGTCATTTTGATGTTTCATAAAAATTTAAGTGGAGATATTCTTCCTGTGCTAGGTATAAATCTCCCAAAGGAAAGGCTTTATATGGAATCCCAATTTGGTGGTGCTGAGGAACAAAGAACAGGTGAAGATTTTATGGCAGGTAATTTGCTAAATTATTAAAGAGAAAGAAGCACACCACTTACCACCCATTTCATTAAAAAAAGAAGGGGGGGGGTTCTTTCTATTAAAGCTAATAAATTGACAACTCAGCCTCTGGAAAATGCTCTCTCCCTCCCTTTCCCTCTCCCTGACTCCCTTCTTTTCCCTCTCCCTCTCTCCCTCTCTTTCCCTCTGCCTCTCTCAGCATATGTATATGTATATATATATATACATATATATAATACGTATATATTACATATATACACACACATATATATACATATATACATATACATACACACACACAAACATATATCCCAAGTTGGAATTGAAGCCATCTCTGAACAAAAATTGGTGAGAGGGCTCAAGGAGAGAGAATTCTTATTTTAAGCCTATGACAGTGAACCCCAGAACTCAGAGCAGTTCCCGGGTCAGACTAGGTAAAATTAATGCAGCACTTCCTAAAGCAAACATCTCAGGGAGCCTAAAGAATTTAAATGGTATGCATGAACTCATTACAAATATGTTTTTTGTTTTTTTTAAAGAAGGCACCAACTCAAGCCTATAATGAGTTCTCTTATAATTGGATCTTTTTCTTTTCCACAATATTGTTTACAGCAACAAATGACTCTTTTGCTTATGTAGGAAAAATAGAGGGATTTGGAAAACTGGTAGTATTCATGTCTTCAAGGGAAGAGGCAGTATAGCGTTCTGGATCAAAAGCTGGACCTGCAGACAGAAAGATGTAGGTTCAGATCCTGCCTGTGATAAGGATTAGCTATGTGACTCTGAGTAAGTAGCTTAACCTCTTGCAGAATCACAGGCAATTTTCTAAGACTTATCTATAGTTATAGATGGGTGGCCATTCATATGGGTCCTCCACTGACAACCTTATAGGTAGTTGGCAAGGAATCTTTTCAACGGTAGTAAGAATCCTGCCATTCATCCAGCATTTTGAAGTTTGCAAAATGACCTAAGTCACTTAAAATCTTTGTGCCCCAGCTTCTTCATCTATAACATGAAGGCATAAGACTAGAAGACTTCTCAGATCCCTTCTACCTCTACATCTATTGATCTTATAATCTCAGACTACATGAATTTGTCAATGGATGCCACTTTGAACAAACATTAGCTCATGTGAACCTTCTTTGCAATAAACCCATGGAATAGATACTACAGGTGCATTTACAGATAGGGCTTCTAGAGATAGGACGATAAGCACAAAATCAGAGAATTAGGGGGTGTCCAAGTTGGGATTTGAACCAGACTTCCTTATGCTAAGTCTGATATGATTCAAATCTGATGTGAAGTAATATTTCTCAGAAGCAATAGAAAAAGACTCCTCCCTCAAAATGTAGCTAAAGTTGAGGTTATTATGCCTGTTTTACTTTTCACTCAAACTTGATATAATTATTTTTTTTCTTTCCTTTATTTCTTCGTGAGCAAGGAAAGCTATTTCTTATCCCTTGTCATAGTTAACTTCATTTTGACCTGGATTGTGCTTTAGTCTGTGGACATTTGACATCATTCAAATATTTCTTTCTTTCTTCCTTTCTTCATTCCTTTCTTTCTTTCTTTCTTTCTTTCTTTCTTTCTTTCTTTCTTTCTTTCTTTCTTTCTTTCTTTCTTCCTTCCTTCCTTTCTTTTTCTTTCTTTCTTTCTTTCTTTCTTTCTTTCTTTCTTTCTTTCTTTCTTTCTTTCTTTCTTTCTTTCTTCCTTCCTTTCTTTTTCTTTCTTTCTTTCTTTCTTTCTTTCTTTCTTTCTTTCTTTCTTTCTTTCCCTTTTTTTTGAGACAATTTGAGTTAAGTGACTTGACCAGGGTTGCACAAATATTAAGTTTCTGAACTCAGGTCCTCCTGACTCTATCCACTATTCCACACAGTTGCCCCTCTCATTCACATTTCTGAAGGTTTGATAGATCAAGTACTGGACCATGACACAGGAAACCTAGGTTCAAATCCCACCTCTGATACTAACTGTGTGACTTCTTTACTTGTGTAGGAAAGAGGGACATGGAAAGTTGATAGTATTCAGCTTTCTAAGCAAAGAGAAATGTGATCTAGGAGGTTAAATGTTGTATCTGGAGATGTAAAGGCCAGGGTTCAAATCCTACCTCCCTCATGCCTGTTTGGGTCAGTCCTATCCTTCTAGTAGGAAACGCCTCAGAATGATTTCATTGCTTTCTAAATATTTTACTTGTTATATGAATTTAAATTAATTAATTAATTAAATTATTAAAGTATTTTATTAACTTTGTCTTTAGGAAATTATAATCTTTTTAATCAATTATTTATTTTTAGTTTTTAATATTCACTTCCACAAGATTTTGAGTTCAAAATTTTCTCTCCATCTTTCCCCTCCTCCCACCCCAGCATGGCATTGTTATATGACTTTCAAAAAAACAAAAATTTTAGACTCACTTCATATTTCTGTTCAAAGAACAAGCATTTCTTTAGTACCTCCTATATGGCAGTCATTGTGCTAAGTGCTAAGCAAGTATTGAAAAAAGTCTCATGTTGAAAGCATAGTTCCTTCCCCATAGGCCCCCATCTCTGCAAAGGGCAGATTTCTCCCACTTTTTAGTTCATTATAATGGAGTCATGGAAAGTGTGAGTTAGCAAGGCTGTTCCAATTTCTCTCCCATTCCACCATAATGATATGTTGACAATGCAAAGAAATGTTTTTCAACAGCTCAAATGCTGTATTAGAGATGATTCATAGGAGTATGTCTTAACAGCTAAAATGTTGCCATTTTCCTGAAACCATTTAAGAAAAATGGTTGTATCTTCATCCATTTATTTCATTTTATTAGCACTCTTTAAGATTGTCCAAAGCTCATGGCTAGTCATGGAAGGAAGTTTGCTGTGGTCTACCACTTGTGGCCCTTAAACGTGTATCTTAGAGCTATAACTAAGGTGAAACAGCAGGGGTTTGGTACTAGTACAATAATATCCTGAGGAAGAGAGATGCTTCTTCTTGTAATGGAGATGTGGACTGCCATCCCCATGCCTCTCTGTCCTCCATTTGTCTATGCTGTGCAGCACAACTCCCCCTGGTTTCCCCTTATTACCATGCTTCCTCTACTGTAGAGTCTGACTTGCCCTCCCATTATGTAATTTTCCCTAGGATTTGTGAGGTTAGGAATAGTCATCTTTACCTTCAGAGTGTGAGTTGGACTGTCCTAAGAGTGGGCTGTCCTTGCTTCTGGTGTGATTGCACTTGAGTCAATGATACTTTGGGCTTGTGCTCATACTCCCACTCATACCCAACTGAATTTACCATGAGTGCAGAATTGCCTGGGGCTCAGATGTTCATTCCTTGACTGAGCACTGATCAGCAACAGGTTCACAGATTTGTAGGATCACATAGATCTGGATCTTGAAAGGACCACGGAAGCTACTTAGTCCAACTTATACTTACCCATTTAGTTCACTTTACAGATGAAGAAACTAAGACCCAGAAAGGTCAAGTGACATCCAAATGCACATAAGCAATAAGTATCAGGAGTAGGAATTGAACCCAGACCCTATTAAGCAAGGGGCAGTCCAATTGAATAAAAGGCTAAAAGCTATAAAAAGGAGTGCTTTTCTCTAATGGTTGATGAATGCCTTTTGTATTCATAGCAATCATTCTTTATGATAAGGAAAAACATTTAAGCAAAACTAAAGCACCCACATAAGCAACCCCCCCCCCCCACTATACTCCCTTGCCTCTCCAAAGAACAAAAGAGGGTAGTGCCTTTGGAGAGGGGGTGTTTTTCAAAAAAGGACTTGAATTTGAAAAACTTCATATTCTCAACAAGAAAAAATCCAAGCGATTTGTGAGGCCCAACGTGGAAGGATGTGCGAATACGTAATTCTTTGTCATTTGCCAAGAGTACGTTTTGTTCTAGAAGGAAACAAATGAACCTGTGGTATTATCCTGAAAACAGAAAATTCTGCAAACTCTGACATTCTAGATAATAACAGCTAATGATTTCTTAACATTTGCATTGCATCTTTTATACATGTACACACACACATATATACAAATATGTATATGTATAAATATTCTGTTGTTATTCAGTCATTTTGGTCATGTCTGACTCTTTGTGACTCCATTTGGGATTTTCTTGGCATTAGAGTGGTTGACCATTTTCTTCTCCAGTTAATTTTACAGATGAGCAACTGAGGCAAATAATGTTAAGTGACTTGCCCAAAGTCACACAGCTAGTAAGTGTCTAAGGTTAGATTTGAACTCAGAAAGATGAATCTAGACCCAGCATATATGGGAATATATATTTGACAATTTGGTATTTCCCCCGCAAGCACTGTGTTGGGTTCTTTCTCTCATATAGTTGCCTCATAGAATATTGACATACCAGTGCAAAATATCTGTTAGGATTGAGAGAAGGCGTCAACTGTATTCAGAAACAAACAAAATGTAAAATAGATCTCTGGCTTGGAAGGGACCTTAAAAGTCATCCAGTCCAATTACAGCTGAGCAAGAGTCCTCTCCACAATATCCTCCACAAACATTTATTAAGCGCTTACTGCATGCAAGGCACTGTTCAAAGTGCGAGGGACACAAAGAAAAGGTTTTCCTTCAAGAGTCTTACATTTGGTCAGGTGGATAATGACATGTAAACAGCTAAGTACATGCAGGTAATTTAGAGGAGAGAATATGCATTAATTTCACTTAATTCAGTTCACAAACATTCATTAAGTACCTCTTATGTGGAAGCTCTAGTGTTAAGTGGTGAGGATGCAAAGAAAAATATAAGAAATGCTTTAAGGACCTTATAGTTTCCTGGGGGATACTTGTACATGGATAAATACATACAAAATACATACTGTTATAAAGAATGATTTCAAGAAAGAGAGATTTGGAAGGGAGCAAGTGAAACTGAGTAGGGTATGAGGTGGTGCAATGAATGGAATGTTGGACCTGAAGTTAGAAAGATTCATCTTCCAGAGTTCAAATCTGGCCTCAGATACTTACTAGCTACGTGACAGGTCATTTAATCCTATTTGCTCAGTTTCCTAATATATAAGATGAGCTGGAGAAGGAAATGGCAAACCACTCCAGTATCTTTTCCAGGAAAACCCCAAATGGGATCAAAAATTGTCAGACATGAGAATAATAAAAGTGATAGAGAACAGGGTGCATACAGAGAATTAAGAAAAGTACCTGAGTTATTCCTTGGAGGAAGCTAAGATTTCTTTGAAGTCAAGATAAGAAGGCAGATTGTTCCAGACATGGGGAGCAGCCAGCGCAAAGGCATGAAATTGTTAGATAGAATGCCCTCTATCGAGAATAGCCAGGAAGCTTGTTTGACTAGAATGGAGAGTCCAGGAAGAGGAAACACAGAAAATAAGGCTTGAGAGAGATAAGATCCAGATTGTAAAGGACTTTATGTGACAGTCAAGAGAGTTAAAAGCATCCTATCATGCCATCTACAACACAGTTGCCATAGGCTGATAAGATCATTGTTTTAGAATGGAAGAAAACTTTAAGGATATCTCTTCCATCCCCCTTATTTTACTGTAGAAGAAAGGGAAGACAGAGATTAAGTGAGTTCCCCAAGGCCACAGAGTCAATGGCAAAGCTCGGATTTGAACCTCGGTCTTCTGACTCCAAATGCAGCTCTACCATGTTGCTGCTCAGATATCCAGGGAGAACCATCTCAGCACTTTCTATCTTTTATCTTCAGTACCTATGAAACATAACGGCTGTATTTAGATTGTTCTCAGAGTCTTATCACTGACCCAATGACTAGTCCTTTTCTTTGCCATGATCACAGTCAAATTAATTTTTCATTTTTATGCATACTCATGGCTCTTCTCTTGGCTGGTCCACTGGGACAGATATTAATCATTTTTTAATAGCCCATTAGGTGTAGTCGTGTCCTATGGCGACTGGGTCTCCATTAATTTCCACGTCTTTAGCTTTATGCAGCATATCCAATAATACAGCTCCCCATCTGCTTAGGTGAATAGTGAGCTGGGAAATAATGATCAAAACACCTCCTTTGCAAATTTCCATGTGATCACATGTTTTCTTTTGTTGATACCTTGAATTCTTTGCCCTAATTATCATATAATTATCATGTAATAGGATAGTTATCACATATTAAGTAAATGCCAATGGACTATTTAAAGCGTATTTCCTCAGCCCAGTGTCTATGTAATTGATACAAAGGATGAATAAATATACATATATTACATACCTGTGAAACCTCAGTAAACCTGTTTCTAATAAATAACTGTCTTACTGTATCTTGACAGATACCTTCTTATATAAACTGTAGTGTCATGAAATATATATTACCTAATAAATGCGTATGGGAGAGGGTACATACTGAAACTGAGTAGAGTGTGAGTGATGAGTTTCTAAAAATTCTGTTCCTTTGGCATAATGAGGGAGCTTATATTATAACTGATAGCTTTAAAAATAACTGACACATTGTTCAACAGTGACTTGAGCTGTCTTCCTCTAGTTCAAATAGAAGTGAACCTCACTCTAGTGATTCTGTTGGGGTCTATGCTGTGAGTTCAATCAATCAACTGGCAAGCCTTTATTGAGCTCCTACTGTGTGCCAGACACTATGATAGGGACTGGGGATAGAAATCATCTTTGTCATCATTAATAACAAGCATTTTTTAATTGATTACTATATGGTAGGCATTGGGGATGTGGAGAGGCAAAAAGAGGGTCCCTGTCTTCAAGGCATTCTAATTCAGGAGATGACAAACAAACAATTATGCAAATACAGATTTTAAACAAAGTAGATAGAAAGTGTGTTTGTCCTTCATTGCCAAAGACCATGCTATCAGAGAAATGATGACATGACTTGTACTTGACTTTGTTTTGAGTGAGGGAGGGCTGTGCAGGTCACCAGCCTCACTTCTCCAGAGCCATCTGAATCCAGTGACTAGATATTCATCAGGATGACTGGAGACGACCCAGGACGAAGCAATTGGGATTAAGTGACTTGCCCAAGGTCACACAGCTAGTGAGTGTCAAAGGTCTGAGGTGAGATTTGCACTCAGGTTCTCCTGACTCCTGCACTGGTGCTCAGAGAGAAAGTAATCTGCAAGGGAAGGAACCAGCGGCAGGGGAGTGGGGGGGAGGGGATGGGTCACACTGAGAAAGTCTTCCCTGCTGATGGGGGCTTTGGACTGAATCTTAAAGGAAGCCAGGAGGCAGAGATCAAGAGGGAAGGGGGAAGAGCCAGGAAAAAGTCGCAGAATGGGTCCATGGAGTATTGTGTGAAAGAAACAGCAAGAAAGCCCATGTAACTGCATGGCAGAAACTATGAAGAGGAGTACGGTGTAAGAAAACAGGAATGGTAGGAAGTGATCAGGTTGGAAAGGATTTTAAAAGACACAAAGAAGATTGAATCTTTGTTTCTGGAAATAATGGGTAGAAACTGCAGTTTATTGAATAGAGAGATGTCCTAGTTAGACCTGTACTTTTGGAAGACCCCTTTGGCAGGTGAATGGAGGGAGGACTGGAGTGGGGAAAGCCTTAAGGTGGACATTGCAACCAGGAGGACATTGCAAGAGTTCATGCATGAGGTTTCATGGTGGCAAAAGTGAAACAATCCCTGTCCTTGGGGCATTTGTATGCCCCAGGTAGATGATCCAGACAGCAGAGTACAGAGTGTGTTGGTCCTGGACTCAGGAGTAAGTAAAGTAACGTACATTTCAATCGTGCTTGAAGACATACTACTAATAATAACAAATGATATTTAGAAGAGTGCTTTAAAGTATACAAGCACTTTGTATCCATTATCTGTCTTGATTTCCACAACAGCCATACTAAATAGTTATAATAGATCTTGTTTTCCACATTTTACAGATGGGGAAATTAAGGCTGAGAGGTTAAGTGCATCTATGGTCACACAACTAGTCAGTGACAGGATATCAACCAGTGCTTTCTGATTCTATGTCCAAAGCTCTATCGTTATGCCACTAACTCTCATAATGATCGGTGAGGTCAGTACTATAGAGGATATTACGGTCATCCCTTCCACATCATTGGGGTGGGCGAGCTGGGTACCCCTTATGGTCTGGAAAATCCACATAAAATTTTTTGGCTGTCCCTTCATACCAGAGAGGAAATCTGAATTATTATGGCATTACATAATAAAATATGTTGATATATACCATAATATACATATATTTTATACATTTCTGAGTTTCTAAAACTTTTTCTATGATGCTGGCCTTCGCATGTCATCTGTGGCTTCCATTAAACTCCCTCAAGATCCCCATTTAGTTTCTTATGCCAACCCATGATATAGAGAAACCTCTGTGGGGAAAGTCATGATGTGGAAGGGATAACTGTACTTCTATTTTATAGATGAGGAAATTAAGGTTCATTAGGCAAAGCACTCATCCAGTAGGTGCCAGGGTTGCTATTTAAGCTCAAACTTCTTCTGATGCCAACATTAGGGCTTTTTCTACCCTATTACAAAACTCTGAGTGTGAATCTTGGCTGCCCATTTTACTCGTTGGCCATGTTACTATGCACAGAACAACCTTCCTGAGCCTGAATTACAATTTATTAGCTAAAAGCCTTTCCCAGAGAGGTTCTTTTGCTACAATAACTTCTTGACTGAGAAATCCTCCAGGAAAGCTTCTTTTAAAAAATGAGAAGTCATTTAAAAAAAAAAGACCCACATATATCTTATGAAAGCCTTGGCCTCTGTCAATACAGCTTAGCAGGGACGTCCTGCCTAAGATGCAAACGTATGCAGCTTTGAAGGACAAAAATACCTTAGTACACAACAAATATTTGTCTAAGATAAACACAGTCAACCCTAAGCCAAATTGTGAAGGCCCTGAAATTTGTCTTCAATGTCCCCAGACTCTCCTTTCTGCTACTTTTTCTTCTTTCAGCGTTGACCCCTCCCTCCTCCTTCCTTCAGGTGTCCCATGCACTCTCTTGTTCTTGCCCCTTCTCCCTTTTCAAGAGCAGTTCACTTCACATCAGATATTCTCGTTGATCTTCTGAACTGGTATCTTCCCATTTTCCATAAGCAGGCATTGAGCACCTACAAAGTGGAAAGCACCATGCTTGGTGCTGGGTAACCCCTCAGAACAAAACAAGGAGCTTGTAACAGAGAGTAACAAACAGACAGGCAGAGAGTAGCAAGCTTTGGAGTGATTTCAACTTGGAAGAGGCACCTGGGCAGACCTTGAAAGAAGCTAAAGTCTCTAAGAGGTGAAGATGAGGAAGGAGAATTTTCCAGGTGTGGGAGAGAGGTAGAGCAGGGGCACAAAGGTGGGAAATGAAATGCCAATGTCATTCAATTTCCATGGGAACACCAATTCCAGCCACTTTGTCTGGAATTTGGAGTCGATGTATAGAGAATAACACGGGTGTCTTTGTGATTCCTAAGTACAATCACAACTGAGCACTTCGCCTCTGTTTGCCTCAGTTTCCTCAACTGTAAAATGGGATTAATAATAGCACATGTCTTGCTGGGTTATTGTGAGAATCCAATGGGATAATTGTAAAGTGCTTATTTAGCACAGTGCCAAATATAAATAGAAAGTACTATTTCAATGTTAGTTGTTACTCTTATGAATGAGTTTTAGTTGGTCAGTCGTAAACAATCCTTTAGGTAGAATTTTTTTTACCTCTCACTATGACTGGTTTCTGTCCCCATTAAAGGAATTTCAGGCAGCCCTCAACAGATATTGAAAAATTTCTCTGTGTTGGAGTAGGGCAGAGGCTGAGCTTACACATTACCCATTCATCATTCAGGCACTGAAGGGAAACTTGATTTAGTTCTTTGGGGAGTTTCTGGGGGAGGGGATGGTTGGAAAGAAGAGTGTCCCAGTTGTGCGTCTGAGAAAAAAGGACTCCACAGCCCTAGGACAGATAAACTGGCCTGGTGGAAACTTCTGGAAGTTGTGTCCTTCTGTCACCACCACCTTTTACCATGATATGGAGTTCAACATTTCATCCTCCCATTTAACCTTTCCTTCCGCCCTAAGATTCCCAGGTGTATAGTTTATATTTTCTGGAATATTTGATGTGAAATGAACTGCTCTTTAATGACATTTCCATACCCCAGTCCCTCCTTGCTGGTTGCCTTGGGATGCGTCCCTGAACCTCCTATTATGTCTCCCTCTGGTAATGAGGTTTACAAGAAAGAAGTCATTACAATGCATCCTCTTCTTTTAAAGGGAGTTGTTATACCTTAACAACTAAAACCTTTGGCTAAGACGCATGAGGTGTTAGCCTAATGCTGCAATCTGTTCTCTTTACCATAGGCTCCAATGTATGCCTTATTAAACCCCGTGGCTCACTTGTTCTCCTGTTTCACCTGAATTCAAATCTGACCCCAGACACTTACTAACTGTGTGATCCTGGACAAGTCACTTAACCCTGTTTACTTCATCTATAAAATGAGCTGGAGACAGAAATGTCAATCCACTCCAATATCTTTGCCTAGAAAACCTTAAACAGGGGCACGAAGAGTCAGCCAAGACTGAATAGTGACAACAAATAAAAATAATACATTTTTAACTAATTTAAATGACTCCCTTCCAAAAAGAGCCGACTTAAAAGGGATATGCTAGACATCTTCAAGTATTTGAGAGGCTGAAAGAAATATTAAATGTATTCTGCAAGGTCCCAGAAGGCAGAATTCTGAGCTCAGTACACTTTAGTAGCTCTCCATAACTTCTAGGGTTCAATGCAAACTCCTCCACATTTAAAGTTCTTTACAACCTCTCACTAAACTACCTTTCTAGGTTTATTATACATATTCCCCTTCTTCATTCTCTATGGTCCAGTCAAAGTGCCCTTCTTACTGTAATTCACAAGTTATGGCACCTTCTTTTTCTGCGCTTAGTCACAGACCATCTCTCATAACCTGGGATACTCTCTCTCCTGACCTCCACTTTTTGGAATCCTTTGCTTCCTTAAAAGTTCAACTCAACACACAACAACTCAGTCACTTTAGTGATCCTGTCAGCTACTTCTTCCCACCTTGCCCCATTAGGTTGTATTTTATAAATACTCATGTCTGCACAAGTCTCCTTTTCCTTACATAAAATGAAATCTCCTTAAAGACAGGGAACATTGCCTTCTTGTCTTTGAATTCCCAATGCCTAGAATCGTGCCTTATCCAGAGTAGGCGCTTAATAAATGCATGGAATACTACTGTGCTATAAGAAATGATGAACTCAATGATCTTAGAAAAACACAGAAAGACTTGCATGAAACAATGAAGAATGAAATGAACAGATAGAAGAGAACACAATATATACATATAATAACAGCAATATTATTTTAAGAATGTCTTTGAGTGAATAAGTCATTTTTACGGTTATAACTATCCAAATGAACTACAAAGGACATATGAAGAAAGATGTATCTACATCTAGAGAAAGAGTTGATAAATAGAAGTATGTAGAGAGTAATTTTATATACATATACCTATTTGTGTCTAATAGTAGCCATCTCTAGGTCAGGGAGTGAAGGAGAGAAGAAAATTTTACTTTAAATTTTTAGAAGAAAGAATGATAATTTCTACCTACTATGATTATATGCAAAGACAGCAAGTTATACATAATAAATTCACGGTTTCACATGCAATCATCTTTTTTATTATATGAAAATGCTTGTTTTATTCCATAAATTAAACATAAAAGAAGTAAAGAAATAAAAAAGATGGAATGGGTCAACTCCGGAGTTAGTGGGTTCTCCCATCCTCCTTTAAAAATCTGGGATGGCTTTAATCGGGGGCTGGATAATGACTTGTTCAGCATGTGGCAGAGGGCTTCCTTTTTTGTTGTTGCTGAGGTTGGAAAAGATGGTTTCCTGAGTTTCTTCCAATTCAGAGATTCTGTGATGCTAAGTAGTAATAAGTATATATGCATTGTATATGACGAAGCAGATAATGTATTGTAAATTTTTAGAAGAAAGAATGATAATTTCTATCTACTATGATTATATGCAAAGATTTTTAATTGTGGACCTAGGTTTCTGACTGCTGTTAAAATAATTCCCCATAGCAAACAGTAGAAACTTATGGGGGAGGTTGGGGTGGGACAGGGACTGAAATCATTCTACCCATTCATAGATTGAGTACGGATAAGAAAGTAAACTTGATTTAGTGCTTTTGGGATGACTGTGGGAGAGGATGGCTAGAAAGGTTTCAAGTTTTAAAGGAGGGAGGTCTATAAATTCTAGCTGCTAGGATTATAAAAGTTTTTATTGGAAATTTTTTTCTTTACAAAGTATAAACCAAATAAGAAGCAGAAATAAAATGTAGGGCATATAGTTTATACAAAGGAAAGTAATAAAATATTATACGAGTGCATCCTGCCTGATATTAAGTGTGAACAATAACGCTTCCTGAGTTGTTATGTCTGTATTATTCGCAGGTTTCGGTCATTTAAAGAATGCTTTGAAGTCAGAAAGGCCTGAGAACAGACCCAGAGTGCAAGAGGGCCACCAGAATTAGAGCCGAGAGGGCCTTGAGTGATCATTTAGTCCGGTGCCCTCATTGCAAAGGGGAAAACTGAGGCACAAAGACAGAGTCCATATTTGAACCCCAAGCTTGTGCTCTTTTCTCCACATCTAAATGAGATGTTGACCCTTTACTTTGAAAGCACAGTGCCTTGTACACAACAGGGACTTAATAAATGTTTGTTGACTCGATTTAACAGAAAGAAACCATTTTGTGCCTTTAATCAGCCATTTCCAGGATATTCCTTAAGTCAGTTTTTCAGTGATGTTGTGATCTTGGAAAAAGGTTAGGACATTTTTGCCAGATATTTTGTGGTGAGGATTCCTTTTGGAGTGTGGTTTGGACCAGATGCCCCTGAGCTCTATTCCAACTTTTAAATTGTATGATTTAATCCATACGGATGCTCCCTCTACTTGTATGCTGACTATACTCCCCATCTCCAACCTGTCTTGGGAGGGATTTCACATTTTGTCTTGGGGGAAAAATCACTTCAAATTTGATGCTGGGAAAAATAAATATCCCATCTTTTGAAGGGCTGGATCTGAATCTTGCCTTGGAAAATTGTGCAAATTGGGCAAAGACTTTAGCTTTCCTAATTCTCACTTTCCTAACCTGTAAAGTGAGAATATTACTATCTCAGGTACCTACCTCTCAGGGTCGCTGGAATGATCATATGAGATAAGAGATGTAAAGTGCTTTGCAAACTTTAAGGAGTTGTGTAAATACCAGTCATTCTCATTTGTAATCACTCTCTGGCCCAGCCAAGCTGGTCCTACTTGCTATCTCTTTCACTCCTCTCTACAGGTCTTTGCATAGGCTGTACCAAACTCCTGAAATACCATCCTTTGTCATCTTCATTCTTAGAATCTTTAGCTTCGTTGAAAACACAATTTGAGGCACCTTCTACGTGAGACTAAAAGTGTCCTTCCTCTTAAAAAGACCTCAAACTTGCCTTTTATTTACTTTGTCACTGCTTACACTTGCACAGGTTGTTTTTCTCATAATGTAAGGTTCTTAAGGGAAAGGATGGTCTAGATCAAGGGTAGTGAACCTGTGGCCTCAGGGCCAGATGTGGCCTTATAGGTCCTTGAGCATGGCCTTTTGACTGGGTCCAGGTTTTATGGAACAAATCTTTTTATTAAGGGAATTTGTTCTGTGATGTTTAGATTCTGTCCAAGGGCTGCACTTGAGGACCTAGAGGGTCACATGTGTCCTTGAGAGCGCAGATTTCCTGTCCCTGGTCTAGATTTTGTCTTGGATGCCCAGAACCTTTGATGGACAGCCTGCCACTGTGGATAAAAAAATAAGCCAGGAAGATTTAATATCAAGTCCTTTTTCCAACACATGTTGGCTTGCTTAGAGTCTAAGTTTTCTGTACCATTGCTGACTTGCAATGGTAATGGGGGTAGATTCTAGAGCCTACGATATAATAAGTACAGTTCCTGAGGTTTAGTTATTTTTCTTGTGTGAAGGTTTTTTTAGCTTGGTAGAAACCTACTAGACTCGTGGTCCCCCAGGATTCCTTTTGAGAACTTCGGGTTCCCTCCACACTGTGATGAGACATTGGTGGTAGGGCTTGAATTGAAATTCAGGTCCAGTAACAGATACTAATAACTAGAAACCCAAGTTGTCCCTTTATGGATGTAAAGTTTAGGGATGTCATCCAATGCCATCTACTTAAATTAAAAAATGAAAATGTCCAATGCAAAGGACAAGTACTAATTAGCTGAAAGATTTTAAAAATCAATAACTTTACAACTCTTGGAAAAGATTATGTGTATGTTGTACCTATGAAAGAGGCAGCTGTTTGTGCTTTGGGAACCGTATCTATCTTGAAATCCAAAGGCTCAAGGTTAAGTCTCACTTATTGACCAATGTTGGGCAAATGATTTTGTCTCTGTATTCTTAAGTTATTTCATCTATAAATTGGCGAAGAGCCAGAGGGAGCCTGGATACAATGATCTCCCAGTCTCTCTCTTCTAACTTGAACATGCTCTGAATTTAATAATAATACTAAAATCAGGGGATAAGGACCCTGAATTCTCTGGTATAGGGAACCCCTGCACATCATGTATTTTGACACCTTCTTTGAACTTACACTACTGGAGAATTGCCTAGAGCATTCAGAGGTTAAATGACCCACTCAGGCTCACTCACTCACTCAGGATGTCTTGGTTTTGAGGACAGCTTTCTATCTACTATACCATACTATCTCTCAATAATAATATTAATAACTCAAATTTACATAAAACTTTCATGTTTATAAAATATTTTACGCACATTATATCAGTTTATTCTCACAACAACCCAGGAAGGTAAACACTATTACTGTCCCCATTTTAGAGATCACAGTAGTATAGATTTAGAGATGAAAGAGACTTAAAAGGCCATTGAATCCATTGAGTACCCCCTTAATTTAGAGATGGGGAAACTGAGGCTGAAAATGTGTAGGTGAATTGTTCAAGATCACAATAGCCAATAATGTCTGTGATGAGATTTGAACTCAACTTTTCCTGACTCCAACTCCTGTGTTTTTATCTATTGTGCATATTATAACATTAATCTACAAATGAACCTATCCTGGACTCACTGCTGGGAGAACTATGCCAACAGCAGACAAAAGCTACTCAAAATGACTTTGGCATAAGGAAGGAGGCTGGAATCTGACACGCTTGCTGCAAGCTATCTTCTTAACTGGGCTGTAAAACAAAGCATCATGAGCTGTGTATTTTTTTTATAAGCCTTTATTCTCTGTTGTGGGTCCCCGTGGTAGTGACTCTCTTTAATGGGATTCACATTCACATCAGTGGGTGAAATGAGTCCTTCACTACTGCAACATTTATGGAAATCTTTTTTTTTCTTTCTGGGATTTATTTTCATTTCTAATTCTTTTTCTCTCATGACCCCATGGGGATCAGGTCTGTCCTCTTTAAAGTCCCCAAATAGTTGATCATGTTTGCTACTCACTACTGGGGTATGCTTAGATATTTCCTAAAAGGAAGATGTCTAGTGAGGAAATTCATTTGATTAGACTTGAATGGAGGATGAGAGTGCTGTGGAAATAACTCTGGATTTAGAGTCAGTGACTTTCCTTTTGAAACTTGGCAGTGTTGTTTAATTACTTGTAACTTGGGTGAGGCAGCTACCCTTCTTGAGCCTTGGTTTTCTCATTCATAAAATGCAAGGGTTGTACTGGATGGCTTCTGGGATCCTTCCTAGTTATGTCTATGACCCAACATTACAAATCCCTTCTTTGGATTTGATGAGAAAATTTCAAAGGGAAGTCAACTATTAATTATCTCTGGCTCTCAAGAAACTCTGCTTACCTGGTCACATTATTTTTTCAGATGACAAAATATCACTTTGAGAACATCAAATGTTTGAACTCTGCAGAGGGAGTCTTGGCTTTCGATCCAGCCTTTACAAGGCAATGAGCTTGTTTACGACCTGAGTGTGAGAGGGCTTTTTAGTGTGCGACCTGTCATGGATTGCTGCATTTCCTTTGGCCTAATTAACATAGCGTCTATCAAATTATCTGGGCTTGGATTTCAACCAGCCAGAGAAGAAATGGAGCCAGAAAGAACATAAATAAGGACATATATGTTTGACATTTATTTTCAGGGGGATCTCTGTGAAATTTAGTCATTACTTTCTATGACCAAACTTTAAAGTCATGGTAGTTTCTTTTATCATTTGGGTGGGCGTTTGGCTGAGCTATAAACCTTCTTCATTTTCAATCCTGGGTTAAAACAGAAGTTTTGATGGTTCAAGTTGCTGACTACAGAATAAGTAGTTCTCAGATTTATCAGTTAATGTGCACTATGTGTAATATACTGGACCACCTTTATTCTTATTTTTAAATGTAACTAAGCTTCTTTCTGCCAAATGAATCCTTTTCCTTAAGCAACGTTTCCACATTAGTCTCAACCACAAATGAGGGTGACTTCATGGGCTCTGTGATAGGACAGAGCTAAGAAGGAGTGGAAAACTCTTACTGTAGAGAAAAGGAAAGCAAACAGCTGAGTGATATTTGTACAAAGCTTGGAAAGCTTAGCACAATTGTTTTCTGGTTTCAAAAAACCAAATTATTTTCCACTCCGCCATAAAAAGGATCCCTTTTAGAAACAAAACAAAACATGAAATGACTGAATTTTGCCACTGCAATTTGTCATGACAATTCTGCCATTGTAATGAGTCAACCTGTCACACATCAAAGCCATGTTTGGAAAGGGGAAGGATAGTTTTTGATATCAGAACATTTTGGTATCAGTTTTTGGCATCTGTTCCAGAATACCAGTTGGGCAGAAGTATAGGGTAATTGACTCTATAATAATGAGGAGTGAGAGAAGGCAGCTTGTCTAGGTTACTGGGAGCCTTGAGTTGGAAGTTAAAACAGCTGGTTTTTATTCCTGACTCTTCCCTGATTCAGTCAGTGCATGACCTCAGGCAGGTCACCTTCAGAGCCACTTTTAAGTGGCTTTCAAAGCAGGATGGCTGTTGTAACTATGAGGTCCAATTTTTATGATAAGGTTTTTAAGAGCTTTCCAGGTAAGCTAGTATTTAGCTTAATTGTTAGAAACATTTGTTTATTTGGAAAACTGATCAGCTTTAAGCTCAGTGAGTTAATAGTGTGGTATGATAGCCATGAATACTAATGAGATATTGGGTTGCATCGAGAGGCATAGCTCCCAGAAACAATAAGATAATACCATTGCTATGCTCTGGTGTGGAGTACTTTGTGTTTGGATTTGGGGCATACATTTTAAAAAGGGTGCTGCTAACTTGGATAATATCTAGAAGAGGGAAAGTAGGATAGTGAAGGCCTAGGGTTCATGCCATATGAAGACTGATGGAAAGAACTGGGTGTGTTTAACCCGGAAACAAGGCTGGTGCTCCTCCCTTCCCATTAGTGGAGATGTTCCAGTTATCTTCAAGTTATGTCAAGTGCTGTCTAATTTGATGCTGAGTGACTCATAGAGAAAATACCTCCCTTCTTCTGTAGTTTGTCAGTAAAGGTCTTGCCTTAGATCTTACCGGGAACGTTTGGGTAACACTGATTGGCTAAGATGTTGATGACTGAGCTCATGGACACTTTCTGAACTCATAATTGGCCTTTGGCTTTGGAATACATTCAGCCCCTGAGCAGCCCTACGTTGTAATCTGAACAGGAAATTTGTTCTGAACAGTTTCTCCTCATTATCTAAGAGTGACCTTGAAAAGTCTTCTGTTATTCTAGTGACAGAGTGACAAACCTTGCACAATAAGACTTTGCAAAAGTTACAAAAAGGAAAAAGAAAACGGTTGGAATTTTAATGGGTGAGGTATAAAGTCACATAAAATTGTCATATACAAAGAAAACCATTAA